>NC_057918.1:8935771-9245498 GCF_018873765.1 Telopea speciosissima | reverse complement strand
TAGGATATTGTATAAAATATTGACCATAATAATTACTTCTGATAAGTAAAATATTAATTCTCTTACAACTAAGCCAATGCTAATTTTTCTCATCCTTGATTAAGTTTCAATCAGCTTATCTTTCCTCCCATTCTTGATTAAGTTTGTCAGTTAAATCTGCTCCTTATTATTTGTATTCAATATCAAGATTTCAGGTTTATTTCATCAAGCATGACAGTCAGTCTTCCCATATTTACTAAAAGTTAATGTCCAAGTGCAAGATGGATTGATGGGTTAAGTCAGTCCTGTGATTTCAAAATTAACTGATCATACCACATTTTTTTAGTATATATTTCTGTTTCTGCTGAAAATCAGCCAACATCTTCTGATATGGCAAAGGAAACCAGAGAGAATTTTCTCTCCTATTGCTCTATTCAGCTTATTCACAACTTGAGAAAAATTTGCCACTATCCAACATTAGCTAAGTCACTGCATTCTCTCAATGGACAGATCCAATCTCTATACAAAGGCTAAGACTCATCTTCTTGACATGATCCCATACAGGGCAACCAAAGGATATGAAAGACCATAGCAAAATATGTTTAATACATACTGTTATGGGGTTCAAAAAGCAAGATTTCGTTCCAGAAATCCTTAATACAGCACTTTTTCCTTCAATACCTTGTATTACTGAATTCAAAATTTTCATTGAAAATGACAACAGTAAGAGGGGAAAAGTATGTGTAACCAGCTTGAGAATCCAATGCAAATATTATATCCCACTTCAAATGATACAAGTATTATTTTATAAAAGGAAAGTGAAAATTTGCGTAATGAGGATGTCAAATTTATAATTCCCTAAGGTAACATTATGTATTCTGAATAACCAAGCAAACCAGCAATGTCACTATTTGGCAAAAAATGCACCAAGCACACTTCTAGTTGTTTGCTCTCTATTTAGTGAAATTAAAAGTTGACATGCAAAGCCGGTTTAACTATTGAAAGTACAAGGATGAGCGACATACACTTCTATGTGCCTGTCATATGTTCCTTTACAAGTCTCCAACTGATCCGAAAGAAAGACATCATCCTGGAAGGAGCCAGTTACTTGGTCTCATGACCAGCTTCAAACTTGATATAACTTCATAATACCACTTCTGATGTTTGGTAATTGATAAAACTCAATTTTCATGCTGTTGCACTATAGAAAACATCTTTCTGAAGGGGTAGCATCAGGGAAACACAATGATAAAGAAAAGAAAGCAAAGAAGAGTTAATTCTGAGAAAATCCACCCCTACAGAATTTCCACCATCACATCAGTTCCAAAGATTGATCAAGACCATCCCTTTCCAAAACACCAGTTGCTTCAAAAAATTCAACAGTCATTTGGGATGATAGATGAAGAACATATGACCTGGATGTGGGTGTCCAAATTTGACCCATAGTTCTTCGTCTAGTCTCCCTTGACGCATTCAACCTGAATTGTTAAATCCTTGACTCCAGCATCATTCAAGATATGTGCCACCTGTGCCTTTGTAGAAGCTTTATCAGTTTCTGTGGAGACGTGAAGATGTAGAGTACCCACAACATCTGTGTTTGTGAAGCTCCATACATGAAGATTCTGAACACCGCAGACCCCCTTTATCCTCATAACATCATCCAGAGCTACCTTCAGATCCTGCTCATGCGCTCTTGGGACTCTTTGTAGCAAAACTTCAGCAGAGTTTCTCAGCAGTGGGATTACTGAAGCTATGATCAACACCGAAATAAATATTGAACAAGCAGGGTCAGCAATGAGCCACCCCTTGTACTTAATTAGGAGCGTCGATATTACAACCCCAACACTTCCCATTGTGTCTGCTAGAACATGCAAGAAGATGCCTTCCATGTTGTGGTCAATGTGGTGATGGTGCATACGTGGTTCCTGAGGTAGTTTTGTTTCGGATGATGATTCCTTTGATAGAGGCCCAGTATTTCCTAATGCAGAATGACTATGAAAATCTGATTTGAGAGCATGAGTGTGAGAAGACATCGAGTGATCACTCAGACTGAAACTATCTGTGTGCAACAGTGGGACTGCATTCAGTTGATCTTCTCGTAGTTGAATCTCCAAACTTCTTGAAGCGATAGGAGTGGTTCCACCAGCAAGATGGTCCACATGACGATGGTCATGGCAGTCGTGTTTGTAAGCATGGTCATGACAATTATGTTGATGACTGTGGTGTTGCTGATCATGGCCACCTTCCCTGCAGATATTATTATCCCCACTTGAGCTTCCAAAATGGTCATGGTGTCCGTGGAGGTCATCCAATGCATGTGATTTTTCATGTGACTCGTGGGAGACAGAGATACACTTGTGATGTTCATCATGGAGTTTAAGATCATGCTTAGCATGGTCATGTGAATGATGATGATGCTGGTTATGGGAATGTGAATCCGAACACAATGAATGACTATGAAAATCTGATTCATGAGCATGAGAGTGATCATGGCCACCTTCCCTGCAGATATTCTTGTCCCCACTTGAGCTTTCAAAATGGCCATGGCGTCCGTGGAGGTCATCCAATGCACATGATTTTTCTTGTGGCTCATGGGAGACCGACATACAATTGTGATGCTCACCATGGCGTTTATGATCATGTTCAGTGTGGTCATGTGAATGATGATGATGGTGATGATGGTGGTGATGATCGCTGTGGGATTGTGAATGTGAACACGATCCAGCTCCACCATGGGCATGATGATGCTCTTCATGGAAGAAGATCAAACCCACCACATTCACCACAAGCCCTCCAATTGAAACAGTTAACAGGCTATTAGTTGAAATCTCCTGAGGATCCAAAATCCTCTCAAGTGACTCTAGCACGATAAGTGCTCCAACCAGAACCAGAAAGACTGCATTAACATATCCCGAAAGAACTTCAAATCTTCCCCGACCATAATTGAACTGATTGTTAGCAGGCAACCTCGAGATGTATGAAGCATACAGACCAATTGCAAGAGCAGCACAATCAAATAACATGTGGCAGGCATCAGATATCAATCCGAGGCTGTTGCTCATGAACCCAGCAACAAATTCAACAACCATGTACGCTGTATTGATTAAAAGGAAAAGTGCAATCTTACGGGATTTCCTCTCACTCAATATGTGGCGAATGGGCTTCATGATCATTGAAGAAAACGATTCTGTAGAATCTGAACCTAGTTCAGGGTGGTTTAAAGAAGCAGGATCCAATTCCTTAACAGAAATCCAGAGCAAGAAACCACAGAATACTAACCCCCAAAGCGACAGCTCAGGGAAGTAGAAGAGCTCCAGAACAATAGTACAAAAAAATGTCACCAAAAATTCCCTCCGAAAATTCATTGAACTAGCAAACTTATCTTCAGCATAATTGTCACTCAAAAGAACACCAAAGACAACAGTATTCGCCAGAGGCCAACCATAGTTTCCAATAGAAACATCATTTCCCTCTTCTTCCAACATGAGAAAGCTAATGACTGCCGGGAAGAAAAGAATACTGGTAGTGAGAAACAGCGAAATCAGTCGAACCTGTTTTCGACCCAACTGCCTAATCGACACCCAATTCGCGGAAACCCTCTCGTAAGACCCCAAAAACCCAGAAAGAAATGGGAGCAACATGGGCCAAATCCTAACACAATTTCCACCGGGGAACAGAGACAAACCCCCATTACCAACATTGATGGAAGACAAAGGGAAACATTCAATCCGATCCCAACTAATCGACAGAAGAAACAACCCAACAAAAAGGGCGGAGAATCCACGAACCTTAGAGGCGTGATTTCGATCACGATCACCAGTATTCGGATCACGACCCTCGGCAACGAACCTCGCGGCAATAATTCCAGTCAATTCAGCCAAAATGGTCGCCGCAGTACCACAGTATCGAAGGGCTTGAAATCGCAGGAGAAAGACAACGGCAAGAAGGATGGATTTGGCTAAAAGGACACGAAGCTGAGATTGAGGAATTGAGGTCAGAGAAAAGAAGAGCTGTTGTTTGAGTTGTCGTCGAAAAGGGTCTTTCGAGGAAGAGAAGAATAGAGAGAATGCAAAGGTGAGAAGGAAAGAGAGGAGAGAGACGAGGAAGGTGAGAGGGAAGAGAGAGAAAGAAGGGGAAGAACGAAGAAAGGGGAGAAGAGAATAGAGAGAACGAAGCGAGAAGAGGAGAAGGAATAGAGATGAGAAAGAAAAGGGGTTGTTGTTTTGTCTATTGTTGGAGGAAGGGAAAGAAGAGAGACGGTACTTGGAGGTGGAAGGGGTTGGTGTGGGAGTTGCTGCAGTGTAGGAAGGATATAGAGGGTAAGGTCTCGATGGGGTGGACGACGCCGGGGTAGGGGTGCGTGGAGGGAGTGAGAGACGATGAGGTCGGAATAGATGGTGATGGTGTTCGTGTTGATTGTGGTCGGACATGGCGAACGGCTCTGGTTTCTCTGAAGAAGAGGAAAGGGAAGAGAGATGCAGTCTCGTAGCAGTAACAGTGAAGAGAGGTCCGACCTCCAGCAGTCCACTGTCCACCCTACAAGAAAAGTGTCCAAACTCCCAAACCCAATTCCACAGACTCGATATCTTTTTCTCTTTTTTTTTTTTTTCCTCTAACGAAGACTTTGAAACTGTCTCCCCTTGAAATTCTTTGCCCTTCGGTCACGGTTGTGGGCCTTATGGGCCCGAACTCCAAAACTATTTTGGTTGCAAGGAAAATCAAAGAGAAAGGAAGTAAAAAAATTTCAAATCCGAAAAGGAAAATTCTATAATTATTTTCCAATATGATTGTATAAATTAATTATATAAACTTTCTAGGTGTCACTACACTAGTGACATATAACAATTCACTATTTGTCATTTGGTCTCACATAATTATAGTCCACATGATAGAAGATCTCACATGCATTTCAATGGCTAAGTTTTAATTCAAAATAAGCAAAGAAAGTTGCTCAAACTCTTATTCAAAGTTTTAGTAAAATTATCAAGGAGAAACGTTCTCTGCATGAGACCCAAGGGCCACGCCCAGACACATGGGGGGCAGAAATGATCGATGAGCCCCCCATGAATGGCGAAAATTCTGCCCCCCAATATGCTTGAGTGCAGGCTGTCATTGGCTATTGTGTGTGGCATGGCCCCTACGTCCCATGCAGAGAGCACTCCCCTAGTTATCAAATGCAATCAAATAAAGATGAATATAAAATACGAAATGACATCTTTTGTACTTTTAACGACAACTTCTACTTTCTACCCAAAAAATAAAAAAAAAAAACGACGACTTCTACTCATTTTGAGTTGAAATTGTACAAATGAGATTTGTTTGGTCCTCTATCACTTGAACTAACACATGTTAAATATCTTATCATATTTAGTAATGATACCTTTTAGACGTAATTTTTATTATACTTTTCAAATTTAAGGGATATTGATACAATATATTTAATTTAATAACCAAATATATAATAATTTGGAGTTAATGATATAATCATGTGGGATGATGGATACAAAAGTTTCTTTGTTAAGTTTGAAATTATCACTTCCCTCCTTAATTTCTTTTACACAAAATGGAACCGATCTCATTTTTTTCTCTCTAGGAAATCTTCTTTATGATATTTTATGGGGAATGGTTTCCTTATATCAAGAGTTCTTTTTGCTCTGTCAATTTTTTTGGGAGGGGGACTTAACTATCAATCTGACACCTACATGTGCTAATATGATATTCGAGAATTATTTTAAGAGTTTAATGGAGTGGTTTTTTGGACAATACAAATTCCTGCAATTCAGCCAGTTAGATGGGACTGAAATTTCGTAGACAGGTAAACCTAAGGGTGCAAGTTTGGTCCGAAAAACTAAAACCCAACCTTAACCTGACAGGGCTTAGGCTGGGATTTTGAGCTCGTAGGTTGGGCCAAGACTGAGATTTCCAGGCCCGGGGTTGGGTCGGGCTGGGCCGATCTTAGGAGGAGACCTAGGTCTAAGCACGACATGACCTAACCGAACCTGTGTATATAATATTTAATACATAATGGAAAAATCTTGTTGTAACCAAAATTTGTAAGAAATTTGAACCTTTTGCCATTTTAGTATGATACCCTTCTTTTTTTCAGTGAGGAAAAATCCAATCATTTTACAATGACGATTTTTGATAATAACATAATGGTAAACTCTTTTTACCTTCGACTTTAATTAACTTTTAAGAATAAGATAAGGACTAAGGAGCAATCAAAAGAAGGCTACAATTTTTCATTTCACCACTTTGATTACAACAACATGCACTCGTATAAAAATAAAAATAAGAGGCAATGTTCTCTATCGGGAAGCGCAACCTCCGCCAACGCCCCCTCTATCTATCTCTTTAATCTGCCCATATGGGTTATTTCACATGAGAAGGACCAATAAAGAGAGGGGTGCTTGCAGAGGGTGCACTTCCCCATAATGAACATCCCTACCTATAATTAAATCATCCATAGGGGTTACATGTTAGATATATGTCCATCAAACCCGGTTCATATTAATAAAGTATTTATTTTATTTTGTGTATGACATGAATTTTGTTGGGCTTATAAATTGTTCCATGGGTTTTCATCCAAAACGGTTATCAGCTAAAGAAAGGATCGGACATCCTATTCATATGGTCGTCACATTGTATGTTACCAGAAATGAGTTTTTTATACATAAACGCGGGTGCACATATTGTGTGTGTATATAAAATAATCTAGTAAGAATCTCGCATGTGTTACTGCCAGTTGCGAAAAGACGAGATTCGTACCCGACAATTGACCTTTGACCTGAGTGATCTTATTCACTACGACGCTATGTCATTTGTTTTAATAAGCTAATGGTTGACGTCCTACAGACTATGTATCGACACACTAGACATGTTATCCCACATTGTTAGTGATACAGATGTTCTCCATGGAATCCATTACCATTGATTCAGGCATATCAAGAAGAGAGAGAGTTTGTGATAGATCAAACAAGAATCTGGTACCAGAGTTGTTTTTGTAAATTATTTACGAAATAATTTTGTAATATGAAAAATAATTATTTATGTATTTAAATTTATTTGAAATATTTTTGGGAGTCCGATCCCAATCACAGAATCTTTGGAACGTACTTATACGATGAGTTGGGGTTTGGCATTATTTAAATACATGCCACGTAACTCATTATAGGATATTAGAAATGTGGAATGTCATATATGTAAATTAAAGTGTTTAATTTTGCATGACAATATTTGAAAATATTAATTGGTTAATTATCTTTTTGTTTATGATAATAAATAAAATCTAATTAGATTATATTATTGATCATAATAAAAAAGATAACAATTCCTTTAAATTCTATTTCTTACAACTTTAGAAGCAAGATTGTTGGCAATTAGGAAAGATTCTCTCCACCACCAAAATAAGACACAATTTTGGAAAGTGTATGGAAAAAGGAATCCCAAATGGGTGGGATCACATTATAAAAGGAGTGGAGAGAGGAGAGGGCGGGCCGAATTTTCTAGTCCTCTCTCTCTCGTGTGTGTGTGTGTGTGTGTAAAGTGTTAGAGTTTTTGAAACTTTAGTGTTAGTGGTGATTTTCCTATTTGCCTGTTGGATTGCAGATTCAAAGTGTTGAACAATCAATCTCATTCTTTGCTCGGGTGTGGAAGAACTATTATCTAGAGGAGTTTCGATTGCGGCTCTAAGGTAACAATATTTTTTCTTGTGGAATTTTTGTTTACCATAATCTCTAATTGAAAAATACATAATCGAAACGTATCCGATTCGGATTCCACTGTGCGTATCGAATTCAAACCAATACTACTAGGGTTAATCAAGGCTGAGTAGAAGAAGACTAAGCTTGCACTGAGAAATCCCAGCCAATCTTGGGCAAGGCTGGGCCTAGGCCAAGTTAAGGAGACCTAAGGTTGAGTTGGGGTTTTAAAAAGCCTAGCCTGGCCTAGCCTAGTTGCACCCCTAGATAGATCCAAGGTCCTTATTACTTGCAAACATTCAAGTTTCATCCACAATGGTATTGGAAAGTGGCAAAATAAAATTTAAAAAATAATAATAATAATTTTATTGAAAATAATGGACAATTGAAATACAAGGGAAAGTATGTGAGAGAATTTGATAATGGAATTTTACATATAGCCTATTTAAAACATGTCTTGTAGAACAAGTGAGCTCTCTTGACCATCAATACATAAAAGCTTCTTCCAAATTTTTATTCTAACTGAATACATAGTGAGCCATCTAGGTTTAGGTGACCCACCAAATTCAACCCGTGACTTATTCAAGGAATTTTCATTTATTAAGCATGTAGAATGATCAAATCTAAATCTACATTAGACTACATTCAACACTCTATATTTAGGTTGCATTAGGTATGCATTCTTGGAATGCATTCGAAAAAATCATACCAAACACAGCCTTTAGTCTTCCACCCATGATCTTAAATGTTTGGATCCATTATTTATTTGATGTATATTTGTCATCTCATCTATCAACCTCAACATTATATTTGTCATCTCGTCTCCTCAACTTCAACCTCAACCTCAACATTTTGTGGGCCTCGGGCTCCCCACCCCCTGAAGATCTGAACTCTAAATCATGGTTAAAGGGAATGTATATTTGTACCATACAACTATACTTTGAAAGCATTCAGAATTGTATAGTGGACTTTTTTAAATTAAGACAAAATTTAGTGTGATTCTTGGAATTCATTATTGATCTTCTTGAAATATTGATGATAAGAAGTCCTATTAAAATGGAAATCAAAATGATTAGATGACATGTCAATCATATTTGAGTGCTAATGAAACTTTGGAATTCTTTAAAAAAAAAAGTCTTTTGGTGCTCTTTTCAATTAAAAAAAAAAAAAAAACTATTATATTAGGAAAGTGGAATGCGCATTGTGTTAAGCAGAGGCATAATAGGAAACACAAAATTATATTTGTGCATCAAATCTAAATGCTATGCAAAATACCATGTAATTAATTTTTGTATTGTCTATATTTACCCTTCCAAAATTTTTTTTTGTGTTGCCTATCATGCCTTGCTTGACACAATACACATTCCACTATCCATTTCTTAACATTATAATTTTTTTTTGGGAAGCAGTTTTCTGTACGAGAGTGTGGCCTACGCCAGCAGTCCCATGTGTCTATCTCTCTCCTCCTTAAAATAAGGGGGCAGAGGTGTCTTTTCACATGGGGAGGAGAGAGATAGACTCATGGGAGTGCTGGTGTAGGCCACACTCCCGGACAGAGATCTTTTTTCCTTCTTTTTTTTTTTTTTATTGAAAATGATAGTAGAAACCATATTGGCACTAAATAGCTTTTTTATTTTAAAAAGAATTTGGCAGCCTCATTAGCACTCAAACATGATGGATATGTCATCTAAAGTCATCATTTAATCATTTTGATTTCTATTTTAATAGGTCCTCTAATCATCAATATTTCATAAGAAATTCTCATAATTAATAATATTTTGAAGAAACAAACTAAATTTTGTATATATCCTAACAAGTACTTATAATCTAATAAGCACTCATAATAAACATATATTTTTTTCATGAACCTTGTTAATTGTGAGAGAGTGCTCTATCACAATCACCAATTCATCCTTCCATCTTAGAACTTTTTTTATCTAAAGAAAAATGATGGAAAGAAATTAGATAATACAATACTTTTGTAATAACTAACATGATCCAACGGATAAAAATAATATAGTAAGGTGAGCCATACGATTAAATTAAAGGCCCAATTTAACAATGAACCAATATAATATCATCTTACCTTTCAATGATTCAAATTTATCTAATCAACAATACCAATACCATGTGGTAAAAATAGGATTTAGGAGTTGTACTTCCATGACTTATCAATTCCTTACGAAATACATTCACAATTTCTTCAAGTGGGCAATACCAACCCTATAATCACTACATAAAATTCTCATTTTACCCCCAATGCCCATAAACTAGAGATAGGCAATGTTAATATATGCTTTTAATATAAAAAAAAGGGGGAAAGAGATAGAGGTTAATACCGTTAATTGAACCTTACCTTCGGTCAAATGGTTGGGGGTTGGAGGATTTGTTGCATAAACATATTAAGAGTTAAGACATGTTTTTAGCCACAACCTATTTAAAGTTAAACAGTCATTTAGCCCAGTTAAAGCCCGATTGACCGAATATAAATCGTACCATGCCCTGACCAAATATAAATCGTACCATGCCCGTCTAATGTAAGCCTCATTAGATAAATGGTCAGGCACGGTCCAGGGCTTCAAAATGGTTAAACCCGATTAGGCCGGACCAAGACCGGCCTGGCCCGATTGATGGACACCCCTAGGATTGGTGTACAATATAGTTGGAAAACCAAGTTTTATGACTTGACTCGTCTGTTTCAAAACCTGATGACTTGGTAGACTCAAACCTGATCAGGGCAAATCATGCTTTTATCTTATTTTATTAATATCTTCTTTTCTTCTCTTTCTCCGAATTAGGGGAATTGAGAGTTTGGTTGCTTCACAAGTGAGAAGAAAAAATGAACTAATATTGAAGACAAGAAGCAAAAATTCTAGGGTTATGTTAGTTGTATATCAAATTTATGGACTATGAATAGTATGGGCTGACTCGAATCTGGTCTGATCATTTTCTCAAACCTAGGTGAATCTTCATGACTCTTGACTAGGTTTCATGTTTTGTTTACTCGACTCTGCTGACTCGCACGGGTCAAAACCTGATTTTCCAACTATACTACAACTAGGTTTAGATCTGATGGTCAAAATCATCTCCATAAAGAACACAAACTCACAATCCACTATCCCTTTTGACTCACCCACTAGCCTTTTGAATCACTTCCCATAGTTACTATGCCTAGTCGTCTTTCATCACAAGACCTAAAGATCATAAGCAGCGAAACCAAAAAAAAAAGAAAGAAACAACAAAACTGGGGTGGCCAACCACATTAGTAAGGTGGAATTTTGTGTAACAAGTATGCGTATCAACAAGGATCTTCCTTCGTTGGTGAGGTGTTCCACCAAATAAAACAAAGTTGAATTCCATCTCAGCAACCCACCAAAGCATATACCTTCCTCTATTGCTCTCTCCGTCTCAGCAAACCACCAAAACAGACAGTGATATTCTTTGTGAAGCTTCTTCCATTCTGGGTTAGCCAGATTGGAGCATAAGAATAAGAACCTTATCCTGAATTGACTCCTCCATTTGCGTGTAACCATACTCATAACGTAATCCATTTCAACAGCTACTGTTACTGCTTAGTACTTTAATAACTCCATTAACAATAATTTCAGAATACTTAAGAGCAGGTTGCAGGTCTTGATTCCTTCCAATTATATGTTCCTTATCTGCTAAAAATTATTTTGAAGGGTTTTCTCTTATGCAAACCTTGTTGTGGGATTCCACACAACAGACGTTGCATGTTGCATGTCGACATTAATGCTGTATGGCATGGCTGTGACGACACTACCAATATAAACTGAAAGTAAGGTGGCTTTTAACTTTGTTGAAGCTTTAAGCTGATTAGAAGACAATGTCTGTGATAAAGTAATCGAAAAGAAGACAAAAGAAAAGATTTTTGAGTAATGTGGAGATGTTTTGATTCCCTGCTTAATTCCTATATAGAGTATGTTGCATGCTGTGGTGACTGTGACTTAGAAGTCTGAGAGAAAACAGAGGTTTTCTTGGTACTGGCTTCCATGTTTGATCGCTTGTTCAGGTCCTTATCTTGAGAGCTTACTCTTCAAAGTTGAAGTTCATTTCCTTGCAACATGGATGAAGGAAAGAGATCAAAAGGACTGGGCAAATCATGTGTTCTCCTTATAGGTAACCCACATATACACTCATGTCTTCTCTGTCTCTCTCTTTTTCTTTGTCTCCTCTGTTCTTAGTTATGGTAGATACAAGGCTTTACTTGAGCACCAACACCAGATGCCTCTAATCATCACCTCATATACCTGAATGGGTTGTATGTTAACACCATGGATTGGACTACTGATGGACTTGGTGCCCAAGTGGAGCAGTACATGATATGAAGCTGTTAAAAGTAAAACAACTGTGTTTGGTTGGTTGATGTTATAGTGATAGCTGGGGTGGAGAGGCTTGCATTCAAAGGGGTGGCTTCCAATCTCATTACTTATCTGACGGATGTCGTTAAAATGGGCAACTCCTCGGCAGCCAAAACTGTAAACAACTGGTGTGGAGTAACATCCATCCTCTCCCTATTAGGAGCACTTGTTGCTGACTCATACTGGGATCGCTACTCCACCATCATAGCTTCCTCTCTCCTTTATGTTGTGGTGAGTTTCTTAACTCAAACTTGTTTCTATGCTGGTGTGTTGCAAATAAATTGAGAATGTAGAACTTATCTCCACCGCTTAACCCCTGATGAAGCAACCATGTACAGCAGAAGAGCTTAAAACATGAACATAATTCATGAATACTTGGTAGGGCTGAGTCGTGCCGCCGGTCATTCTTCTTAAGATCGTAGACACCACTATGGTGCAGTACAGATTCTAACGAATTGACCTCCAAGAGGAAACAGCCCCTTATACCTTCCAGTAATTGTTGCATTCACTTGCTGGACCAAGTTGGGACACACTCAGGTTGTGCTCAATCAACCAAAAGAATGGAACAGCAAGAACTCTTAAAACATTAAGCAATGGACCAAAACCAGAGAGAGAAAGCAAAGACCAAGAGAGGGGTAATAGAAAATTTAGAATAAAATGATGACATCCAAAGCTTTCTGGATGGCACACAATGAAGGATCACCGGCACCGGCGACATGCCGGATGAGACAAGCATGCATTAATAGCTTTAAGGGCCTAAATAGTGACACCCAATTGCCTGCTTCATGCAGTTGATGCTATAAGTGTGGTCATGGAAATGGAACACTAACTTTCATTCCTTCAATTGCTTTAGGGGCTTGCAGCATTGACATCAACAGCACTGCTAAGGGCATGGCTACCTCCTAGCAAAACCAGCTCTTCATTGTCTCTCTTTTGGTCACTCTATTTGATTTCCATAGGGCAAGGTGGATACAACCCTTGCTTGCAGGCCTTCGCAGCAGATCAACTTGAATGTGATGATGAGTTGCCTTGTACCAAAGATGACCAGAGTACAAAGAAGAAAAGTTCATTTTTCCAGTGGTCATATTTCAGTATATGTACAGGTAGCCTATTGGGTGTTTCTCTTATGTCCTATATTCAAGATACTTTTGGTTGGGGATTGGGATTTGCTATTCCTACAATAGCAATGGTGGCTTCTGTTGTATGTTTCTCATGTGGGACTCGAACCTACATCCATAAGCAGCTCAAGGATGAGAAGAAGCCCATAGAAGAGATAATTCAAGGCATTAAAGAAACTGTATCAAAAATGTTGAATGGCAGGATCACCTTGCCAGAGAAAGACTCCGACAGGGTTGAGCTCGAGTAAGTTCCCTATTTCTTCCTCTTCTTCTCTAAAATATATACTCTAGGTCTATGGTTACCAACACTATTATGGCTCTGCCGAGAAACAGAGAAGTATCATTATAAAAACTCATGGTAGTTAACAGTTTTAGATCTTAATGTGTTAAGGGAAGAACCTAATGCAAAATTTGCTTGTTTCCAGGCTACAGGGGAGTCCACTTTGCAATCAAGATTCTGATAGCTCCAAAAGAATCGATGAAAACCCTAACAATGAGATTGTTACATTTGACATGAGACGGCTACTGAGGCTCTTGCCCATATGGGTCACACTTCTAATGTTTGCTGTTGTCTTCCAACAACCAGCTACCTTCTTCACTAAACAGGGAACAACCATGAAGAGGAGCATTGGAAGCAGCTTTGTTATCCCTCCTGCAACACTACAGACTGCTATTACTATCTCAATAGTACTTCTAATGCCTTTATATGACAAGATGGTCATCCCCTTCATACAGATTATCACTCGAACGGATAAAGGGATCACTGTGATGCAGAGGATGGGAATTGGGATGGTTCTCTCAATTGCTGCCATGGCAATAGCTGCAATTGTTGAAACAAAGAGATTGAAGATCAGTAAATCTGGGCTTCTTGAGTCACAATCATCAACAGTGCCAATGAGTATCTTCTGGTTGCTACCTCAATACATTCTCCTTGGTATCTCAGATGTGTTTACTGTTGTTGGAATGCAAGAGTTCTTCTACACCCAAATGCCTAGTAGGATGAGAACCATGGGCATAGCTCTGTATCTTAGTGTTTTTGGGGTGGGAAGCTTTCTTAGTGCCCTTCTGATCTCAATCATTGAGATTGTCACATGTGCAAGTGGGCAAAGACAAAGCTGGTTCTCGGATGACCTGAGGCAAGCCCGACTAGATAACTACTACTGGCTTCTGGCTCTGTTAAGCACCTTGAGCTTGATAGTGTTTATATGTTTATGTAAACTCTATAATGGTAGGAACTAGGAATGCTTCTGCCACTGGGAATTTATAGTTTAGGTTTTTGTTTGACTTTGAAAATAGTTAGTTTATATATAGACCTTTTTCTTAGTTAACAAAGACAAAGCTGGTTCTCTCTTCTTTCTTTTCTTTTCTTCTTTTCCTTTCTTGCATTCCAAATATAGGCTAAAGTAACACCAAGAATGTTGGGGAGAAAATGCTAACCTGAGAAATTACGTGAACCTTATGGAATATTAGTGAGTGAATTGAGAGGATAAAAATTCGTGAATAACCAGTTAGCTTGTGGGCATCTCTCATGCCCTCACCTAGAAGGCTAGAACCAGAAAATCCAAATCCCAATACATGCTAATCCTCACACCTAACTGTTACAGAGTCACTAATTAGTTTTGAAAGCTCAATACTAAAATTTTTTCTTGTGTTATGAACCCTTTCCTAATATATAATCCAGACAATCAAATCTTTAGAATTTAATCTAATAATACAACAAAACAGCAACAAGACATCTACCAAAACCAAAGAAGAGAAGAACAGAACATATCCCAAAAGGAAAGATCCCTTATTTATTAACATGAACAAGAAAGAACGAATCAAGTAAATGAGCAATATCGAATCTCTATGAAACAAGAAATAAAACTGAGAAGAAAAGAAAAGGAACCCAGCCCAAAACGTCTCAAAGAACGAAGGGTCATGGGGTTTAGAAAGAAGAATACATCAGTAGGGAAGAAAAAAATATACAGGAGAAAAAAATATACAGGAGAGAGACCTCCATAGCTTCTACAAAATCAAGGTGCTCCTACTACTATTGAATTAGTTCTTCTGGGTATTATTAGTCTTGTGGCACTTGTCTTTGATCCAGTGGAAGCCAACAGCGGTGCCTGCCTTGACTTTCTTGAAGCCTGTAGAGGCGACGGTTTTGGTTTTCTCCAAGCCTTCTCCGACCTTCTTCCCGTACTTGTCGGACATGCCTCCTCCTCTGTTTTTACTAGTCTTGCTTGTCTGAGGTACTGGGTCTGGATTGCTATAGTCCCATTGATCCGCCCATGAATTCCCAAACGAGCTGCTTCTCTCCATTATGGCAGAAATAGGATTCACGGTAACTGAAGTGACGATTGAAAAGATAGATAGATGATCTCTTTCCTTCTGGTTTTGGGCTTCAAGTTTCAAGAAGGATATGTATATATATAGGAGAAAGAAGAGGGCAGGGGCAGAGATTAGAGGCGGCTGATTTGGTTTTTTTGGTGTGGGTTCGTTGATTTTAATGAAGAGAAACTCTCTCTGGTTTCGTTGAACAATACTAGTTGAACACGCAGCGATGAATTGGCAACTCCGCTTTTTATAGGTTCGCAAGACTTCTCAAGGTAGAACTTGGAATAGATGTGAGATGGCTTACGATTGGTGACGAAGTATCTTCCCCTTCCGAGTAGTTTATTTAGTTGCTTGGGTTCCAAACTTCCAAATTCCAACGCCACGCGGAAGCCCGCCTGCTTTGTAGAAGGATCGATGGATCTTTGACCGTTTGCAATGCGTAGGTTTTACAAGAAGATTCGTTTTCCTAATAGATTGTGTCCTCTTCATACCTTTTATCTTTTTAATGGACCCGTTTGCTTAGAAGGGTTTTGATGGGAGTTAGGATTTTTTTTTTTTTTGTCTTTTGGTAATATGGGGGTTAGGATTAAAGGCATGGGATTAGGGATGCAACATGATCGGGTTGGGCTAGGCCTTTTAAAATCCAACCCTAATTCGTCTTCAGGGTCGGGCCAGGTTGACCTTGATTGGCCCTGACCATGGGGGAGGGGGTGGAGGAAGGGAGATGCATGGGCTAGCTAGGCTGAGAAGAAGGAAGAAGAAGAAGAAGAAATTTCTAATCTGGTTGGCATTCTGAAATCCCGAATCGAAGTGGCTCTAGAGGAAGAAGAAGAAGAGCAAGAAGAAGAAGAAAAAAAAAGAATAAGAAGAAAGAATAGGAAAAGGAAGATAAGGTCAGGTTGGGCCAAGACGGGCTCAACCTAAAGCCTCAACTCTGGTCTAGCCCAGTCCTAACTCAAGGCCAGAAATTTCCAATCCTGACCCGCCTTCAGGGCTAGGATATCTCAACCCAGGTCCTATTCGGACTCAGGACGGACCAGGGTAGAATGGGGCTAACTTGCACCCCTAGTTAAGGTAGTTGTACAAACTTGTTTTTAAAAAAAATATGAGATTTTAAATTGTTTAATTGTAGAGTAGAAAATAGAGTAGACAACTACAAAATTATCAGATTTTAGTGTTGGCCTATCACCTATTTGTCTCACCGTTTATCCCACACCACACCCTCACAAAGTCCCATCGATTTGGTAGGACTTTGTGGAAAATCCAAGGGAGAAACCTCATGGCCTTGTTGAGGTTTGGTAATCTTCCGTATCTTTATTAATTGAGTGAACTTGTACAAGTGGACAACATGTGGACAATGACATCCAAAAGAAAAGATTCTAACTGATAACTAACTTTGTGACAATTGTGGGATCCTTCTCCTTTACAGGCCTTAGGTGCTCTGCACAACAACACCCGTAGGCGCCCGCCCCTCCATCTCCCCTCTTGCTTTGGGCTGCAGACCACTCTAGGACTCGCTTGCAGCTGGCAGCCAACCTGAGGTGCAAGCAAGCCCCTTGAAATAATCAAAACAACAAATAGATTTTTACCATCGATCTTTCATACCCTCTCTCAGCAAATAGATTTTTACAGCAAAGCGACCGCCCCAAGATCTTCGATGGAGCTCAAATGTTGATTTCTCGGCATAATCACAGCTCCCTCTTCGTCTTGATTTGGTGCCTGAGTGCATCGTGATGGCCGAAGATAGAGAGGATGAGGAAACAGTTCGAAAATTAAACAACATAAGGAAAAGGAAGATTGGTTAACAAAGAGATTCACAAATGCAAACCCTCCATATTATTTTAGTCTTTTCACAATTGGTTCTTCCCACAATAGAAACACGTTCCATTAAGACAACCACCTCCAAGAATGTTAGAATTTGCACAAAACCTGAAGTGTTCAACCTCACACGCTCACAAAGGAGAGAGAGGAGATGAATTGATTGCGAATCAATTATCTAAAGAGAGAGACAGAAGATTGCTTTTCTATTGTGATTGGCAAATACAACTATTACCTTTAAAAACAATCTTCCCAATATTAACTTTCTAAAACACTATTAGAACAGAGGAAAAGATTGCTACATTTCCCCTTGTATCGATTCTTTTATACACTCCTCACATAATAAACAGTGGGACCCTACATTAATATTATATTTATCTGTAATATATTCTGACCATATGGGTCCCACATGGATGATATCATTTCCCAATCCCTCATTGATTGTAGTGTGTAGATTTTTTTCTTACATTAGACTACCCTTGTAGGAAATCCTCTCCCAAATAAAATATTATGTGACTTGAGTTTTCCAATTGGTGTCAATTACAAAATCTCCCCATATCATGATCAAATCTAACAAAGGTATGATTTAGTTATCATAAGAATAGGAGTCCTGATCCTCTACTTCCGCCAAATCGGTACTACCGTTCGCCCCACATACAAGCAAAGTGAAAAATATCGCCTTACCCCCGTTCGGGCAAGGGTAAGGCGGTATTTTTTTTTGCTTTGCTTGTGTATGGGGCGTGCACACGATAGTACTGAACTGACGAAAATAGAGGATTTCGATTCTAAGATTAGACAACTCAAAAAACACGTAGAGAAAAGATTCTCTACCACTTTATCTCCCAAATCTTAACTTGAGATCTGCTTTATCCTTATCTAATGGATATAATCTACAAGACAATGGTCAATAATAAATATTCTACATAATACGATGAACCAATAAGGAAGGGGTGTAAATTCCATAGTGAAACATATAGAATCAAAGGAGTTTTAAGTTTTTTTTTTTTTTTTTTTTTTTTTTTTTGGTAAAAAAAGAGTTTTAAGTTCTGCAACCCATATTTAGGAGAAGAGGATTCCGGGAAGTCCGGAGTCCTTCTCTTGTAGCTAGCAGTCCGGTTGACTTGGCGTGAGGGATTCCAAAGTATCCAACTCACACGGACAGCGTGTCGATCCGTTCCCTTATGATTTAAAGTTTTAATTTTTAGGAAACCTTGACTTTTGATGTGTTCCTTCTTCACAGGCTCACAGCACACCTTTGACATAAGCCACGTGGCAAATATTCTCTCACTCAAATTTCCTTGTCTGCAGTCTGCAATTACGACCAAATAGTACAAGTCTTGGACGCGGAGCAGCTGCTGGAACTGGAAGTGGTTTCTTTGGTGTGGTCCCCACTTCGCATCTATCAGGGGTTTAGAGATTGCAGGGCTACCAAAAAGCAAAGAAAAAGTCAGAAACAAACAACAATAATACAGTTCCTCACTTTTGAAATTTTACGTCAAGATCTTTCAACCCTACCCAAAATTCATATCTATAAGGGAGATAGAATTCCATGTATAATGAAACTAGCCCTCAATTCTTCTTTCCTCCTCTTCTAGAAATTCATACAAAATTGAATCTCAAAAAAGAATGAAGTCTCTGCACTCTCTTCTCTCTCCACCCACACCAGTTTTGCTACTTCATCTATCACTCATCTTTACGACGACATTCGTTGCTGGTCGACCAAACTTCTTTCAGAACAACCCATCGACTCCCCCAAACCCATCTTCTGACCCATGGCAACCATTCCACAAGTTCGCCGGCTGTCACAAAGGCGACCACATCGCCGGCTTGGCCAAACTCAAACAGTACCTTCACCAATTCGGTTACATCCCTTCCTCTTCTTCTTCCTCTTCAAACTTCACCGACAATTTTGATGAAACCCTAGAATCCGCTCTCAAGCTGTACCAGAAGAATTTCAACCTTAACGCAACAGGCAAACTCGACAACACCACCGTACAAATGATCGCCCGTCCCAGGTGCGGCGACGCCGACATCATCAACGGCACCACTTCCATGAATTCCGGCAAGCCAGCACATACGACCCTCCACACCGTCTCTCACTACTCCTTCTTCCAGAACTCTCCCAAATGGCCAGATTCTAAGCGTAACCTCACCTACGCGTTTTTGCCTGCCAACCAGTTAGAGGCTAACGCCAAGGCCGTGTTCTCCCGTGCTTTCCAACGGTGGTCCACTGTAACGCCGTTAACTTTCACAGAGATAGATTCCTACGAGGGTGCTGATATCAAGATCGGGTTCTTCGTCGGAAACCACGGCGACGGAGAGGCGTTCGATGGGACGTTGGGAACACTGGCCCACGCCTTCTCTCCCACTACCGGATTGTTCCATCTGGACGGTGATGAAGAGTGGGTGGTGGATGGAGATGTTACGAAGTCGACGTCATCCAATGCCATTGATTTGGAATCGGTTTCGGTACATGAGATAGGACACGTGTTGGGGCTGGGTCACTCGTCAGTGCAGGAAGCGATCATGTACCCATCCATCTCAGCTGGGATCAGAAAGACTGGACTTGCGAACGACGACATACAGGGGATACAGGTGTTGTACGGTGGTAATCCCAACTATGTTCCTTCCACATCAACACCGTCCAATACGGAGAACGATACTAATGATGGTGGGGTCCGTATCGTTGATTGGCATTGGCGGTTGACGATGGTCATGGCTACCGTTGCTTCCATGAGCTTGCTATTGTAGATAACTAGACTTCTTTTTTCCTCTTCATTTTTTATTCTTTTATTTTTTTCATGATAACCGAGTTTCTCTTCAGTCACGAATCCCATTCACCGCAGCACGGGAGAAGCGGGAAAAGGTGTCGGGACTCAGTCCCGAGTATTTTGAGAAAGAATGACTCGATTTATGTATTTTAGTGTAAAAAAGATTCAAAAAATCATGAAATCAGTTTTACTATACTTTGAATCGGTTTTTTTTAAATATTCTTTCCACTTCAAAATAAGTGACAACACATAATTTTTGTGCTTAAGTTAATAATTCTCGAAATAGTTGAGAGGAAAATCCTTAAGCATTTTATTTATTGGCATAAGAAACAATTCTCCCATAAAGAACACTTATGATCAACAAAACTCTCGCCAACAGAGTTTGCGTTCTCCTGCCCCTAGAAACCTAGATCTCTGAAAATTGGACATCAAATCTCAGGTTAGGTCGTCATTTTCGCCCCTATGAGAAGAACCGAGCAACTGCACCGGGCAAGGAACCTGAGAAGATAATGGTCCCCTCTTTGTGGTTGAAGACCATGAGATCATTTTACCCAAGGCAGACCGGGTGGATTTCCATTTTTGGCCTTTTCTCTCAAGCATCTACAACTCAAATCAGGTTTTACCAGTTGGTTCAAGCAACAGTTGAAATTGCAAAAGCTCAATTTATCCCCCAACTTCCCTCTTCTTTCTTCCACTCTTCCTACTCCTATTCGTCTTCTGCAACTCATCCCCCAACCCAGAATTTTTAGATGAAAAGCTTACCACTTTGAAGAACTACCCCCTTTTGCTTTGATTCCTTCAAACCTCAGCCCAAACCCAGCAATAGCAAAATCAATTTTTTACTAGGTTTACCATACAACATTTGTTGGTCCAGAATTAGTCCAAAAATCCAAAAACAGAAAAATCAATTCTGACTCGGAACCAATTTTTTGAAACAGAATAGTTGCCATACAGATCCTAACTAACTCAATCTCTCCATCAGGATTCTAATGCCTCGAAGCATTACAGCCTGCTCTTGCCTCAGCATCAGCATCGTTAACACCGAGTGAATTTCTCCCAGCTATATTCCATCTGTCATATACTTGAGAATTGTATTATCTGAGCTCCAATCTTCAAAACGGACTGAATATCGGACCTGAAACCTCATGACCAAGCTTAACTCCCATCTCCTCAAAAACTTGTTTAGCAACACTCATGGTGGCAACAATGCGTGGCTGGGTACAACCTACCTACATTAAAGTAAAGGGCGAAATTGAAACCCAAGCTAACCACATCGAAGATAAGAAAATAGAACCATAATCTATTCACAATACTAACAAGTGTGATAGAATTGAGATTTTGAAACTAGTAACCCAAAGAACCAGTCCATGTGACTGTAAGGATGAAATGCATATCTGCTATTCTATGAATACAGTTAAAAAGGTTACTAGAACATTATCTATAGTTTCATTTTTATTTTCATTATAAAACCTAACAACCAGTATTTTTCAAATTATTAATCTGAGATTATGTGGTAAGAGCATCACGTCTCGAGTTTCAATTATAAAATTTTATAGCCAATCTTCCTTTCAAACAATAATCCAATCTTCCAGGAAGTATCCTTCATAAGAGTTTGAGCCACCATTCCAATAAAATGTATAAAGAAGCACATCTCATAAGATTCATCCCCCAAACCCCAAAAACCACCATTAAAAAGCCAAACACAACAGCATTAATCAGAACCATAAGATCAATGAAAAGTAAAGCAGTAGTATCATTAAGCAATAAGTCCTCCTAACATACCAAAAAAACTCATCAATTTCTTGTCAATCAAGTGCTGAAAACTTATCAGTTAAAAGAAATCCAATGCACAAAAAGAGAAACAATATGCCCTTACCTTCCCATGTTTTGGGTAGCCCAGCTTCATGAAGATACTGGGGTATCTGAGTCTTCTTTCCAGATCCAGTCTCACCAACGATCACAAGAACCTGGGCAAAAAGAGGCAGAAGGAGGGAGTCACAGTGCAGATTTTGTAAACAGCATTCTTCAGACAAGAAGATGAAAGAAACAAATAAATCAAGGGTAAAGTACACGTACCCCCCTAGAATGCACCCAATATTCCTCGTATCCCCCTAAGCGGCTCAATATTCCACGTACCACCCCTCAATATTCCACGTACCACCCCTGCTTTACACCCCAAATGCCATTTAAGTCCACACCAAGTATTAAATGCTATAAAATGACCAAACTACCCTCTCTTCTATCTTTTCTTAAATTTGAAAAGACCTAATTGCCCTGACCTATTTGCTAAAATTTGAAAAGACTAAAATGCCCTCATCTTTCCCCAAATCATCATCTTGTTTTACATACCCACCACCACCATCCCACCGTAAACCCTTACTCCTCCCGGTAAGCCCCGGTCATGGCTCCTCTTTGCTTTCTCTTCTTTATTTTCTCTTCCCACCTCGATCAAACCCTAGTGAAGCTTCTCATCTTCGGTGGACATTGTCCTGTGTTCATTGGTCCCGTTCCTTGCTTGGGGATCAGATTGTTCGATTGAGTTGAAGCTCCAGCAGAGTTCTTCTACTCCTGCGACCTCCGGTAGAAACCCAAGGTAATCACCACTGCTGCTATTCTGGTTTTTCAAAGGTGAAGGTGAAATGCTTCCCACCGCCGCTGTTGTCTTTCCGAAGATGTAAAGTCATCTTCGAAATCCCTTAATTTTATTTTTTTTTGGTAATTAAACCCGTTCTGGTTTTCGATTCATGGAAACAATAATCGATTAGAGTCGGAATCAGGGGGGGTTCTTTCTCTGATCAGTGTTCTTTATGGTAGGAAATTATTTCATTCTTCTCTCACTTCTCACTCTGAGCTTGGGAGTCTCATGGTCGGCAGCGAGGGTCCTGATTATACCCGCAGGTGAATGGAGATCGATTCAAGCAAAGCAAAATCCGGTGGTGATGGAAGGAACGGAGAGAGAAGGCCCTATTTTCAAGGACCTAAGAATTGGATTTGGGGTTTTATTTGCTCTTTTCTTTCTCTTCTCTGTGTGTGTGTTAATTACCTGGTTGTGATCATGGCTACTTCAATGTCAGTCGTGTCTCTGTCATCAGCGAACTCCCCTGTCATCAGCGAACTCTTTAGCCAGAAAAAGGGTTTCTCCATCCAGAATCCAGGTAGCTTATCGGGAGTGATTGGCGTTCATGGAAAGAGAGCTGCAGTAGCAGATTCCGATGGCTTCATCGGTGTTCTTGAGGTATACATACATCAAGCGAAGGATTAATGGTGTAACCTTCTGTTGGCCTACAAAATCCGGCCATTAATGGTGTAACCTTCGGACTGCAAAATCCCCAATTCAAACTAAAAACTGAAAAGCAATATAACTAACCCTAGATGGCGATGGCGATTTGCAGGCGGAAGGAGATCTCAAGCAGGCGAGCTTGAGGTTGGAAGAGTCAACGCTGGAAATTGAGAGCTTGAGGTGAGGAAGTAGAGGAGGGGAGGAGAGACAGTGAGGTGGGGCTTCACGGTGGGATGGTGATGGTGTTAATGGTGGGGGGTGGTGGTGGCGGTGGGGGGTGTTGGTGGTGGTGGGTATGTAAAACAAGATGATGATTTGGGGAAGATGAGGGCATTTTAGTCTTTTCAAATTTTAGCAAATAGGTCAGGGCAATTAGGTCTTTTCAAATTTTAGAAAAGATAGAAGAAATGGTAGTTTGGTCATTTTATAGCATTTAATACCTGGTGTGGACTTAAATGGCATTTGGGGTGTAAAGCAGGGGTGGTACGTGGAATATTGAGGGGTGGTAAGTGGAATATTGAGCCGCTTAGGGGGGGTACGAGGAATATTGGGTGCATTCTAGGGGGGGGTACGTGTACTTTACCCATAAATCAATGGTTGTATTCAGATAAATGGACCAAAAATGTTATTCGGAGTTTTATCAATGTTTGTCAACAACATGTTCATCAAGACATTTCAAGAAATTACATTTTCATGAGAATAACCATCAATTAAGTGCAGGAACTTCACAAACCTGATGATCATTGACAGCCTGGAGTAGCTCTTCTCGATACGGATAAATAGCCAGAGTTTTTCTGCAGGCAATGCTAACAGTACAAAAACTATATTCCAATTTTTCTATTTAAAGAGAAATCAACAACATTAATGAGAACGGCTACTGGTAACAAGTAAATGTGAAGAATATGTTAAAAGAATAGAAAACACATAAGATTAACTTAGCGATTTTAGATCAGCCTAACCCAAAATAACAAGAGACTCCTGCTTCTCTGCTTTCTGTTCTTCTTTAATTTCGTCATCTTCATCACAATCAGAATACAAAGTGAACCGAGGGTGATGATACATCTTCTGCAATTCTACATTGATAGGCTTATAGGCCGTGTAATCACCACGAATTCCATATTTCCCAGCAAGAAATGAGTACAAAACCACAACCAAAATCACGAGAAACGCAAGATGGCAATTGAACTGAAGAGTAGCAATCGCTCTTCCCCTGTGATACTCAGGGTGCCCTTTGCATTTCACAGTGTAATTAGCTCGACTTCTTTCATGCAACGCACAGCCATGCACCATGAAATCGGTAAAGAAAGAGAAACCCATCTGGAAAAACCATGTGCCCTGCAGAACCAAAGCAACTCCACGAACCAAGCTGGGGAGAACAGACTTCGGCCAAGCCAATTCGAGAATGCTGGAGAGAAAGCAAACTCCAATGGGAAGGAGCAACAGATCGAAGTAACGATTCTCGATTCCAGATGGGTCTTTCCTCTGAAGGTAAAAGTGGAGAAATTCTTGACCGAACGCAAAGAGAGAAATCAAACTGAGGAGCGATGAAGGTAACGATATGGAGTCTGTGTAGTCGACGAAGAACCCAACGACCGAATAGAGTAGGAAAAGGGATGCGATAGCTGCAATCTCTAATTGGATAGCTAAACCCACTCTATCGTTTCTGCGAATGGCGTTTAATAAGGAGACCAGAGAGTTGAGGATGAAGACAAACGAGAAAGCGGCACCAGCTATGAAGCTAAAGGAGAGAGATTTCTTGATTTTTCTACTAGTCGTTTTTGTTGTCGTTGTGGTTGAATAGCTTCGATCAGGAGGAGAAGAGAGGGAAGAAGCAGATGAGTTGAGGTGCGCATAGACTGAGACAAACGCCTCCCAGGCGCCGATTAGCACGAAGGCCTCTCCTGCTAAGCAATAAGTTAAGACTCCCATGTTTTTTCTTCTTCTTCTTCTTCTTCTTCCTCCTCTCGTTCTCTCTCTCTCAGGGAGACGGAGGCGAAGAACTGAAAAGTTTAGGGTTGCAGACTCGCAGTAGTAGCTGTTAAAAAAGAGACTGCTCCGAATGTGCTTTCTTTTTGGGTTGGATTTTTGACTTTCGAATAACTTTTGAAACTTGAAAACTCATCTATAGACTATGGTTCCTTTAAACCGAGCCCAAATCAAAATAAATCGAACCAAAATCGGACCAAAACCAAAACCCATTGAATACAAACTTTCTCTTATTGGTTTGGTTTCAAATTCACCCATTCTCACCCCGAAGCGGAATCAGTCCGATTGAAACGGGATCAAACCAATTGATTGACACCCTTACTACGATGGTTCAATTTAAACGCAGCAAGGTTGGGTTTTGGTATAAGATACTTTGCTTCGAATTGGGAGATGATACACAGACAAAGCAAATAAGCCAATGGTTGAATCATGAATGTTAGGGAGATGGATCGAGTCATAGATAATATATATTGGCATCTTATGCATAAAATCAATGGAGCAAGAAAAGAGTGCATTTCAGTGGAGTTGGGATCAGCTACCCACATGGAGAGGAGTGGGGATAGATCACACCCTTCCATGGGGTGTGGGACCCATGCCCCATGGAGGGTTCAAATCTGTCTCCACCATTCCCAAGTCGGGAGCAGTTCTGGGCTCATTTCAATGGGTTTCAGTTTATCATATAGGAGGTCTCACATAATTATTGAAGAGAGAGAGAGAGAGTGTTGGTGATTATGAGGAATTTAGCTCGTCTCCGAGGAGCCCAGCACGCCCAGGGTGCTGCCAACCTTTGGACAGTGCCGCACACATCCCTAGGCATGCATCGAGATGTGTGTGGCATAGCTCAATCGCTGGATCCCCCTGGGCGCACCCTAGGCACTGGGCTCCTTGGAGACGATCCTGATCCGGTTATGAGAAGACATGTACCGCCGACAAGGTGATAGGTGCAGTGCCTTTTTAACCTAAATGTTAATTGGTGGAGTTAAGTTTTAAAACTCGGAGATTTGGGTCCAACTATCTCAAAAGACTTAGAGAATTGAGATCAAATCAAACGATTAACACCTCTACAGTACGAGGGTTCAATTTAATCATAGCAAGATTAGGTTTGGGAGGAGATACTTTACTTGGGATTGGGAAATGATATATAGATTTTGCAATTAAACCAATGGTTGAATCATGAATGTTATGTTAAATCAGTGGACTCAAAAACTTTTCCCTCAATCATTTCACTTCACAGTTCACCTATTGATATCCCAAGCACTCTGGACAATCACTGATGTAATCGTCTCAACTGCACAATTATACCTCCATGCACAATCTGACAACCCTGACTTAGGCACAAACAACTACACTCACAACCTTGCTGCCAAAAGCTGATGATCACAATGCTACCAAGATAACAAATCACCCCTTTTATTAGACCCCAATATAACAAATTAGTCCCTACCGTTAGTTTTATGCTATTAAGTGATGATGTCAATCAATTAAATAAATTTAAATCCCTAAACTACCCTTGAAGATGAAGGAAGGATAATATTGTAAATATAATTCTAATATTTTAGTACAAGGGTAAAATAGTCATTTCACACCAATAACTAACAGCAAACTAACACCGTTATTATAAAGGGAGACGGATGAATACGCAAAAAAAATGTAGAGACAATTGATTCCGGATTCCCTAAAGAATTGCCACTCACACACACCACACTTATCACTTATGTACCTTTTTTTTTTTTTTTTTGGGGGTGATAAAGCCATACTTATGTACCTTAGATTAAGTAACACTTAAGAGTGTAAGACACGCTTAATTTAATTGGGGAAAACACTTTTGCAATGGGGAATGAATGAACTGAAGAAGAGTCCCATCACTTACTCATGGGACCGAGCAACTCCAATTGGTTGGTGACTTGGCTTGTGGGTATGGGCAAGGTTTTTCTAGTTATGGGCCTCCATCATGGTGAATTGATGACCCTCATTTAAAAATCGCTTAGAATTGTAAATTTTGTGGCCCCGTTTGTTTAAAATGCTGATGTGGCATTTCAAACTCTCATTATAATTTTGTTTGGTTAATCTTGGAGAGGACAGGAAACTTATAAAAACTGAGCAAACATCATTAAATACTTTGTCTATGGATGATGTGACATTTTTAAAATCTCTTCCTTTATTCTATCCGAAGTACCATTTATGAAAAAAGTAACTTTACCTCAATATTTTCAATTCAACAAAGCCCCACCGACATGCGGATCCCATCTTACTAACAATCCCACCCCACCTTCTCCTCTAAGCCCCGTTTGTTTAGAAACAGAGCTTAAAGAATGATAAATTTGGAATGAACTGATTTCATTAATTTGAAGAATAATACAAGAGATAGTGCATATATATATATATATAGCACGATTGAGTTTGATTATAATATGAAAACCTAAGATCCTGATCTGATCACATATGATAATAAAAATATTATTTTGATTTGGTTTCTATTATCACATGTGATAACATGTGATAATAGATAGAAACATAAAAATCTGGAAAGACACAGCTGGATGTGATCTCTCCCAGATGATCACTGCTAAAAAAGAAATAATTATGAACGTGAACCCCTTCTTAAATGTCCATTCCATTCCTTAAAAAATCCAAGATGATAATTGATGAAATATATTTTGAAATTGGCATTCTGACCATTGGATCAAGAGTATTGATACGAATAATGATCAAAAAGTGATTTATGTTTTTTTTTTAAATTTTACTCTTGATAAAGGTTACAATTAATCGATTTGTATCAATATCGACAATCATTTATACAAATACCGAAATCAATACCGATACCTAAAACAATAACATGCACAAAAGAAAACACTTTTTTCTTTTTTAGCTCTTTTCATAGCACGCGAGGTGCTATTTGGTTCTAATACCCTAGGTTATTGGGTAAGATAGCGAAAAGAAATATTAATTAAAAAATCAGGCACGCCCCTTGCATGTAATGGCATCTCCCATCACAAAACAATGAGTATACGCTAATAATTATCACCTCCAATTCGTGGGTATCTCCAATTCCTCCAATTCTTCTAATAGGGCGAAGTGGACCCCACCTTAGACAATGTTTTCGGGTAGGGTTAGAGTAATCATTTCCGCCCCCATGTGAGAAATTGGAGGGGACAGCGAATTAGAGGGGATATCGATTCCTCAGTACAGTCACAATAAGAAAAAAAAAAACAATGAATGCATGAGAAGAGATGCCTCATGATTCGTATACTTTCCACATAAGAGATTAAAAGAGCGACAAAGACGTATACGTTATAAAAACCTTTCCTTTTCTTTCTTATTATTAATATTCATTATTAAGAAATTATTAATAATAATAATTTGATTATTTTAGGGAAATGATATATTTAATGCTTCTCAACCATCTTTTTAATTGTGAAAAAGTTCAAAGGGTTTGCACTCTTGCTCATTCACGGTATTGTGGATATTAATTATTAAATATATTTAAAAAAAAAATGACTTGCTTTGACCAAGTTTGACTAATCTGAGTCACCGAAGAAGATGTGTCCAATTGAAAAACCTGGTTATCCAACGATGCTTTTCATACCCTGTAGTAATGGGAACTATCATGCATTGAAACACTTTTTTTTCTTTCTTTCAATTATTCTTGTCTATTACCATACTTCTCTCTAAACAAAGAACCAGATCCTTTGTGGTGCGGCAGGGTGTCCGATGCACATCAGATGGTCCTGCTGCCCCGACACACAGCTCCATACACTGCCATTGTGTTGAGCTACATGCTAGGGGCAGCAGGACCATACGATGGCGCACTGGACACCCTGCGACGCCATAGAGGAGCCCTATCCCTCTAAACAATCAAATAGGAAGAACGAGATATTGTGCTAACATTTTATTTTTGTTGTGTAAGAAAAAGAATGATAACCAATCATGTGGTTCCTACGCCTAGACACAAAAGCATACTAAAAGACAATTCAACCCTTTATCCAAACATTTGCACAGAAGTGAAGTCACATGTTAGGGGCAACAAATTGGAGGGGATAATGATTCATTAGAGAGCCGTCTAAATTCCTTCCTTTTCGGGCGGCCTTTAAAATGGTAAAGCAACTCATCAGGCAAATCTTTCATCAAAAAAATACTCATCAGGCGAATCATGTAGGAATATTTTTTTTTGGTAACAAATCATGTACGGATTGGAATCATTGAATATTGAGTTCTTTATTCTTTCAATCTCTATATATATAGATTAGAGATTTGGATTGGGTAGAGAGTCAGAGGTAGTAGAACATAACAATGGAAGTCAGAGGAGTCTCTTCTCATCATTTGATTTGTTTCCTCTTCGTCTTTGTATTCCTTGAAGTCTCTATTTTCGCTCATGGACGCCTTCTCCTCGAAGGGAAACCCGACCCTGATAATGCTGTTGCTACTGCTCGGTGGCTAGTCTCTCAGAATTATTGGGGGGTCTTGAGGTACTCTTCCCATCAGTAGCTCCTCTAATTCTCTATGTTTCTTCTTTACGTGTTCTGTGCATTTGATATTCTGTTTTCCGAATTGGGTATTCTTGAATTGAATTATCTCTTCCTTTTGTTCTACGATGTTTAATATTTATACAATTACTCCTTTATACCTTTTGGGTGGTATATCGATGTTATCGTTGGATAGGTTTTGAATCATTAGTTTGATGTTTTGGGCGCACGAATTCTCAGTGGTTTTTGTTTACTTCATTGACTTCGTGCCGATTCGATCTTCATCCTTTTTCTTTTTGGCCCTTTTTCCTTGTTTACCTGTTTAAGGTTCTTGGTTTTTATTTAAAACTTTCAAATATGTGCTTAATCCGTTCTGTTTGTGGTCAGGTATTTTCTGCTTCACTGGAAGTAAGTAGAAAGCTTGCTTATAGGAGTTTTCATTGATTTTTGTTCTGATGGGTTGGTTGGTTTCATGGAGATTGAATAAGAACCCATATCATGGCTCTAGGACCCAAGTGTTTAGACTCTGAAATTCTGATTAGAAGGCCCTCTTTATGATCCTTTTTTGATTTTGGATCTTTTCTCCTGTTTCCAGTCTTTTTCTGTTTACTTTCCTGTTTATAGGCTGTGGTGTGTCTGTTGTGAGTAATTGTGATTTCTTTCATTTACTAGGAGTGTATTCATGGATCATCAAAGATTTGGTTTATTTCTGCGATCCTATAATGCAAACCCATTTGGGTTTTTCCTTAAGTAAGGAAATTTTGGTTCAGTATCCTATTGATCAAAGATCTTTCCTGTTCATGGAATAGAAATCCGGTCAGTGGAATTTCCTGTTCGTGAAATAGAATTTGCCTCAGTGGAATATCTAAGACTTCAGTGAAGAATTCATAGAGAGAATCTATAGATTTGGTATCAATCCAGCAATAAAAATATTGTGAATACAATTATAATTTGGAAACTAGAAAAGAGATGAAGTTTGATTTAAATAATTTATATGCTTTTGATGCTTGATTGTGTGCCTCAGGCTATAGGGATTGCTGGACTGACGGTTAAGTATTTTGGGCCCCATTATGAATTTAGGATTTGGTTAGCCATTTGTATCTGAAATAACTTATGAGTTGCAGCAACTGGTCAATCAGAGTAAAGGAATTTGGATAGGTTACACTTAGTCATTGTAAGAGATTGGTACATGACATTTAGACAAGCTGGATAGGATGGCTAACAAAGAAGCTGCTGATCAGAAAGTTCATGTCCGCTTGGAGGCTCTACTGGAGATTCTTTGGTTCTTCCTTAATGACGTAATAATTTATGATCTTAAGGGTGTGGGAATTGGGAACTGTTTGTGGTAACTAAAGATGGAAATTAGATTTAAACATGAATATGCCCAAGGTGACTGGAACGAATGATATTAGTTGCCTATATTTCCTAATTGTGATATAATTGGTTCGATATGAATTTGTTGAGTTTTGTTTGTTATCTCCATCCTTTTCTACAGCACCACAAATCTTAAGGAGTAACAGATGTTGACAGAACTCCTAGGCTACACTACAGCCAATGGCCTTGCTGGTAGCCTAGGTGACACACTGCACTTACTTTTTCCCGTGCCCTCCCCTGCTGGTTTTATTACATGCTTGATATAGGGATAGAAGTTGGATAATGTACACGGTATTTATATGGGTCCATATGTATTTGCTATTCTTTTAAACAGAATTATCAGGTGGCCACCTAGCCCAAAAAACTATTGGAAACCACATCGTCTAATCTGGCATCACCTAGCCGCCATGAAGTTACAAGTCTTTTCTTCTATATCTGCTATGAATCTTAAATCTTGTGGTGTTGAAGTAAACATGACTATTTGTTTTGTTTGTGCAGTACCATTTCAAATGATATGGGAGGAGCTCCATTTGGGTAGGGTTTTTCTTGCAGTGAGAAATTATTTATTTGGAACTCCATTATTAAACAATGACTTAAATATGTTATAGGCCCAATTGTGATTGTTTACTTGTCTCTTGACATAGTTATCTAAAACCATGCAGGAATGTGGTATCTTTTAGTGATGGATTGCCTGATCAAGGTCGTGGTATACCCTACTTTTATTTGACAACTCTTGATCCAACTGCCAGAAATGCATTGAAAGATCAGAGGTCTTCATTGACAATTAGTGAGTATCCTATTGGAACTTGTGGCACGACGGACCCTGAGAACCCCACATGTGCAAAATTAACCCTTACAGGAAAGGTGAGTTGGGGAATAATCATAGAAACCTGCTGATTTTATCTGTCAACACAGTATGCATGGTTATTTTCATCCTCTCTTTTTACTCACTACTATGTGTTCTTCTCACAACATTTATTTCTTATATACATATGTCCATTCCACCTCTTTCTATAAACTATGACTTTGTAATCGAAATGTGGAAGTTGTCAGCCGTAGACATGAAGTGAGTAATCCAGACACCCACTAAACTATCATGATGACATCTCCATGATCTTATACCACATATTGAGAGGTAGGCATGATAATGAATATTCTTGGTTGAATTAGGCGGTTAAGAGTTTGACACTATATAAATGCATACTTTGGAGTACCAATTAGGATGCCAAACTTTGTTCAAGAGAAGTACATCGAGGCATTCTTTATACATTCAAAGCTCTGGATAGTTTCACCCTTTTTTCATTTTTAATGTAGTTCTTTTTACTAGCACTATAGAAATATATCAGATATTTTATATACTTGTTCTACCAATGTACGAGGACATAAAATGCTTCAAAACTACATGAATGCATATGAAAAATACGACATGGTTATGAACATTTGGGGCAGAGGGTAGCACTTGTTTTTATGGTAATGCATCTAAATAACAGTTCAAGCTAATTTAACTATAAAGAAAAGTAAAACTAGATTATATCTGAACAAATTTATTCTGTTCCTGTAAATTCATTTATTCCTCATTAAGCTGAGAACTTAGTGGCAATTTCTGAGATGAATATCTTATAAATAGCTGAAAGATATCTCTCAAATATCTTCTAAAAATATTGTACACATATTTCCTTATCCTACCAAACTTGGTGTTTGATAACTTTCAGACATCCACTTATAGGTTTTCAGTGGCTGTTGGCTTTAATACTTGTCCTCTAAAGGATTTTATATTACTCAGTGACCTAAAGTATTTGGTAGAAGAGTACTACAGTAACCCGAACTGTCAAAGAAGAGCATAATTTAATCTGTGATTGCAGAAGTAATTAAAAATGAAGTTTCAGGGTTTACTTGATATGCCGAAGTGAGAGTTAGGTTAATGCATTTTACCAGATTTCGACTGATTTCAGTCGAAATCTGGTACATTTTGGCTGCATGTTTTGTTTGATTGACCATTTCAGAGGTCAAATGGTCATATTTTGGTCCAAAACTCCAGGGAAACCCTAATTAAACATATTTAAACATATTGAAACCTTGAGATTGTAAAAAACACATTTAAAATGGTAGTTTGGTTTTGGATCTTAGGTTACTAGTTTATGCCGTACCCAAAATGGTTGTTTGGGGAAAAAGGTTATACCTCCAACTTGGAATCTTACACAAATCTTGCTCAAATACGGAAAATCGTTGATGTAGATGCATTTTAGTAGTCCCCAACAACTTGTTCCACGAAGAAATGTAGGTGATTTTGCAAAAAAAAATTACTAAATCAGGTTTTTTTTTTGGACTTTTCCCCCTCTTACTGTTGAAAACCACGACATATGCAAAATGGGTAGAAATTTCGGCCAATTTTGATTGAAATAGTGCTTTTCTATTTTGTAACGTTTCATTTGACACAATACTGAAACCAAGACTAGTCTCAGATTTTGGCCGAAATGCCAAAATTTCGATCGAAACTTTGCACACCTAATGAGTCGACCTATGTTTCGTTTTGACTCATATCAAAACCAAAATAAGTTGCGAGATTTTGTCCGTTTCGACTGAAATCTTGAACCATGGGTTAATGTCCTGTTGTCCGTATCAGCTTCCACATTGGTAACTTCTTTATTTTTTTCACAAAACCGACTTCATGGAATGTGTTGCTTGTACATTGTCTGTTGCTCTCCTTCAGCTTTTGTAATTGTATAGATGTTGGAATTTATTTAGGAAAATGCCTTCATGATCAGAGCACGGAGTATTTCAAGTAAGCCAATTTTGATCGAATTAGGACCGCCTAGGGGTGGAGTTCCGTGTTCCAGAAATAGCAATGTTAGTTACATCAGATTGGGTCTAAGGCTTTGTGACTAAGAGCGTCTTTGACTATTTTCATTCTCATTTGTAAACATTGGATTTATAAAAACGCACACACACACACAAATTTGGATGGATGGATAATGAAAAAGAAGAAAGTGTTGGGCGGGCCCATCTCTAAGACTGTATCTCCCTCCTAGGTGTTCCATGAGAACATGAAAATCCTAAGATTCAAGGATCAATCAAGTGAAAGTCACATCCTATTTTTTATTGTTTTCTCTCACTCCTTCAATAAATGAATATACAATGTTTATTTGAGAGGGCTGGTGAGTACCCTGCTTGCTCAGAGAACCAACAACAACAACAAACTCAACCTACATGGATCCAAACAAAACAAAGTAGGGAAAACTGTAGTCTAACAAAAAAGGGGAATGAAGAGATGGGGAAATGAGATGAGAAATGAAAAATGGAAAAGGCTCAGAGAACCCTCTCTCATTTATTATTCTATACATATATCAGAAACCGATTTCATTTAATCAGTTAATTTGCTTCACCGACAAAATTTAATAACAACTAATAAGGACATGTGAAAACAAGCACATGTAAAAAAAAGCAAAGTGGTATTGATGTGTTCTAGGGTAGATAAGTTAAGTTTAAGAAAACACAATAACTACAGGGTAGAAACACAACAATCCAAATAAGCAAACAATATGGCAGAATATAAAAAATCACCTCGCCTTCTCCTCCGAGGCTCCAGGTACGTTCACCAAAATCCCCGGCCCCCTCTCCTAAGTCCCTCTTCCCTCTATCCCTACCCTCTATTCCCATCCCTATACTTCGCAAGCCCTGTCTCCCCAATCCCTACCCTCTACGTCCTTCCCCCAACTTTTCTCCCACCTGCCCAGTTCCCCTCAGCCCATGAACCTCTAGCTACCCTCACACTTCGTTGGCCCCAGCCCCAAACCTCTCCCTTGACCTTTTAATACCCAGCACCAACACCCTCTACCACTGCATCCTTAACCGACCCCCTACCTTTTACCTTCTACGCTCCCCCCCCCCCCCCCAAGCCCCAAACTACCACTCCCCCTTCCAAATCCAGCAACCACAAGACCAGCGGCCTGCAAGGCCCAGCCCCAAACTACCACTCCTCCTCCCAAATCCAGCAACCACCAAGACCAGCGGCCTGCAAGGCCCATCATCCCACAGTGGTAGTTTGCGGTCGGGCTGATAAACCTCAACAGTAAGACTGTACAGGCAACCTGATCGGCTCCACCTTGCCTCTTCGGAAAAACCACCCTTGACACAGTTTGGTGAGATCTCTGGTGACCGCTCCCTCTGTTTTAGTGGCGAAGGTTTCTGTAAGCTGTTCCTCCCTCCTCTCTGCCTGCAAGGCCCATCATCCCACTGCGGTAGTTTACGGTCGGGCTGATACACCTCAACAGTAAGACTGTACAGGCAACCTGATCGGCTCCACCTTACCTCTTTGGAAAAACCATCATTGACACTGTTTGGTGAGATCTTTGGCAACCGCTCCCTCTGTTTTAGTGGCAAAGGTTTCTGTAAGCTGTTCCTCCCTCATCTTCCTCCTTGCTTGTGCTACTGTTTCCCCTTGTTAGTCGCTTCTAGTGTTTACAATGCTCTCTAATACATTGCTGGTTGGGAGGTTAGTTGCATATTTTTTAATACTCTGCTGTACCCTTTGTATTGCTTTAGCTCTATCTGCTTATGGTTTTAATACACTGATGTTCCCTTTGTAGTGCATTACCTCTACTTGCTTTATTATTGTGTATTGATTCACTGCTTTGCTTTGTCAGTGCATTACCTCTACTTGTTGTGTTTGTGTGGACAAGTTGTATCATTGGTCTCAAGTGCCTATGTTAGACGTGCATGAGGTTTTACTTTTCTATAAGAGGCAAACCGCTTACCTACTCTCATTTTCCAAACTATCCTACAATCCTATTCTCCTCTAAAAACCTTTACCTCCTCCATCAATTTTCAGAGTCCAGGACCAAATTTTTATCCCGTTCCTTCCCCTTCTAATAAAATTCTTAATCTAACCTGTTCGCAGATTATGCTTGACAGTTTTCAGAACCCTAGTTTCTGACTTTCTGTATGCCTATTATCTTGACACTTTAACTCCACTTCAATTGTACATGGAGTTTGAGACTTCTTATCAGGGCAAGTCTGACACCATAACCCTAATTTGAGAACTTATGATTATATAACCTGCAAAACATTCCAGGAATAACAGAATCAGATATTATAGGACTAAAACAGTTACTAATCTTAAACAAAAAAAAACAAAAAAAAAAAAAACCTTAAAAGGAAAAGATTAGATGCTAAAGATATAGGAACAGAATTTTGAGAAATCAACGATCCAGAACTGGGACAGAATAGAAGAAATCTTACAACTCAAAGACTACTAATCTGTTGGTCCTCAAACTTTTGTCAAGTCACCCCTGTCATCAATCTTTGAGATGATAAAAGAATGACTGGTTTCTCTTGATGATGGAAAGGTGAGATTGGGACTGATATGGGCATTAACAGAAACACTGTAGGGGTCTAGAAGATGAACACAGTGAGTATCAAACTAGGGTTTAATGACGGGAACTGATAGAGCATGGTATCAGAATATTATGTATGAAGCATAGTTGTTAAGGCGCCTAGGCAAGCCAAGATGATGGAAGGGGCTGAAAACCAAGTCGACACCAGAAATCAAGGCGAGAGAAAGGAGTCTAGACGACACCAGCAAGGCGACAAGGCGTCGCCTAGGTGACCAAGGCGACACCAGAAATCAAGGCGAGAGAAAGGCGCTTTTATACTTCATAGAAGGGGGGGGGGAGAGAAGAAGAAGATTGCTGCTGGCTGATGTAATCAGAGAAGAGGAGAAAAGGCTTCTAAAAGATCCCCCACGCCTATTGTCTTCTAGACCCTTTTTCTCTCAGATGCAGCATTGTTTATGCTGAATTGTGGTGGTTAAGATGGTTAAAATTTGGATATAATTGAACCAGCCATCATGCTAGAATCGGTATACTAAATATCGAGTGCACTTTCAAGTGGCTTAGCATTTTTTACTTCCATGTATGCCATCAAAGCAACTGAGTGGTTTTCAAATATTTCCAATTCAGTCATCCCAGATTATGCATTTATTTTACCCTAAAAAGTTTGATCTTTAGAAATTGAATACTTTGTATTAGCTGTCGTCAGTAAAGCACATTGCTATTATCACCAAATTCATAATCCACTGAAGACTTGGTTGTTTGTCATCAAAAGAACCCTTGCAGACTTTGAAATGCCATGTTTAAAAGAGATTCCTAGATACTTGCCTACTGTTTTTTCTTGACTAATTGTGATTGAAACTTCTGCTTTATTATACTCAGTTGAAGTTGGTACACAGAGACTCTAGTGAAGCTGAATTTGCTGAACATGCCTTGTTCTCAAAGCATGCTGAGATGAAGGGTAATAACAAAATATCAGAGCTTAGTACTAATTCTTAAATTTCATGTCAGCGGTTTTAGTGGTTACTTATAAGTGCTCACTCTTCCTCTTTAATTTTGGTTGGTGATAGACTGGCCGAAGGATCATAACTTTGAGTTCTACAGACTGGAAATTGAAGACTTATTTTTGATCGACTGGTTTGGTGGTCCTAAACCTCTCACTGTGGACAAGTATCTGCATTCCTCAGAGCAAGTAGCAAAACTAATATCATAATAGTTGAAATAGTGATTATGCCTCAAACTGTGTAAGGGTCTATGTGCCCATCATTAATTAAATAAAAGAATTTAATTTATATTAGTGGCCACTTTTTATCTACTGATGTATTTCTTTTCGTCAAACATGCCCCCCCCCCCAATTGTCTACAGGATCCAACTGGCCTCCGTGGTGTGAATATCTATCCGATGCAAATCCTTTGAATGTTTATATTGTTCAATGTCAAATGTCATTTGTATAATTTAATCCTGTCGTCTTGTATATTCAATGGCAAATGCCATGTATATCATGTAATTCAGTCATCATAAAATAAATAAATGAACTATTCTTCTGTATATTTTAGTTCATATTAATTACTTTTATTAACTACATTTCCACCTTTGACCTAGTGTTTATTCACAAAAAGATAGACTGGACATTGAATTCACACCCCTTTGATAATGCTCTAGTTATGTAGTTGTTCCATTTCAACATACTATTCCATTTTAACATACTACTTTTTAACTAGCCTCTGATTCCTTGTGCTGTACAATTCTGCATTCGGATATTTCAATAGAACTGAGACTCAGTAACAAAGTTTAATGTGTCTTGTACAACTTACTGTTTGGTGTGGTGTTTCTAATTGTGCTTATTTGATATTTGATGTTGTTTAGGATTTAACTTGCTGATATCTCTCCCCTTCCCCCACACTGACACTGTAATCCTTGCTTAGAACTCTTTCACTTCATACTACTGTGTGAAGCTCTTAGTGAATAGGCTCTGTAAACTGGGAAAAAGTTACAAAACAAATGAAAATAAAAAGGAACATAAAAAATAGATGCTGTACATGTTGGCCCTTAATGGTTTTAACTGTTTATTACTCATAACTGTCCCCAACTAAAAATGGAGGGATTGAAAAATTGATATAAGCACTTAATGATCATCACTAATTAACATAATATATTTAAAACATCAAAGTGAAAAGCAAAAAAGAGAAATACCATTAGATATAAGACAGGATATGTGGAGTTGGAACCCACCTTAAGGTAACTTATTGTTGAAAGTGAAGCCTGAGGAAGACAAGGTGCAATTATTTTGTGTTAACTTGTCAATATCAGCCAGTGTTTTAAAAATCTGGATCGGATCGACCGACCACTGTACGAACACTAGGGTTAGGGCTTACTGGGATCATAATCAACCGGGACCGATCCAGATTCCAATTCCTGGTTTTTAATGCTTGATATCAGATGCCATCCTACTAAACCCACTAATGGATTGGGGTGGAGGTTTGAGACTACTGTTCAATTGCATGATGTTCTGTGTTGCCATTTTGAGATTGTGGGTTTTATTCACAGTGGAGAAGGGTAATAAAAGCCATTTCCTGTGAAAAAGGAAAAGGAGCCCAGTAATGGCTTGATATTAACTAACAAAACCAACTTTTCTCATATATTAGCTATTAATTCTGCTACTTCAGAAAACTTATCTCCCTATGCAAGAAACATGGAAAAAGAAACTAAAAATTGTGAATCTTTTGAGAAACTAAATTTTAAAGAACATTATGGATCTTAATGAACCCATTTAGATGGAGACACACAGAATTTGGGACTAAATACAGGTTAAGCATGCAAGCAGATTTGGTTGCCTGATTCATTGATTCCTTTGAACATAATCTCACACTGATAATGATGTCAGTTGGTAGGAAATGACAAGATGTGTCCCAATGTGCTATTCATATGGAAATGTCCCACTGTACTCCATTTAGATGTCCAATGTCTCTGTTTTGGCTAAGAAACACCAGTACCAAGTATTATTGTGCAGAAACATGGAAACTAGAAGTGGACATAGATGCTTCTAATCAAATGGTCATTGTCAAATAACAATGTGGTCCTGCATGAAAGATAAGAAATTGCCTTACAAGTTGCAAAGTCCATTTCATTTCATGTACTAATGGAGTTCTTGAAAGTTGAATTTTCATTTTCCCATGATATCAAATATGAGATGGAAACAAAACCAGGAAAAATAGAAAAACTATGGTTTTATTGGTAATATTAGTTCTGTTTCTATGCTCTTTCCACAATCCATCCTATCCATCCTAAAGTTGGAAAGGAGGTGTCCCTACAAGTTTCTGTTTGATGCAGTGGTCAAGACTCAAGGATCCAGAAACAGCCAAGCCTGCAAAAGAAGATTCTTAGAACCCAGAGTTCAACTTTGATGAAACACTGTACCCCACTCCTGAGGAAATATTAGGTGCCCAAGTACTTGCTCTGAGGATTTTGAAAAGCTTACATCTTGATTACTTGAAGTATATTGTAGTTTCTCTCCAACAATTTCTAACCTACTACATGGAATTGTGCTCCTCCAAAATTTTCTACATAGACTGATGGGTGTAAATAAAAGAGACTTGAAAGGATTGCTCAATCAATGTATGACAAATGCGTGTGTTTAGTCCCACATCGGGTGTATGAGTGTGTTGTGTATATCCGTCATTCTACAATCATAAACATCGATTAACCTTTTAGGATTGGTGTGTGGTTTGTGTGATTACACTTTCATAAAAAAAATTCAATAGATGACAATTTGGTGATTCGGAGTGGTCTACAAATTGCTTAAGTCTATGAGCCTCTGCAATAAGAGCAGATTGGAGAAGTAACTGGTGGAAAAGATGCTGCAACATCAATCTCCAGATATTTCTCCTGCTAAATGCTATTCATGCAATCACAAAGACTCATGAAATTAAATGAATATTAAAATGAAAATTTTGTAATCATTACCATATATGAAAATATAATTATTATATTTAGTAAGAGTTTAAGATCGTTTTTCCCATTCTAAATACTAACACGGGTTTTCTTTTTGATTACTATGCCTAGTGAAGTATAACGCTTTACTATTTGTCACATGACAGTACATGAGTTACCCCATATGATAGACAAATCAGACAAGCATCTCATTGGTACAATTTCAGCTTAAAATAAGTAAAGGAAGTAGCTAAAATTACAAAAGATGTCATTTTGTATTTTTTTTGGGTAAATTACACGTCACCCCCTAGTTTTCAAACAAAACTCAGATCGTCCCTTGGTTTTTGAAAAAACTCAAATCACCCCTTGGTTTCGACCCCAATATGACAAATTAGTCCCTACCGTTAGTTTTATGCTGTTAAGTGATGATGTCAGCTAGTTAAATAAATTTAAATCCCTAAACTACCCTTGATCAATGTTGAAGATGAAGGAAGGGTAATATTGTAAATTTAATTCTAATGTTTTAGTACAAGGGTAAAATAGTCTTTTCACACCAATAACTAACAACAGACTAACACCATTACTGTAGAAGGGGGTGATTTGAGTTTTTTCAAAAACTAGGGGGTGATCTGAGTTTCGTTTGAAAACCAGGGGGTGATCTGAGTTTCGTTTGAAAATCAGGAGGTGACATGTAATTTACCTTTTTTTTTTTTTTTCCATCCCCATTTGCTAGCATTTTAGTAATTTTACTAAAATCTTGAATAAGAGTTTGAACAACTTTCCTCACTTATTTTGGACTAAAATATGGGTATTGAGATGTTTGTGGGGTTGTGTATCACATGGACTGACAATGTATTCTCAAGTGGCAAATAGTAAAGCGTTATACTTCACTAGGCATTGTGATGCTTAAAAGGACCCATTTTCCCCCGAGTTCTCAAGTATATTTTGTTTTATCTACCAAAGAAAAGAATAAAAGAAACCTTACGCAACTCAGCCAACTTTACCACATAATCCAATCCAATTAAAAGAAGGGAAAAATTAAAAAGAACTAACTTTATCCAATTAGTTTTGATTGGTTTAAATATGGCTAATCATCCCATAAGAGGTCCATTTCAACTTAAACAACAAGCATTTCTGATGTCCTGCTGTCTTGTAGACTTGTAGTTGGTTGGGATTTCTATAGTGAAGAACAAAAGTGAAGCGACAAGCATGTACCCCACTGGCCTACTCTTTTGTATGAGTCTTTAGCCTTAGGTTTTTTTTTTATTTTTTCTAAAGGAAAAGAGAATGCTATTGGGTGTATGTTGTATGCTGCTTCTGTGTGCCTAGACACAGGGCGGGTAATGCTATCTGGGCACGTGCGATATACCTCGTTGCCCAAACACATGGGTCGGTGAAATGACCACCACACTACAAAGAAATTCCACCTTTTCATGTGGACAAAGAGATCATTTCACCTGCCCCTATGTCTGGACGCAGGGGCACCACACCACCGCACCGCACACCCAGATAGTGTTTTCTTTCCCTAAATAAATATATAAATTTACCCACCTGCACTCTTAAAGGCCGCTCTGAAGTCTCAATGTTAATTAGTCTGTTAAGACTCTATATATTCCACTTCTGCGCGCACTCTTTTGAACTCAATCTTGCGTCCACTTTGTTTTGCTGGACAACCTGACAAGTGAACCACCAATTCATTATCTACCATAGTTTTTGAAACTGGACGGATTGAAGTAATCTTTTTCTTGGTTCAACTCCCGATACAATTTGGTACCATCGATCTTCGATCTTTCTGATTGTGGGTTTTAGTGGGTAGGTGAGGTAAATTCTGAATAGTTGCAGAAAACTATTGCATTTTGAGAATGAAGGAGCTATCTCGTGGGCCAACCATGTTTCTGTCCCATTCTTGATGAAATAGGATGAGAGTTTCTTCCTTCTTCCATTAATATGGTAAGGCAATTATTCTATAAACTATATATGGTTCTATGCATGCCATGCAAAGTAGTGTGACCTGATGATGATAAATACCCAATAATACCCAATAGCTTTTGAATTGAAAATTTTGTAGCATTTGCAGGTACGTATGAGTTGTTAATAGAAAATGCTAATTAAAACTGCCCACAGGAATTCTAATACTGCTTTCTGAATAGCCATTATTATTAATTCCTTTGAGAAAATGACTGGTTTGAAAACAATGTTTATTTATGTCTACATGCACCTTTATTGTTTTGAAAAAAAGAAGAATGTTGTATTATAACCATGCTTGGTTGGTTGCATTTAGTCTCTGTCACCCACTTACCCTTCTTTGTCCTATAGATATATCATAAATGATTTTACCAAAAAAAATAAAAAAAAAAGATATATCATAAATGATAAAAACGAAGAGAGCTAGCTAGGGTTCTCTGAATAAGCAAGCGGGTATAGAGGAACACACTAATGAGGTACGTCAAAACGATATCGTGCATGAGAGTGTTACAAGGTTATTTCATGTTTGGAGGAGAGAGATAGACAAAGGGCTGTTAATGGGATCTAGATCATCTCCAACACCCTACGCATAACGGCTTGAGCGGCGCACAAATAGGGTGCAGTGTAATGACTGCCTTACTCCTGCTCAGGCAAGGTGCTCGGGCAGGGGTAGGGTGGTCATTGTAGGGCACCCCTGTTTGTGCGCTGCTCAGGCCGCTACGAACAGGGCGTCGTAGAAGATTTGAATTGATGTTAATGTAGCCTACCCCAATGGCCCAGAAAACCTATTCCCTATAATTTTTTTTTCTTTCGTATTAGGGAAAAAGATCTCTACTTGGTGGTGTTTCCTACGCCCTCTCAGAGGGCACCGTGAGATGATACCTCTACCCCATGGATAGATACCCAGGTATGTTCACCCATGCGACCAAGTAGAGATCTATTGCCCTTCGTATTAATATAAGAAAAGAAGGATAGGCACACTGCCGGTGTACAGTAAACAAGCGGGAGGCACCAATATTGGGGGAATGCCACGTGATATCATCCAGGAGGGACAGGGGTCATTTCAAAATAAGGAAAAAGAGACATAGACATGATTATGAGCTCTAGCTTATGGTACACCGGCAGTTCATATAATTGTTGCAATCCAAAAAACTGCTCCCATTTTATGGATATTTCTGGTTAAGACATAATATGAATGGTGAGTAGACAATCAATCTCATGTGCCTTAGATTGGTACCTATAGTGGTTGCAATGCTTGACTTGACCCTTCCTACATTTTCAAACTCAACTTGATTGTATTCCTCTCTTTATTTTATGGATTTATTTTTCAGTTTCTGTTCTGTAAAAATATTTGAGTTATAATGTTGATCATCAGCCACATTGTTTTTCTATGTGGTAAAAATACAAGATATGTTCATGTGAAAATCAATACCAGACATGAAGAAACCTTTTCCCCTAACTTCTGCAAAATAAACAAAGAGAAATTATACCAATAAAGAATGAACAAAAGAAAAGAAAAAGATACAAGTCGACAAATATTTGAGTTAGGATCCTTTTTAAAGAGAAAAGGTGATCAATTAATCTGATCGAACTGATTAATCAATTGGAAGCTAGGGGCATTATAGTGATGGTTGGAACTTGGAAGAGCAATCAAGAGAGAAATAGAGGAATGTATTCAAGATGCTTTCCATCTTAAACATAAACTGTACTCTAACAACCAACATTATACTTCAAAATTTAACATTATTAATTAATAGAGGTTATTAATTGTGCATCAGTAATGAGACCAGCCTCCATTGATTCCAATTCTGTTTCGATCCGAATCAACCAAAAACAGCTGAAATATTGAGGATTGATGTTGTGTATTCTGTGATTTGGGTTGTGGGTGATCTCTGAAGGCTCGTTAAAATTCTATATGGCTTGAGAATTTTGAGGATATACATGGGGATAATTTTAATGAAAAAATTTATCTTTATTTTACCTTTACATTGATAGTGATGAGGTCATTAAGATTTGGATTTTTGACAAATGCCCCCTAAAAATGCCCTCCTACAACTTTTCTAATTGCAAATTCTCTCTTACTTTCAAAACCTTATAGCACTTTGGTCTCTGCCGTTAATTTGGAACGTTAGATGTTAGTTTCAGGATATCTAATGACCAAAATGTCCTTCTGATAAAAATTCATCAGAATTTAAAAATAAAATGACCAAAATGCCCCCATCTTCTCCAAATGGTTTAGGATTTGAAACTGAAAATCAAACCCTAAACCATTTGGGGAAGATGAACCCTAAAATTAAACCTCCAAAACTGAAAATCAAACCTCAAAAATTGAAGTTGCAGTGAAGAAATTTGTGGATTAGGGCGTATTGATCGACATGGTCCTTTCAGACTTCCACTCTTCTCTGTTCTCTCTCTCTCTTTCGAAAGAAGCCCCTGAAGGAACAGAGAAGAGTGGAAGTCTGAAAGGACCATGTCAATCAATACATCATAATCCACAAATTTTTTCACTGCAACTTCAATTTTTGAGGTTGGATTTTAGGTTTCATCTTCCCCAAATGGTTTAGGGTTTGATTTTCAGTTTCAAACCTTAAACCATTTGAAGAAGATGAGGGCATTTTGATCATTTTATTTTTAAATTCTGATGGATTTTTATCAGAAGGGTATTTTGGTCATTAGATACCCTGAAACTAACATCTATCATTTCAAATTAACGACATGGACCAAAGTGCTATAAAGTTTTGAAAGTAAAAAGACGTTTACAATTAAAAAAGTAGTACGAGGGTATTTGGACAAATGAACATTTTCAGGGGGCATTTGTCAAAAACCCTTAAGATTTTGAAGAAATTCTTTATAAAGAGAGAGAGAGAGGCGTGAAGAAGAAAGTTTATAATCCTATTTTTAATTACTAGTGAAGCCCTACAAGTACTGCTCTACCTACCCGGGCTACCCCACTATTGTTACCCCAGTATCAACGATTGGAACTTGGAAGAGGCAGAGGAGCTGTTGGTTCTTGTAAAGGTTTCTGCGTCCCATTAGATTAAAGAATATAGGGAAGTGTCCATCGGTGCAGCTCAGTAGCTTCATTAACTAAACCTGACCCTGACCCTGACCTTGACCCAGACGATGATCCTGACCCACCCTTAAAGTTTTAAGCCCTGAAGGAGATCTGATCTTTCGGCTCTCCACCAACCTTATTTAATGCACTTTTTCTATAAAGGGTAAAGAACCAATTGCAACCAATAAGGACAATATGGACAAGGACAGGCACTAAAGGCCGACTCAAAAAGTGTTACTATTTGCTAACTAAAACTCTAAAAGGAAGAAAAGGATGAAAAAACAACGTTAAGGGAAAAGAAAAATAAAAGAAGCAAGTGGGTAAGATTTTTTATTTTTTTGAGGAATATTAATTGTTTGGGAGAATGTTCTCTGGGCTGTCGCGTGGGCTGTGCCTAGGTACATGGGTCTGCCACTGGGAAGGGTAGGGTGGTCATTATGCTTATCCCCATGTGTCTGGGCGTAGCATACACTGCGGCACAAAGAACAACACTCCTATTTGTTTTTTGGGTTTTCTTCTACGTGGCTATGTTAAGTGTAATGTTTCATTATTTGCCATATGGTGGTACATGAGTTAGCCAATATGATAAAGGGCCAGACAAGCATATCTTATCGGTATAATTTCAAATTAAAATGAATAGAAAATGTAGTTAAAATTACAAAAGATGTCATTTTGTCCCATTTTATATTCATCTCCATTTATTGTTATTTTGGTAATTTTACTAAAACTTTGAAACTCTTGAGAACCTTTAGTTCTTACTTTGGTTTAAATTTTAGTCATTGAAATGTATCAATGTCATGCAGCACGTGGACTAACTCATATAATCTAAGTGGCAAATAGTGAAGCATTATATTTCACTAGGCATAATGACGCCTATAAGGATCTTGTTTGGGTTTAGACCACTCGTCCAGAAAAGCTTGTGATCTTTTTATCCTCGTTAGAAAAAAAAAAAAAACCAATTGAAAAACAAGAGAACGTACGATTCATGCCAGAAATATGAATTTGGAAGGATTAGTTAGTCATAGGTCCTGACACAGGAAATGAGGTTATAAGTTGCCGATCCTCCATTGTCATCTTCCCCTTGTTTCCTTCCATTGGGTTTTTCTTATCCATAGACAATGAGAATGAGAATGGTTTGTATTAAATTATATGGTGAATCAGCTATTAGAAAAATAATTTTGATTTTTCTCCCCTTTATTTATGGGTTTTCTAACCCTCAAAGATCCTGTATGACACTGTTTCAATTCTATTGGAAATGTGAATGGTTTTAGCTTACATAATAGAGAAGGGATCAGGTTCTTGTACGAAAACGCCTCACTTCCATTCAAGTCCACGGAGTAGGAGTTTGGTGTAGATCATTTGTTTAATTAGAAGTCAAGATTAGAAATATTTTTTACTGCGAGCCCGTTATTCAATCAGATTCCATTTGGTTACAAATGAAGTAAAGCAAAATAAGACTTTATTGGTAAGGTGACAGTGAGATGACAAATTTCTTTATCAAGTATTTAATGTAGGAGAAAGATTTCATTCACTACGTGGTGACGATTTAACACATCATCTTAGGGTTCACAAACCCTTATAGGATTTTAGCATATTTCCCAAAATACCCTCCTATACTCATCTAAGCTAACTTAAGAAAAACTCGACCCTTTGATGTAAAATGATATGAAAAAACTTGCAAACTTACAAAATAAACAATTCAAAATGAGCCAAGAATCTGTTGTGGAGAATAGATTTAAGTATAATCAGATATGATCAGAGATTTGGTTGTAAATAAAGGGGGAGGGGGGGGGGTGGGATCTATTAAAAAATTAATAGGAATGGGATCCTTACCCTCCTCCAGGGGAAAAAAATTTTCTTATATATTCTATGGTATGAATGTGCCTTAAGAACCACATTTTTCTTTTAATGAAATTCATATTATTTGTAGGGACCGGTTTTTATACACGTGGTCTAGTATGAAATATGGTCAACGCTTCATCTTTTATATATAAAAATTGAATATTCTTATCCAGTGGTTGAAGTGTTAAATGTGTTCATGCATATAAAACTTAGGGAAAAGGTTTTGTGCACCGCGGGACATGATGCATGTTCGTGCACCAAATCATTGAATTGGGGATGAAGGTCCATGTATTAACAGACACCATGCATCGCCATACACAAAACCTTTTGTTTAAACCTTATTTATTTAGATAAGGGTGAGTGGTAGCAGCGTCTACCCTCTTCCACCTAAACTCACTAGCCAAACCTAAACCATTGATTTTTTTTCTTAGAATGATTTTAATTGTCCATTACTTTTTATGCATTAATCGAGTACTGATCAAAGAAGTGGAGAGGGGGTGTTGGGATATCCACGCATAAGGCAGAAAAATAGTCTCACATCATATATGAATAAGGATATGGGTGGATTAATAGATACTTAGACACTCTCTTCTTAACGGCTTAGCTCCCCATTCCCTGAGTCTCTGGCCCTTCAACCCATGGCCGCACCTCTTGCCTCTGTTACCTACGCCTTGATCTATGTTTGAATTTACATTTTATTGAATGAACAGAACCAATTGAATATATTCGACAACTCCATAAATCATATCACATGGTTTTTGACGTAATAGGACAAACGAAATCATTTCAGTGTGCCCAAATTTCTCAAAGAAGAAGAAGAAGGAGGTGACTGACTTTCAACGTAAGCCAGTAGCAGGTTAAATTAATGAACGATTAAGATTCGATATATATATTCAACGGTTTAGATTTGGGCTGTGAGATTAAGATGGAAGAGGCTAGGCGCTGCTAATGAGAAAATTGTTTGTAGAAGATAATATATTTTTAGTCCAATTATTGAAATGGGTGGAGAATCAATGAAAGGGAATTATGTAAACTTGTCAGACAATTGTAAGTCAAGAGAGTACGTAGGACTCGGTTGGCAAAATAGACCAGCAGTTCAGTCCAGCAAGTCCTTAGTCTAGGCCCCAACTTATAAGTTATAATACAAGTCAACTTGGTGACCCTTATTCTCAATGAATCACCCCCAAAAAACGGACCGGACCAGACCGGATCGAAACTTATTACAGGTTAGGTAGTATCAATCGGTTTGGTGGGCCTAATTAGTTTCGGTTTTGAATAATCTGTCCCCACCAATTTAAGGCACTGTGTCATTTCTATCATTTTAGGTAATTGAGTTTCATAGGCCAAGGCATGGATATATATTTTTATTTGATCGGTTAGTCATCGGCTCCAAGTAATTAGACTAAGCCAGCTTTAAATAAGCTAATTGAATAATTGGGCTATAAAAGAGCTATAATAAGTCCTTAAACGGACTATATAGCCTGACTAATCTGGTTATAAATGGTTGTCAATCATTCACAACATTTGGTCACTCCCAATAGGACAACCATCAAACCACTACCTTGCACGAGGAGCAATTATTAATCGATTGGTGCTTGAACCGACACGTTTAGTAATCCATAATACTGATCTTGTGCTTCAAACAATTGATTCCTATCAAACCTACATGGACGGGCTAACTTTTGACACCTCTAGTGCAGGCCATGCCTAATTCTCCTCCAAGTACCTTGGACCTGGCTCCTATCCAACCGTGGCAGGAGCTGGACGGTCCAACGCTCGAAAACCACCCCAAAAATAGGGGAGGGGTAGTCATTTCACATGTGGGGCCCAAGTGGAATTCACCTATGAAATGACCACCCCACCCTTGATTTTGTTGTCGTTTAGCAGGGCTGGACGCTCCAGCTCCTACCACAGCTAGACAGAATCATTTTCCTCCTTTGTACCCTTCTTTTAACAGATTCGGATCCTCTACTGCCCGTGCGGCTTACGTGCAGCCTCACACAAGCAGGGGTGAAATGACTGTCCTACCCACTGCCTGAACACCTTGCCCTGGTGGGGTCTCCGCCCTGCCTGTGTGAGGCTGCACACCGACTGCACAGGGAGTGGTAGTAGAGGATCCAAATTGTCTTTTAACCTTTTTCAAACCTTTTTTCAAGGAAAAATAAAACAGAAGAAGCGGTTAAAACATCATACCTCTGACCTTCATAGTTTATATACATATAGACAGACATGTTCATAACCATAGCCAACTCTTATCCTGCCAAGAATACCAAATGCACCTTCCTTGCCCTTTCCCCCCTTAAAGCTTCACAAATATTTTTTTTTTAATTGAATTCTTAAACCCTCACAAGTTACTCCACTGTTCACTACCTCCTCCCCCCTTTAAATCATCCAAGTTAGATCATCTAACTACTCATATCTCTCTCTCTCTCTCTCTCTCTCTCTGAAACTTGAACGGAGAAGGAGAAGAAGAAGAAGAAGAAGATGGGGATAGTGCCATGTCCCTTGACATGTCACACAGACAACGAATCTGAATCAAACTCAAACCAGCAACAGCAGCAGCAGCTCCTCCACTCAGAGTCATCAACCTCTCTCTCATCCCAACCAAGTCTACCCTCCATTCCTTCCCTCAACCCACAAGGCTCACAACGCCACCACCACCACCACTATACTACTCCTCCCACTACCTACCACTGCATCTCAACTCTCAAAGCCCACTCCTCCTACGTCTTCTCCCTCGCCCTCGCCGGCAAATTCCTCTACAGCGGTTCCTCTGACCGTGAGATCCGATCCTGGCCTCGCCACCCTCTTTCCAACCCCAATTCCTCCCCCTCCTCCTCCAACAACATCGTCGCCGTTGGCAAGGGCGCCGTCAAGTCTCTCGTCATTTCCGGCGACAAATTATTCAGCGCTCACCAGGATCACAAGATCCGCGTCTGGCGTATCAATAACAACAATCAACACCTTAATAATTCCTCATATCACCAGAGCATGTACAAGCTCATAGCCACGCTTCCCACGCTCAGCGACCGTGTCCTGCGTCTCCTCCTTCCCAACAACCACGTTCAGGTGCGGCGCCACAAGAAATGCACATGGGTTCATCACGTCGATACCATCTCTGCTCTTGCCCTTTCTCATGACGGTTCCCTTCTCTACTCTGTTTCTTGGGATCGAACCTTCAAACTCTGGCGAACCTCCGATTTCAAATGCCTCGAATCGGTCAGTAACGCACACGATGATGCCATCAATGCCTTGGCCTTATCCAACGATGGCTACCTCTACACAGGCTCAGCTGATACCAAAATTAAGGTTTGGGGAAAGCTCTCTGATCACAAAAAACATTCCCTAGTAGCAACTCTTGAAAAACACAAATCCGCCGTTAATGCTTTGGCTCTTACTACTGATGGGTCTGTGCTATACTCCGGCGCCTGTGATCGATCCATCGTTGTTTGGGAAAAGGACAGTAGTGCCGCCGCCACCGGAGGCGACGGAGGAGGGCATATGGTGGTGGTTGGGGCGCTGAGGGGACACACTAAGGCCATTTTGTGCCTTTCTGTTGTGTCTGATTTGGTATGTAGTGGATCGGCAGATAAGACTGTGAGGATTTGGAGGAGAAGTGTGGAGAAGAGTTACTATTGTTTGGCAGTCTTGGAAGGACATGGAGGACCTGTTAAGTGTCTTACTGCCGCCATTGATCGTTATGATTCCTTAACCACAAGCTCTGCTTATACAACTTCTTATTTGGTTTACAGTGGAAGTTTGGACTGTGATATCAAAGTCTGGCAGATTTTGGTTCCTTCTCCATAAGGCTCCTCTTCGTTTGTTTGGTTTCAAACTTCAACTTGCAAGTTTTTTCCATTTAATTAATTAAAATTTTTTTCTTCCTTTTTTCCTTGGTTACTCTTCATTTTTTTTCCTTCCCGGTTGGTGACATGTAATTGTAAATGATGAGTAAGTAGAGCATAGTATATGCTTTTTTGTTTTTTCTTCTCTATGATTAATGTTTTCAATAGTTATTTTTATCATTCGAGAATGCGAAATCGACTTAGAATGCATTCCAAAAATACATATCAAATGCTGCCTTTCATTTGACCAAATACATGGGTTTTTTTTTTTCTCCTTCAGTTTTGGGGATCCAGATCTTTTACTGCGAAGCTGCCCGGCATGATTGTGCTATCTAGACACGGTGCTACGTGCAATGACTGCCTTACCCCTACTCATGCAAGGCGTTTGGGCAGAGGTAAGGAGGACATTACGTGCAACACCGTGTCCGAGCAACACGGTCCTGTCAGCCACCTCGATAGTAGAGGATCCGAATTGTAGTTTTGGGGATTTGATTCGGATCGAAAGAAATAAATGAGTCTTGGCAGACTTAAAATGACTTTAGCAAAAGTGGTGAGGAAAGATATGTATAGCTTATGACTAGTAACAAGTAATGGCTCTGAATATAACCGATTGAAGAAAAACAGATCCATGTTAGTCAATCCCATTTAGTTAAAATAATAATAAATTGAGATGAGTTGAGTTGAAGAGGATGGGCATCGATTAATTAATTAAACTGAATTTGGATCTCAACTAGGGCTCTCTAATTTGTATCTTAACATGTAACACTAAAAAATAAACAAACAAATAAATAAGAGAAAAAAATTTGTAAAACACCAGTTCAAAAATGAAATTGTACATCCCTTTACATATCGTTGTTCATGCGAGAGAGTGATATGTCATAAATGCCCCTCCCTTTTATTCCAAAGAAGGTTCATTTATTTCGGGCTGCGTAGGGAACCCCTCCCAATAAATAACTAACAAAAAAAATTGATGTTTAACATACTAACATATTATGGATTTGAGGACTTAAAAAGGAAAAAAGTGTAACCTTTTCACAACCCTAAAAAGCCAAAATATGGACTCTTGAGTGTTATTCATGGTCATGTAAGTGGTTGCATTGGTTGCTGTTTCTATTAGCTTTAGCTTTACTTAGCAGGTGATTAGAAAGTACTTAAAGAGTATAATAATTTTTGCTTGAAAAGATGGTATGGGGCTAAGGAGAAAAGGTGTCTCCCTTGCCTACATCTTTTGTAACATGAATCCTTTAATTTCAACTATTTCAAAAATGTATTCTTTTTCAAACATGATGATTGGTTCTGCTGCAGGATTCCAGGAGACAAAAAAGGGTGGTGTTAAACCCATTGATTAGTAGTCTTAAAATAAATTAGTGAAGCCAAAACCAAGAACAGTAATCATTCTCTTCCATGTACGTTCTAGACAAAAAACACACATTCTCCTTAACAATCCCTTTGTCTGCTCATGTATTAATCAAAGTTAGTTATCTAAGATAAACAATGGATTAAGGAATAAAACTGAATTAATATTTAAACACTCCTTCCCCCGAACACATACAAGTCAAACCCAGAATCATGGATATAGCTCTAAATGGAGTATCTAATTACATAAATAATCATTAATTGTTGTTAACAACAATAGCTTTACAAACAACTGCTAATTAAAGTTTCTTTTCTGTTCAAATTATGATGTCCTTCACATGGAATTTTATACAAAAATCTATTTGAGGATTAATATTAACAACTTGTAGGATACGCAAAAATTATAGTAAATTGAAAGAATTCAAAGTAGGAAAATATAAAATTCGATGAAGCCCAACAAATATAATCTACTCGAACCCCAAGGGGGTACTTAGTTGGTAACACTTCACACTTAAAACGGTCATGAGTTCAACTCTCCTTGAGGCTTACCTATCAAAAAATATTTGAATTTATAGGACCAAAATGAAATTAAGAAAACAGAGAATATGTTAGGATTGCAAAAAGTGGATGTTTTGTAGTGGTAAGCATTGAATAGCTCTTGTAGTGGTAAGCATGTCAATAGCCTAACGGTGGAACATGTTTCCCAACTACTAATCCGATATTGATTTGGATCGATTTTGATTGGACGGATTTATCTTTGATTTTCATTAAAAAAACAGATATTTTTTTATTTTTTTTTTACCTTTGGTCAATACCAATCCCCCAAGTTGGGATCAGTTGGGTATCAATATCAGCCTCTACTGATATCAATATAAATCGGTCGATCTAGCTAATCTGATACCGATTCTTCAAACCATGACTGCATTGGCTAGTATTTGCAAAAAGGATGCTAAGAAGTTTATATTATCTTTAGCATCATTTTACAAGAGAATAGCTAGCATTAAAGAGTTTGGGGTAATAAGGAGGAGGGATTTACGCTCTCAGTGTGCATTGACATTTCCCATATTAAGCCGATATACGTACAGGAAGGACTGTTTCACGACTCATATATAAGGGACCCACATGATCAAGGAAGAGAAGTGAGAGGATGTGTACTACCCACAATGTGTATATCATTTTCTTTAAAAATTCATTATTTTGTTTACATAGAAAAGCAACCCCCACACTACTGGCATAAGGTTGATTTTTCCTTGCCCTCTCACATTTTGACTATGTTGGCCTCTCTCTTTCTCTCTCATCCCTAATCATGTGGGCCACCTATTGACAAAACCTTTTCTCCACACCATGGTTGATGTGGTTTAGGAGATTAACCTCCCCCCCCCCCTCTCCCCCACACTGTCGGCTTGGGAAACCCTCTTTCTTGTTTATAAATTAAAATTCTACTCCTCCCCTTTGTATTCTATTTCCAAGGCATTAGGATAGGAGCAGCAGGATTTTAAGGAGGTAATAACATATAAAACCCTTTGTGTTACCATTGCCAAAAACTTGGCGAAAAATGCTTATAGTGTTAATACTGTATCTTCTCTAACTGTTTAATATATGTTTTTGCTGGATTTTCATCAAAAAAAGAAAAAACTTATAATGGGTATGTGAGAAGGTGGAGAAAGTTTTCATACACGATCGTGTAAACCGTGTATGTGAGAAGGTGGAAGTTTCAAGAGATTAATTAATGGATGGAGATTTATGACTTTTTCAATTCTTTGTGAGAGACCCTCTCACATTGAAAACTTTTCCCAAACCCTTTCCTTCCTAAAGTCTCCAAATAAGTTTCTTTTTAGGTAAAAAAAGTCTTCAAAAAAGTTAGTGAAGTCACAACCAACACTCCCCCTCAATATTCTAGAGGAAGCCAAATTCCCCTCAACATTCTCCATGTCTTCTGCTACAAGTAGTACGTCTAAGTCATAATGTGAAATTCTTCTCATATAAACATTGACTTAACATATAAGCAATCAATAATATTACTATTTAAGTAAATATTTTATAAATTTAATCCATTTAGTATGCTTAAGAAACCATTACCAAAGGGGAAAAATTAATACTAATATATAAGCTACCATAAAGAATAAAGAATTATCCCTTATGTAAAAGGTTTCTCCCCAACCAAAATTAGTTTCAAACCTAAGTTCCAAATTTAAAAAAGTAAGACAAGAATCCATTTGGGTTCTTTTTGGTAGCAAGTTTAATAAATGAAATTGGTTGTTTCCCTTCAAGGGGTCCTCAGAAATTATTCTAGAGCTCTTAAGGAAATATAACACATTTCAAATCACTTGAATAATATAATTTAAAAACAAACTTCATCTTTGTTAGCAAGCATTATATAACAATATATTTGAAGATTGAAGGAATTTATAGTGGAAAAATTGTATAATTAAAGTTTCAATTATGACCAAGTCTAGTTTATGTTTGCAAATATAGGAAGTTTTGAGATTTAAGATGAATTTATAGTATATATTTTAGACAGCTACAAAAAAAAGTTACATTTTAAGGATGCAGAGCCACTTCAAGAATCAAATTAAGAAGATTTAGGACATTGTAGAATCAAAAGAATGTCAAAAGAACCAAATCTTCATCTATTGGAACTGCACTTTTTGCTAAGGAATAGAATTCTCCTGGACTTTCTAGCACATTGAGCATATCATAATGGTTAATAATGCCATTTAATTCTTATCACATTTTACTTTTGCAAAAGGTTTTATGCACGGTCGGATTGAGGGAGAGAGAGGGGGATTTGTAATTATACTTTTGCCCCCTTCCCCACCCCCATCCAACGTTTGTAAGACACGATTATGTACATACACGGCTATACATAAAAACTGGATCCTTGCTTATCACTCTCTTCCCCTCTTCCCCACCCCCCCATCCAAAAAAAAAAAAAATGGCGATCAGTTTTGGTGGAAAATGGCCGAAACATGAAATTGATGTATAACCAAAGTAGACTATTTTCGATATATCAAATAGTCAGATTTACCACATCATTCTTCCACATGAACAAATTAAGATATGTCCGATCCAAGAATTATCTTGGTAGTTAGGTTCCCACATACCAAAAACTTTCAACAGAAGGAAAAGGAAAAGAAAGCAAACAAGAATGGAAGAGAAAATTTCATGTTTTCAATCATGATTTAGAGTTCAAAAACCATTGCATCAAGAAGTAGCAAAAGTCTTATCTTGACTTGGACTATTTCGGCTCCTCTCTAGGGAACTCAGTGCCCAGGGAGTGTCCAGGGGCATCCAATGGTTGGGCTGTGTTGCACACATCTTGGCGCATACATAGGGATGTGTACGATACAACCCAACGGCTGGATGCCCCCTGGGCGTGCTGGGCTCCCTGGAGAGGAGCTCAATCCGTTATTCTCCATGGGAACTATTTTTATGTTACCACCCATGACCACGCCACTTAGTTTACAATTAATAAACAGGAAAAGGGTTTAAAACAATATAATATTAATTAAAGAATCATAATATTACAGCTCCGGACGGATTAAGAACCGTCATTAGTTGAATGTTGGCAAAATTAACGTCATTGGGATTAATAAGAACCATTATTATTAAGTCTATAATAATGTTTAGATGGCAGTTGCTGATACCATATCACATTATAATCAAATATGTATTAGGATTACATAACTTGGGTACCCCAAATTGAGCTTCATATCTCACTGTGTAACTTCCTATTCCTGAAAATATCACTTGCCATCACAGCAACACACACCTAAGTTCGAGAAAATCTAGTTGTAACCAAGATTGGTGAAAAAGAAGTTATAGCCCTACTTTTTTGGATTGAGCTCCTCTCTAGGGAGCCCAGCGCCCAAGGAGTGCCCAACGGGGCTGAACATCCAGCCGTTGGGCTGTGCCACACATATCCCAATAGCTGACTGGGTGTGCGCTAGGATGTGTACGGCACAGCCCAACCCTTGGATGCCCTCCTGGGCACTCCCTGGGCGCTGGGCTCCTGGATAGGAGTCGGATCCTACTTTTTTGCCCTTCTAGTATAACACACTTCTTCTTAATTTGAATGAGGTTAAAACCCTATAATTTCATAAATATATTAAAAAACATGCAAAGAAATGCCAGTTTTTAAAAATGCCAAATCAAATTATGTCGAAAACACTTTTCTATTCTTAACTTATACAACTTTTAAGAACCATTAAATTAATTATAAGTGGGTTTGGAGTTAGGTTAAAAGTCATCCATCTTAATGGTGTTTTTATAACACAATCCTTTATTCTATCCTTTTCAAACTTGTATTATTTACAATATATGGTGAGATTCATTGATATTGAATGTTCCACTTGAAAGAGATTGTAGAAAGATAACCACATTATCACACTATTTCATGTTCTAGAAAACCTACTTTTTCTCCTACACTGGTTACGTGTGTGCAGGTACTTAGGCCACGTGAAAATAGCACTATCATAGTAGTGCTTTAATCAAACTTTTAACCTATACTTCTATTTAATAATATACAGATCAGATTACTTAAGATCATAATTGTAATATTTTGGTCTCTCGTGGTAGTCAAAAGACCCAAAAAAACAAAAAGAAAAAAAGAATGCAGAGTCATCTTCAACCCCACCCTGTCTTCTTTCGTTAACACGAAAGGCAATCTTGCATCAGCCTCTATAACCAAATTGCAATCTTCTTGACCACCTCCATGCAATGTTCCATTAAGGGTAGTTGACATGATGAATCAATTGGAGCCGGTTAATCCGCATAAGCGTAAATACTATCACAAAAGAGGGCCGACATCGGTGCAACAGTAAGGTTTCTCTGGGTTCGAGTTGGGAAACAACCTCTCTGTAAAACAAGGATAAAGCTGTGTTCATTATGACCCCTCCATAGGCCCCACATTGGCGGGAGCCTCATGCACTAGGTACGCCTTTTTCTTTTTCTTTTTTTGTGAACACTATCAGAAACTCCTTAGAACTAAGGGCAAAATGTCAATTATGCAATCCAGAGGAGGTTGGGTGTCATGGGGATGGCGTTGGGCTGGCCTTGAGCCTAAATCTTTTAGCCTGAAATGGTACAACCTACTTAGATCCAGGGTTTTGAAAACTTTTTTGAGTGGCCAATATCCAGCCCATTAACCTTTTAGCCCCCACCCCTCACCCCAAGTTTTTGTTGTAGAGAGGAGGTTTCCCACAACGCGCCAGAGTGGGAATGGTTTCCTATGCCACACCAAAGGGCGGGCATCGATCGGTTTCATCAATAGGGAAAGAGGAGAGACTGTGTTGTCAAAAAGAGAAAGGGGCTGTAGAGAGCATGGAGACCTGGCATCATGAGAAAACTTTTCCCTTTGTTGTTTTTTGTTTAAGGAGAGTCTTCCCCACGACACCAATGTGGGGAGGAATCTACATGCCACACCAATATGGAGTAGAGAACAATATCATCCATATAGAGCACACATGATCAAAATAGGAGAGAGAAAATAATAAAAGAACCCAACCGAGAGGAAATAGTACCCCTAGCATTGTGGCGATTATCCTTTTGTTTATTATCACTGTCCCTTCTCGCGAAAAGGTATAGGCCGAGTGTGCAATAATACATCATGTACGCTTTATAATATAAGAACAAAATAATGATGAATCAGTTATCACCAATTAATAAATACAATAAAGTTGCTCAGTATAGCAGATCTTCTTGTGTATACAATAATACTTCACCAGTAATCATATTTTAAGAACTAAATAATTGCTTCTGAAAATCACTATCTTAATTCTCCATACTCCATTTCTATTAGTTTAGTATTTACTATATATCATGGAGTCACTAGGGAGTTAAGAATAGTCAACTACCAAACAACACATGACAAGAGAGAGGATAGAGAGAAATTGGGGGCTTCCTAATATGATGATTGGGGATGTCTTACCAGTGGAAAGACAATCATCCTATCACAATGAACAAAGCGAATTAAATTCAATCAACTGATGGGAAATTCTTAATGGCACCCAAAAAAGAAAAGGTAAACAAACAAACAATAAGAATAGAGGTCACAAGAAGGGACAACTAACATTAAGCTTAATTATGTGAACTCCAATGGATCCAGATTTGATCAAGCAACATCAATTACCAAAGGAGCACAGTGAAGGTTTGTCTTGTCCATTTCAAAGTTTCAAGTGACCATAAATAGAAAGCAACAAGTCTCCCCCCCAATGGCCTACAATGGTGACTTTGTTGGTGTACCAGGGTCACGGGGATACTTCTTTGGAGTTGGCCGTTCTTTTAAACAAATAATGGCAGTTCGCTGTCCATAAGGGCTGTGTGATTCCACTGTATATAATAAATGCCATATTAGTTGAAACTTGGATGAACATGCTTATGACCTGGTAAAAATAATATGTATATGCTATTTCCTTGCTTTTGCAGAACTTTGATGGGCTATCTGAGGTGAAAACTAAAAGGCAGCACTTGCATCAAAATCACTCAATGAAGTTTAATATCAGCAAGTTCCACACGAGGTAGGCTGGCCTGCCTTTGGTCACTCCATGCAAGAATAAATTGCAAAATTTTGTGCAGACAATTATTTATTCAGCACTTGCACTCCTCAGTGTCAACAGATTTAAGTAGCAATAAAGAACAACATAGTTTACTGAATACTAGAGTAAGTCAAAACTCAGTTGGGACCCAAGGAAAAAAAAGTGAAATAACCATAAATAAATTTCTACGTTCATCCTATGCAATTCAATTACTCAGTGATGTATGTTAACCCCCATAATAATCATTAAAAAATTATATGCCAAAAAAAAATATAAGAATACCAGGAACCATACCTGAGTACAGTTGCAAAATGGAAGCTCCCATCAATTGAATTGCTTTTTCTGCATTTCTGACTTCGTCCTGTTGGTAGCAGGAAATCATAGTTTGATCAACAAAATTTTTTTTTTTTTTTTTTTTTTGTGGGGGGGAAGGGTGGTTGTGTGGCTAACATCAACATTGATTCAGATATAGGGAAACAACTAGTAAAATGAGAAAGGGCATTTAACTATGTGGTCAAGCAGCAATGTTGCCATAAGTACAATCACCACCACCCCCATCCCCCCCCCCCCTAAAAAAAATAAAAAAAGAAGATGATTGTACACCATCCACATTGCTACCCGGTTGGGCTTACAGTCCATATCCCATGCTTGAAGTCTCTCCTTGTATTGTACATGCTATACAAAATGGATTCTATTTGTTGTCAAATCATTAAAAAGAGAGAAGAAATATATCTTGATTACTATGAACACAAACCTGCTGCAGAATGTGGGATTCCCATGACTCTGACACTAATGCCAAAGGTGATTCAGTATCACTTGGCTGGTTGGACCAGCATGATAGGATTTGGAGAGCCAAACCCAAACAGAATCGGTCCAATTTTTTTGGTCCAACAAGGGTTGGAATTAGTTTAGTTATTTAGTAGTTTATTACTTCAATCTTTATTTTGAGTTGAGTACGTAGAAGTTAGAGTTTATTTCAGTTTAAGTTTAAGTAGGAGTCATGTTATTTTCTTCTTTAAATACTTGCATGTGATGTAACTCAACAATGGGCATAGTGAATTGAATAGAATTTTGCATTTTACTCTTTGAGAGTGTGTAATTGTGCGATCTCCTTCCCCTTCCCCCTGCAACTTTTCCCTTCTTCCCTACCGGCACTCCACCAAAAGGTGATTCTAACAAAAGTTCAATAAAAAAACAATTCCATGAAGACTAATAAAGGGCAGGTTTGGAAGCATAATCATGACATTTTCTCTATGAAATATCAAGATTATTTTCGCACAGGAGCCCCAGGAAAGAGCAAACAATCTAGGGAAGTAGATTGGAATAGCTTACGTAAGTCAGAAGACAATGTGAACCAGCATCTGCGACTAACCTTACTTTGACGATATGCCGTATAGAAAGCACAAACCTTCTAAGATACTGAGTAATAGTCAGGAAATAGAAAGCAAGGAAGCAAAGAAATGGATACCTGAGGATCATGGCCTTTTGCAGCCACAAACAAGCCACCAACGCGAACCAGAGGTAGGCAGTACTCAGCTGACAAGGGAAGTAGAAAACAGAATGTCAGCAGCCAAAACTTTAGTACCAATCAAAACATTTACAGATAAATGAAAGAAATCCACATTAGAGGTACTCTGTATCTGACCTAAAACTCTCATTTCTGCTACAGCTCTTGCTACTGCAACATCAAACACCTCTCTGAATTCACATTTCTGGCCCACACTCTGTCCTACAAAAGATTTGGAATACTGTTCACATGAAAAGGAGAGAGGCAAGGAGGGATACATATTGGATGGTGTATGTAAAAAAGACATCAAGAGGTGAAAACAAAGCAACAGATCAGATACGAAAAGAGCATCTGCTGACAATCAATAAACAAAAGATTTCCAAAAAAAATTTTTAAAATATATATAAAGGAAAGAAAGAAAGAAAGAAATTTTAATAAAAATAATTTATTGAATGTCTATGCCAAATATATATCATGAAACAAAAGCCTATCATGCCTGGTTAAACTATATGTTCCATAATACTTGTGCAGCCAACAAAAAATGTCACCATGAGGACACACTATACCCCACCAGACACAAGAAGTAAAACAGATAGAAAAAGACAGCAAAAACTACAATGGAAGGTGAACAATGCAAATCATATTAAAGAGGTGAAGGAGGTACGTACGTAAACAGGAAGTTTTATCGTAGATATTCTAGATCCAAAAAGTTCACATCAATATGGTGATCAAACTTAATACAAGCTTGAATGTATTCAATCAGCTTAGGTTTCATTTCTTACTGAGTTTAATTCAACATTCCCCTTCAAGCAGCGAGTTGACAACAGTCAACAAATATTCATCAGGAAGTTATTTCTAGCTATTTGAATCAACTTCCTGTCAGATGTCATAACTTGGTCCCCTGACAGTAGGCTTGGTTTCTTCAGCAATTCTTCTCTCTCAGATGATATCAATTTATCTTGTTCATGATAAGCCACATTAAAACAAGACAGTAATTGAGCTTACAGAACTCGGAATTATTATATTTAAAGCAAAAAAGTTAAGAAATCGTCACTGCTTAGAGTTCACGTCAGATTCTTTACAGGCATAAAGTAGTTGTTCATGAAAAATTTGGCACCATGGTCATTTCACTTGATTTCCTGAGCCCGTTTCTTCATCTTTAAGATACAACGTACATAAGAAAAACTGTTTTGTTATGAAACGAGTAGGATTGGAAGAACTTAACATTAGACACATGGGCAACTCCAAATTACACAGTGCAAAAGCACAGGGAACCATATAAATCTGGTTTCTGAGACCACCAGGAATGAAAGTAATTGCCCCAAAAAACTGAAGGTAAGAAACAAACTAGTGGGCAGTTTCATCCAACTGAAAGAGATTTTTTATGCGAGGATTCTTGTCAAAAAGGACCCAAAGCATATGAAATTCATACTCCGCCAAAATGAGTAACTATCTTAATGATCATATATTTTTCTCTGATGAAACAGATTTCCGTCAATACCAGAATTATGTCCAGGGAATTCATACTCCTCCAAAATCAGTAAGTATATTAATGATCATATCTTTCTCTCTGACGAAACAGCTTTCTGATACCGGAATTATGGCAAGGCCCAAATACAAACATATGTTTGTTTAGACATTACAGAGAGACAAATCATCCAACATGGTCACATGAGAAGTCTTAACTGTCTTTGGAAAATGGACATTTCCAGTTGGTGTTATATCAGGATATCCAAGAATCTCTCTATTAACGGTGCACAAGTCCTGGAACAGTTTTGTTGGTGGTCACTAAGAGGAAATTCTTGACCTGGCATCTTTATCCTCCATCAGAATCCTCAAGTAGGATGGCATGATTGCAGTAAGCTGTAGACAATACAGAGGGGACAGTGACTAATAGATCTCTCCCCCCCACCCCCACCCCCAATGCAATCACAGAGACCTTCCATTTTTCAATCATTTTGGAACAATATGTGCTTCATGCTTATCAGCAATAAACACTTATGAATTGCACAACCACTAGATTAACTCTACACAGAAAAATAAAATGCAAGAAATAAAGTGTCATATGATAAGACTGAATTCCTAGTCAGTTATGGAGCATGTGAGACATATATCAGAAAATGAATAAATACCTCTGCTCTTGCACGTAAAACTTGCACATTTGTCAAACCAGTGACACCAATCGCGTGCTCCAAGAAGAGGCAGCGTTTATTCATGGACTCCAAAAGGGTAACTTTCCAACCTTGAGAAATACACAAGAAAAATGTCATGCAGCTGGGAAACCACAACCAGTTAATAGAGCTCGATGAAAGTACACACATGAAATCAGCACAATAGATAAAATAAAGAAAATGAGGAGAGAACAATTATTGACTTATTTCTACTCAATTTGGAGTAAATTTAAATCCAAAAGAATAGCAACCTGAACTATTTTTATTCGGGTAAGGTGTGAAAACTCACTTGGGCAAGCAATGGCAAGGATTAATCCCGGGAGACCTGGGCCGCTGCCAACATCAACAAGGTTGAGGTTGTCGCATGAAGAAGAGTTGCAATGAGAGAGATACGTATTCTGGATGGGAGGAATGATCGCTAGCGAGTCTTCAACGTGCCTTGTCATGACCTCGCTCATCTCCGCCACAGCAGTAAGATTCATTCGCTGTATAATCACGATTCAAGAACACTTGTAGTTTGAGTTAACGAGAGAGAGAGAGAGAGAGAGAAATGAGAGACTGAGAGGTGAGCTCACCTGGTTCCATTCCAAAAGGGCATTGGCGTAAACGGAAATCTGCTCTTTTTGGCGGGAAGTAAGGTTTTCAATATGTGGAGAGCTGAGACTTTTGATAGTGGCAGTGGTTATGGGTTTCCTGTTAGTGCGGTTGTAAGACCAGATTGGTGTCTTCGATGTTACCAAGTGCTTGATGAAAGTCGTAACTGAAATAGGGTGAGAGATGACCTGATTCTTACCACACCAGATTGACATCTTCGCCTGTTCTTCGTTTGCTCAACCATGATAATGGTTTCCCAACCAAAGAATGCTATACCCAAAGATGGATTTATTGGTTGCCAAAAATTCGTGACAAAATGAAATCTCACTACATGTTCATTGCAAATATAGCCCGTGACAATTTAGGACCGGAGTCTGGAGCCAAAAACCAAAATCGAAAATGGGCCATTTAAACCTTAATCGAATTGTACCTAAACAATTCCTTTTGATTGGTTCAGTTTCGCTTTTAAGGTGAAAACCATTGGTTTACTGAACTCGAACTGAACCTAACCCATACTAGACCCTAAATAAGGGGGAATCATTCTCTGCATGTGAGCACGGGCCACACACACGCGGCAGCCAATGAGAGTGCACATTGGCACATTGGAGGTGGAAATTCTTTCATCCATGGGGTGAAACGATCATTTCCACCCCCAATGTGCCTGGGCGTGGCCCCTACGTGGCTGCATCCCATGCAGGGGACTTTTCTTCAAAACTAAAACATGAGGTCTAAAATTTCAGTTTGCACTTCGTCTCTTCCACATCTATCTCTGACTGATGACCCTCCTTTCCTGTAGTTTTGCACTTATAATTGTTCGTCTGTCATGCCTTGCTTCTTCAAAGCTAGTACGAAACATTCCCAAATCTCGTATGAACTGCAGAAGTGAATTGAATAAAATCGAAATTAATGAGTGAAGGTTTCAACTCCCATGAAATATGAGACTTTGCCTATTAAAAAGGCCTAGTAATACTCTATTATGCGGCCATCTTGAACAAAGTCTTTAGCAGCTTTTCAATTTGCACTCGAGAAAAATTATTTCTACCTAAAATAGAAATGCCAATGAAGAGAAAAAGAAAAGAACAAGTCACAAAAATTTATATATTCTCTCTATTACCCTTTCTTTATTGTTATTTTTCATGAATTCTGTAGTTGAAATCAAATAGTACAGGTGAGAAAAAAAAATCAGAAATAAATGATGGAACAAGTTTCTTATTCAGAACCATATCCCAAAGAAAATATGAATAGCTAGTAATAAAGTCCAGAGGGGTGAACTTCTGGAAAGAATGTAATCGCCATGTTGGTCTTCTTCCTGTTATCTCTTAGGTTTTTGCTAGCTGCATTGGCTTTTGTCCATCTTGTGTACTTCTTCCTTTTCAATAAACCTCTTCATTACTGATTAAAAAGAGGGGGGGGAGGGGGGTTACAGCCAAAAAGTTGGATATACAGGCTTAATAACTACACCTCAATTGTATTTTCTCTGGACCACAAGATGTATCTTCTTATATTTTGAACAGTCAAAATTGTTGGGAAGTACAGTAAGAGATGAGATCCTCTCACGGAGCCATCAATCCTTCAATTGTATAAGACAGAGATTCTGCCCAGTCTGCTCTGAATAGCAGAGTCTGCAGTGTACGCATCACATCATATTCTGGATCGAGCTTCCTCTGCCAGCCCTGCAAATAATTAGACAAATAAATAAGAAGTTACAAAGAGCACAGTAATTTCAGTAAGTTATAATTCTTTCTTCTACCTCTTCTCTGAATTATTTAGAAAGGTAACAAGCTCTTACGAAATAGTAATCGTGACTGCTACAACAATTTCACAGGTGTTCATATACATTATCAAGAGATTACCTCGAGCACCAAAGTGGTCACCATCACAGTGCAAACATTGCCATCAATGTTAACTTTATGACGCCGAACTTTCTCAAGCAATTGCTCAATGCACTCAGCAGGATGGACAAAATCGCCTTCTGCGGTACCCCAGAAATCAAATGACGTTTTCACTTCCTGTAAAATAGCATAATATGTGAAAATGAATATACAAGATACCTAGAGGCAACTATTTTTGTATTACACCATCCAATAACAAGCTAGAATGGAATAAAAGAAGATTTTTTGTAATTGACCCTAGATTGTGAGGATAATGCTTTAATGATTGGTTTATTTGGCAACCTCAAATAGTTGAGAAGCAAAGATGTAACAACAAACAAATATAGTAAGATGGAATTGTAGATGCTATACATCTGCATGCAAGACCACAGTCAATGCTTAGGAGAGGGGTGTCTTAAAAATCCAATCCTAACTTCGAAATCTGCACCCAAATAAATATTTTCAAAAAAAAACTAGGATTTGGCATATTATAAGATTTCACAATCCTGCTTTAAGAGGGTGGGCCTTGGTGCAACAGTAAAGTTGCCCCATGCTTTAACTTTCAAAATCCAGAGTCCAAAAGAAGTATTACAAGAAGATTGGGATTTGACAACACGTAAAATTTCATAGCAGCCACTACATCTCTATAAGAAAAGGGCAAATAAATTAAATCCAAAATACTTATTATTCCATCCTATGCAAAGGTTGAAAGAAACCAAGTACTGATCAACAATTAATGTACATCAGTTCAAATTTGTTAAAGATATTAGTAACCCCTGCCTACTGTGAATTACCATACATTGATCACTTGCTGTTGGATACAGGGAATAAAAGAAATGAATGAGGGGAAGGTAGCCTGACTAGACTGCTGATTGGTCTTTGGATGAATGACAACTTTGTGAAAAACTGATAAAGAATGTGGGGAAAGGAGAATGTCAAGCATATATACCTCAATGAAGGCCTGTGGATTTGGGCAATTCTGTTGTTTTGATAATCTCAGTGTGCATTCTGCAGCAGTGCGGCCATCTCGAAGAGCAACAGCTTTAAAAAAATCCAGTAAATTCACACGATCGCTTTTAGAAAGCTCAGCAGTCATGCCCACATCAAGGAAAATGACGTGAGGCTTGGATTTGAAGAGCCGTCTATGTGAAGATTTGCTCTGAGCTACTCGGACAAGGATATTTCCAGGATGCATGTCTGCATGGATAAAATTGTCCACCTGAAAAATACAATATCTTAGAATCATGTAAGCCTATGCAATAGGTTGAAATAGGTTCTCAGTTTCTAGGAAACAACTGGAAAAACATAAAAGGAATCTAGACTAATTAAAAAAATCATAAAGGAATCTAGCACCATGAAGTAAGATCAAGGTCCTCTTCTCCCCCCCCCCCCCCAACCCCCACCCCCCAAAAAAAAGAACCTCCTTTTGACCTGGGGAGGGGGTCATGTGAGAGACTGGAGAGAAAGAAGTTAGCACATCCAGGAATATCTCATTCCAATGGAGGATTAGATCATCTAGCTCCTTAGCAAATGATTAGTGAAGACAACAAATCACAAATGTATATCCAGCCATAACCTATATCACCCTGGACGTTGTACTATTTCCGACTACACTGTTTTCAGCATCAGTGGAATCACTATTTATCCCAAGGAAAGAACCCTTGTTGTCTCTTTCCAAACATCTCTATTTTCTATAAGATCTGCGGGCAAAGGCATTAAGTAGCCTAGGCAAAATGGAAACACTAACTTTCCAAATCCAAACATAGGTCAGGCCCCATTTCTATCCACCAATTTCTAATGAAGGGAAGCCCAGCATATACTAATGTCTTCACATCACAAAATCTCACCCTAATGCCATAGCTATAGTTATGCCCTTCAAAGTGAAGGAGATTTTTCTGCAATGGCTGAAGAATCCTTTTAATGAGAGAGGCTGCTTTGGAAAATGACCCGTTTTGCAATGTGTTGCGGTCTGTAGATGAGATGGAGCAGAAGACTTCTGAAAAGCATGCATAGAGTTCTTAACAAGTTCCCAGATTTGTTTGGTGTATTATGAAAGATCGGGTATCAGTAAGAAGTGCATTGATTGAAGTCCTAACCTCAGATTGGGGCACATGTTTCTCTGCCCAGATATCTAGCCTAATATGAAGATAGCCCTGACTTCTGTTTACTTTTTTGGGTCTATGATAAAAGATGAATACAGTGCTTCTATGCTGCAAAGTGCAGCAACTGAAAACATAGTTCACATTATTGTATACTAGGACTTGGTGCCACAAGCGTTTGAAGAGATGCACTGCTTTTATTTTATGGGGGTGGATATGTGCATGCCAGTGGGCGGATGGGGGGTTCAAATTTGTCCAGTAGGATTGACTTGCATTTTTTGGAAATGTGCATACAGCCATCTCCAATTGTGCCATGCATGTTAAAAGACAGAATAAAATATGTACCATTATCTTGGCATCAAAATTCCCAAAAAAAAAATGGTGGAAAATGTTTTGAATTTATATTCTAATGGCTCTATAGGCATCATATATTAAGACATCCAATACTAGGTATATGGGGAGAGCTTACAACATGGGTTCAAAATCTACACATGGCCCTTATGGAAACGAAAAAATCAACAAATAGACCAGGGCACCCTATAGGTAAGTATCAACAACTACATGGAAACCATAAACTACAAATGATAGGCATGTTTATTGTCAGTAAACAGAAAATAAGGTACATGGAGAATATATAAAATTGTCAGCTTCAAAAACCAGAGAGAAAGAGAGACAAAGAGCACAGCATCCTCAACAAAGCAAAACATGATGATAACTGTACCAGAAGCATCTTCAGAAGTGCATGCGTCCCAATGTGAGCAAGTGCGCTTTTAATTCGATCATTTCCTTCCAGCTCATCAACATAATGGGAAACACATTCTCCAGGCTCAAAAGTCTCCACCAAGACAGCAGGATGCACTAGTGGATACAAAGGCTTTGGGAAGGATACATCCTTCCATCTCCGAAAATTATAAATAAAACGATTCAAATGGGCAGCTTCTCTTGCAAGGTCAACTTGAGACATCATGAAGACAGCAAACTGTTGCACACTTTCATCCAGTCTCAACCACTTCAAGGTAGGAATGAACATTGAAATTTTAGCAAACAAATTTATAATCATGAAATCCCTCCTAATTGAATCAGCAACGCCAGGATGTCTAACTTTCACAGCAACTACAGAGGGCTTGCTATGTTGACTGTGGTGTCGAAATCTCAATGAAGCTCTATGCACTTGGGCAACACTTCCAGATGCTAAAGGTTCCTCTTCAAAATCTTCAAAAATTTCTAGAAGCTTGCGACCAAATGCTTGCTCAACAGTTCTTTTTGTATAGGCAAAACTATGTGCTGGTGCTTTGCTGTGAAGCTTTGAAAGCTCAGTACAAAGATCTCTTGGGAAGAGATCAGGTCGTGTAGCAGCCCATTGGCCCCATTTTATGAACGCTGGACCCGCTTTTTCAAGTGTAAGGCGGACAATATGAAGCCACATTTTCCTAAACTCAACACCAAAAGAATCTGAAAATGGTGCCATTGCTACACTAGGGGATAACAAAATTGCTAAAAAGATAGACCTCAGAAATAAAATAAAATATTCCAAAACCGAGAACAAAAATGATGCCATAAATACATGCCCGTCCTGTGCATGCATGTATAAAGTGTTCCTTGTTGGGAAGTACTCCACATCTGCACAAGCTTTCTGTGTCCATGCTACCTCACCAAGAACAAAGGCAAAAACACTAGGAGCTATAAGATGTGATCTGGTCAGTGCCAAGCTCACAGCACAGGCAATCCTACTTACTGGTGGAAATGCTGGGCCGCTGTAAGAACATAATTTTGAAAGCCTATTCCAAGCAGTGTGAGCATGATATTTCAAAGCATTACTTTTTGGCATGACAGAGAAGTTCTTGGAACAACCACTCTTGTATAAATTATCCTTTGCTTTGTATAGTGAAAATGAAACATTCCCTCTATTCGAAAATTTGTACTGTGAGAATAATCTGCAAGAGGAAGGTAATCCAACCGTAACAAGTGCCCCATGTTTCTGTACTTGTGGGTAGCTAGCTTTCTGGTTTCCAAGAAGGGAGTGTGAAACTTTCCTAATATTTCGAAATGCCAAAAACCTGCATTTTGGAACAAATGCATTAATATTCTAGTCTGCAGATAAATAAGAAATTTGAAAGTACAAAAAGCTGACCCTAAACTTCATGAGAATCAAAGAAACATGCCGATTCATAAGGCAATTAATATATTCAAGCATCTCTAATTATCGTAATCATTTGACAAATAAACTTCATTATCTTTCCACTAAGAGTACGAGTAATTCACCAACATAGGAACCTGGGAGAATTCTATTTTCATATTCTGTATGAAAATGTAACAACAGTTCTGAAGCATTTACTAATAAGCTAAAGAAACCATCCCATATAGAAGACATTACCAATGGACTGATGGACACAGAAAAACATTGTAGTTCTAATCCAATAATATAAAATGCATAAGGAATGAGACAAAATATCAAAACAAGAAGAATTTCACCCAAAGAAAAAGGAGAAGATATTGTCATTCCAAAATTCAAACTATCTTTTTCTAATACGTGAAATAGAGAATTCATTTCTACACTTTAAATAGCCCTATCTAAAAGTTTTCCGCCTAATTATATGGGAAAAGAGTCGCACAACGCCCATTGTGCCGGTGCCCACACAACCGGCAGATCTTATGACTGTTGATATCCTAGTACATAATCTGAACTGTTAAGTCTAAGAGAGAAAACTAAATTTTACCTAATTCCCCTGATGTCTCCACCTGGAACTTCCATTCTACGGTGAATCTTTCTCTGCAACCAGGATCCCCCAACAACATCTTTCAGTCCAACTAAGTCTCCAGCATTCTCACTTCCATTATGTGGTCCAGTGATTCCAGTGACTAATTTCTTTGCAACTTCAAATTCCAAAGATCTCCCTCACCATGAACAATTCTTAGATATTTCTCTTTGTTGTCTAAAATTCTTTCTCTGCTGATCTTGCTTATGGTTCCATTCTTAGAATCTTAGGACAATAGTGTTTTCCAGTAATTTCTTTCTTTAGCAACCAGATTTACAAAAGCTTTCACCTTCAAAAGGGATTTACTAGTTATTTCACAGTTTAAGGTTCATAGATTATGTTTTCACAGTTCATGGTTTAAGGTTTCATAGGTTAAGATTTTTAGCCCATGTTTTAAGATTTCAGAGATTAAAAGATGAGAGTAAATAACTTAAAACTATGTACATCTATGGCTGAGATCAATGTGTAGCGTATCAGATAGTTGGTTTTAAGAGACGTGTCAGAGGCGTAACGGAGAGATGCTAGCTACGCTTTGATATGCATGGATATGCTTATGATAAATGCAAATCTAGTGTTTTTAAGTATTGTACACCATAAATAAGCCCTAAATAATTATATCCAACAATGTCAGATTATATTTGTCTTCGCGGCATCTATGCAATTCAAATCTTTTATTGGCAAGTGCAATATCAAACCTACTAATAAATAATAAGAAACAATTAAACAAGAAGATTTGAAAAAGAAAAATCTATGCAATTCAAATTTTCAATGGCAAATGCAAATTTTTGCTTGTTTAGTCACTCCTCCTAGGTCATTTTTAATGTAGATCAGATCCACTTAGGTTTAGCCAAAAAATCAGAGTAGGAAGAAGTTTCTTTCAAAATTTGGGATTTTTAGGTTTTGGCAACCTATGTATCGAGTGTATCAATCAGTAGCAGTACTATATTGGTTCAATACTGTTAAAATAAGTAGCTTTACCCAATAGGGGTAATTTTGTCCTGTAATTTTGTCCTTTTTCCTGTATTTTTCCCCTTAGCCGATCTCTATTAGGAATTCCTAATAGGAATAGGCAAGGGTAGCATTCCTGCTTTGATTATGACTAGATGTAATTCTTTTACTATAAATAAAAGGGCTGGGTGATCAAGCTAGATTACTCAAGCATTCAATTCAAGGCTGTTTACATGGTATCAAAGCCACCTCTGATCTAGATTGCAGCTTTCTCGATTTTTTTTTGGTTTTCTGTTCTCCAACACTCTCGGCTTCTAGTTTCCTTCTTCTCCACTACTCTCGGACTCTCTCTGTCATTCAGGACAGCAACTTTGAGGTGATCCAATGAAGATTTAGCTGCTGCCCTCAATGACACCTCACTGAAGATCAAACCAACTCAGGGGTGATCAGAATCTGCCGCAGGTTTCCTCCAACCTTGGAGATCGAGATGCTGCCTTTTTCAAGCTTGATTTCTGTTTTACTTTTGGAGATTGATCCCTGCCACTATTGGTCTACACCTTACTTAATTTCAGATTGCACCTTTGAATCCAAACTAAATCAGATTCAAACCTGCGATTGCTTTGCATTCAACTATTCCTAAATTTTCTAAAATTTAGGGCTTTTTATTGGCTCTTCAGAAGGGGCCAATTTTTTTAGGGTAACTTCTCCACTACAGGGGAGATACTCGATCTCAGTTGCAGCCTATTCTGACGGCTGGAAATCCTGCAATTTCAAAACCCAGACTTCTAATCAATTCTGGTACCTGCCCTTCTAGGGTTTCTTATTCCATCATCAGAAGTTGCTGATTTTTTGAGGACTTATTCCCCACTACCTGAAGGGAATTCGATCCTAGTTTGAGCCAATTCTGACGGTTAAATTTGTGGGAATTTCAAAACCCGTGTCTTCTACACTTACATCATGTCTGACATCACTTCAGCTGACTCTGATGGATCTTCTCGACCAGAGTATCTTCCTTTTGCTTCTCCCACCAAACTAGATGGGACAAATTATCTGATGTGGTCAAGATCTACCTACCTTACGATTGCTGGCCGTGGCTACACAGGACATCTTACAGGCAGTACTCCCAAACCTACTGAAGAAGGAGCCGCTCTGACTAAATGGTTATCTACTGACTCTATGGTCATGTCCTATCTTATACATTCTATGCATTCTTTAATTGCACCGGGTTATCTTCCCCCAGACACTGCTGCCCAAATATGGAAAGTCGCAAAAGACACCTATTCACAGGTAGGGAATGATGCTTAGGTATATTAATTAAGAAAAAAAATTCATGAAACCAAGCAGAATGATTTATCCATCCCTCAATACTATGCTGAACTCTGCAAGTGCTGGCAAGAAATCGATCATTACTCTGATTATCAGCCCAATAATGCCACTGACATTGTGATGTAGGGGATTACTTAGAAGCTAGGGTTCCTACATGGGTTGCATAATAGGGACAATAATGAGTATACACTCAAGGGACTGTAGGTATGAAATGGGATGGACAGCAGCATATACAAGCCTACATGAGTTAATGAAACAGAAAATTTTATTGTAGCAGTCAACAATATAGGTCTAAGCAACATGCATCAATTCAACAAACACATGGTAGGCAACATGGGGGTGGGGAAGCAAGAACAAAAATTACCAATATCAAGTGCAGAGATCTTTCAATACTCTAAAAAGAACTCATGCTATAACCAGTCCTAGGCATGCATTCCAATAGAAAATAAGACATAACCAAAGTATGAAGAAGATGCATAAAGTTTAACAGCAGCATAGGTGAAAACAGATTAGATACTAACAATGGTTCAAGGTTCCAAATTAGAAATCACGACAGGGAGGGGAGGGGGAATGATGAGCATGCATTCAAGTAGGGGGGAATGGGGTAGAGCAGATAATGTAACAAACATAAAAGAAAAAAGAACAAGGCAGGTTCGATTGGGGGGGACAGAAAGAGAGAGTGGGGAAGAAGGGAAACAAATAACTTAACCACTTACCTGCAGGCAGGTTCGATTGGGGGGGAAAGAAAGAGAGAGTGGGGAAGAAGGGAAACAAATAACTTAACCACTTACCTGCTGTGCTGCTGTAACAGAGAAGGAGAGAATAAGAAGAAGAAAATCCATTTGGGGGGTTGAGGGGAGAAGATGCTCCACGCAAGAGAGGAGAAGGAGACCCAAGAGCCAATAGCTTGTTTCATTTCATTTCTTAACATTCAACATTACATGGCCGAATGGCCAGTACACAGCTTAAATAAGAAACAAAACAATAGAAAATTATTGGCCTCCCCTTGGGAAGACCAACACATAGGGAAACACACCCAACAGCTGAGTTGTTTCCTAAAAACTAATGGAGCACAAGTTCCAAGAAGTCCACTAGTCAACTTAAGGGGCTGATCCAAGTGGGCCTGGGCCTAGACCAAAATTATAAAGAACCACAAATTGAACAAAAAACTGAACCAAATTGAACCAAACCGAACCAAACTGAACCAAAATTACATATGACCCAAATCACAATAAAAGATTAAAATTACTTGGGCCAACAAAAGTACTCCAGTTCAGCACCACAATCCATTACGAAAGAAATCTCCGTCCAACCAAAGTGAGCCTGATCCAAGCTGAAGATGTCTGCGCAGTCTTCGTTGGTAAACTCTTCGAAAGTCTTTAGGAATGGGACTGATGTCCTCATCACATTGCTGCCTACAGAAAGCATGTCGATAAAATTTTTTGGCTGGCCTTAATGTGGAATACGATCCAATTAGGGTTCAGATTCTAGGCAAGGATCCTTTCCCTACACTGGAACAGTCCTATGCATTGGTTAATACTGAAGATCGACGACGGGCAGCTATGCTTAACACTACACTTCCTGATCGATCAGCTTTACACATTGGGGCTGGTTCCACTCCTTCGGTTGCTAACACTTCTAGATCTGAAAAAACAGCAGTTAAATGTGATCATTGTGGCAAATTATGGCACACTAAGGCCACTTGTTGGAAGATACATGGAAAACCAGCCGACTTTGGCGCTAAACGTGCTGCTCGGAAATCGAAAAACAAAGCTAATCACATTGAGGTTGTCACTCCTACCCCTCCTACTGACACTGGACTATCCAAGGATGAACTTCAAGCTTTCCGTCGTATGTTACAGGCTTCTGCTGCTTCTACTACATCAACACCTGCCAGTTCTTCCACTCCTCCAGGTTCACATTTAGCCCACTCAGGTATTTCTTTTGTTGGTCATTGTGCATCGGTAGTCTCCTCTCCCTGGATCATAGACTCCGGTGCCACTGATCATATGACTGGATCCTCCAGCCTCTTTACTCGTTACTCTCCTACATCTGGTAAAGATAAAGTATGGGTGGCTAATGGATCTCTCTCTTCTATCTCTGGGAAGGGTTCTATCAGTTGCACTCCTTCGCTACCTTTATCCTCTGTTTTACATATTCCTAAATTTACCACTAATCTTCTTTCCATCAGTAGTCTTACCCGTGATTTAAATTGCAAAGTAACTTTTTTTCCTTCTCACTGTGTGTTTCAGGATCTAGCAACGGGGTGACGATTGGATGTGGTAAGATGCATGGTGGATTGTTCCTGTTTGATAATGGGAGTCCTACTTCACCACCACCTTTGGCTTCTCCTATTCATCAAAGCTCGTTAGTTTCTTTTGAACTTCAACAATGGCATTACAGACTAGGTCACCCCCCTTTACGAACATTATCCCTTTTATTTCCAGCATTAGCTAAAGAATGTCATAGGAACGACTTTTTTTGTGAAGCCTGCGTTTTAGCTACACGACATCATTCTACTTATTCTATTTCTAATAAAAGAAGTTCTCCTTTTAATCTTATTCATTCTGATGTTTGGGGTCCTAGCCGAAAACCATCCCTCAAAGGCCATCGTTGGTTTGTTTCTTTTATTGATTGTTATTCTAGGAGTACGTGGGTCTATTTAATGCATAACAAAAGTGATGTTTTTTCTTGTTTTCAAAATTTTCATAATATGATTCAGACCCAATACAATGCCACTCTCAAGATATTGAGGAGTGACAATGGTAAAGAATACATGGATGGTCAGATCCAACACTACCTTGCTGCCCATGGCATACTCCATCAGATCAGTTGTATCGATACCCCAGCCCAAAATGGTGTGGCTGAAAGAAAAATTCGCATCCTCCTTGAGGTGACTCGGGCTATTATGTTTGCCCATTCTGTCCCTTCCTAATATTGGGGAGATGCTGTCCTGACTGCTGCCTATCTAATCAATAGGCTCCCTACCCGAGTCCTTAACTCTAACACCCCTGCTACTTTACTACAGGGTTCTTCCTCCGTTGTCGTCCCACCTAAGGTTTTTGGTTGTGTCTGATATGTTCGGAATACCCGATCTCTTGGCAAACTCGAACCCCGTGGAGTCCATTGTATTTTCTTGGGATATTCTCCATCCCAAAAGGGATATAAGTGTTACCATCCTCCTACCCGTTGTACCTTCACCAGTATGGATGTTGTCTTTCATGAAACTCTCTCCTATTATCAATCCACACCTCTTCAGGGGGAGACTTTCAATGAAGATGTGATGGTTGACCTTCTAGTACAGACCCAAAACCAGGCCCAACCGACTATTGATCCCACCCCTCAACCAACTATTGCTTCCACCCCTCTTCCCTCTATTGGTGCCTGACAGGATTTTCCCCAGGGGGAGAACTTAGATGATGCTAAAAATCCTATTGGTGACAATTTTCTTCAGGGGGGCATGACTCCAGTCCAACAAACCATTAGGGAATTTCAGAAGAAAATTAATGACTCTAATTTCCAAACCTATCACCGGGGACACTCCAAACACAAGCAGCTCCCATCCACTGCAGCACCAGCACCAATCCAATTGCCGGCCCTAGAACCAGATCAATCTCCAGGTAACATATCTTCTCCTTCTTCTCCTGATTTACCTATTGCTCATCATAAAGGTATTCGGGCTTGTACCCAACATTCTATTTCCCATGTAGTCTCTTATGATTCCCTTTCTCCATCTTTCGTACATTTGTCTCTTCTCTTTCTTCTGTTAGTATTCCCCAAAATTGGCATGAACCTTTTACAGATGGAAAGTGGAAGGCAGCAATGATGGAAGAAATGAAAGCCTTACAAAAGAATGATACATGGGAGCTTGTGGTTCTTCCTCCAGGAAAGAAACCAGTTGGATGTAAGTGGGTGTTTATGGTGAAACAGAAGGTAGATGGCACTGTGGATCGATACAAAGCACGTTTGGTTGCAAAGGGATTTACTCAGACTTATGAGATCGATTATCAGGAGACCTTTGCACCAGTTGCAAAACTAAACACCGTCAGAGTGCTACTTTCTTGTGCAGTGAATCTAGGCTGGAAATTACAGCAATTAGATGTGAAGAATGCCTTCCTCCATGGAGAACTTGACGAAGAAGTGTATATGGACATTCCACCAGGTTTCTCTTGTGATAAAATCAGCGGGAAAGTCTGTAAATTGAAGCGTGCTTTATACGGGCTGAAACAGTCCCCCCGTGCTTGGTTTGGACGATTTCACAAGGCTATGGTCTCTGCGGGTTATAAGCAGAGTAATGCTGATCATACCCTGTTCATAAAGAAGAATGGTGAAAAGGTAACCATCCTTATAGTTTATGTGGATGATATTGTAGTGACCGGGAATGACAATCATGAGATCACCCAGTTGAAGACTTATCTTGGCCAAGAATTTGAAATAAAGGATCTGGGAAACCTAAAGTACTTTCTAGGGATAGAAGTTGCTCGATCCTCTAAAGGCATATTTCTTTCTCAAAGGAAGTGCATCCTAGATTTATTGGCCGAGACTGGGATGCTAAGGTGTCATCCTTCTGATACACCTATGGATGCTACTACCAAACTTAAAGAAAAGGAGGGTACACCGGTCGACAAAGGTCGCTATCAGAGATTGGTTGGTAAGCTCATTTATCTGTCTCATACAAGACCTGACATAGCAATATCTATGAGTATGGTCAATCAATTCATGCATGATCCTCATTCCTCTCACATGGATGTTGTTATCCGGATCCTTCGGTATTTAAAGCATAGTTCGAGATCTCGCCGAGTTTCTCGGTTTTTGGAAAAGCCGAGACGAGACTGCCTACGAGTTTCAAAAGTGCAATATCTCGGCGAGATCTCGGATCTCGGTTTCGACCCATTATTTTAACCCACCTACCACTTAAATACCTTACCTAATTGGACAAAACTCGACATATCTCGGCGAGATCTCGGTGAGATCTCGGATCTCGGGTCCAGATCTCGGGTTGACCCAAAGTTGAGGGTTTGAGTTGAAAAAAAAAATGCACCAACTCGGCAAGATCTCGACTCGTCTCGGTTTTTCCAAGAGTCGAGTTGATACCGAGACCCGAGTTTTAGTACCTTGATTTAAAGTCAACACCGGGAAAAGGAATTATTTTGTCTCCGAATGGCCATCTTCGTGTTGAAGCATATACTGATGCAGATTGGGCTGGTTCCTCTAATAGAAAGTCCATTTCTGGCTATTGCTCATTTATTGGTGGCAACCTTGTTACATGGCGTAGTAAAAAGCAGAACGTAGTAGCAAGGTCTAGTGTTGAAGCAGAGTTTCGTGCTATAGCACAAGGTATTTGTGAGTTGTTATGGCTCAAAGGTTTATTACAACATCTTGGTACTCCTGTTCATCTTCCCATGATGTTGTATTGTGACAACAAAGCTGCCATTAGCATTGCTCACAATCCTGTTCAACACGATCGTACCAAACATGTGAAGGTTGACAAGCATTTTATTAAAGAGAAGTTGGAAGGAGGGCTGGTCTGTGTTCCTTTTGTGCAGTCTGCTGACCAACTCGCTAATGTGTTTACTAAAGGCTTAAGTGGGAAGGTTTTTCATCCTATTCTTGTCAAGTTGGGCATGGTTGATATTTATGCTCCAACTTGAGGGGGAGTGTTAAAATAAGTAGCTTTACCCGACAGGGGTAATTTTGTCCTGTAATTCTGTCCTTTTTCCTGTAATTTTCCCCTTAGCCGAATTAGGAATTCCTAATAGGAATAGGCAAGGGTAGCATTCCTTCTTTGATTATGACTAGATGTAATTCTTTTACTATAAATAAAAGGGCAGGGTGATCAAGCTAGATTACTTGAGCATTCAATTCAAGGCTGTTTACAAATACAATTCTATACATAAAAATTATGTAAAAGTTTTTTATCATAGCCATAGTTGTCATGGCGTCTAGGTGACCCAAGGCGTCGGAAGGGGCCTGGACGCAAGACAACCAAAGCGCCTGGATGCAATACGACCAAGGCACCTGGACGCCTAGCCAACATCTTGACAACTATGATCGTATCGACATGGCATTGTGATGTAGATAAGTCACCTAAAGGGTTTATTTTATTGAAAATAAGCTTTGGTGGGACTTTGATCCCATGGGTTTATTTTGTAATTGGCCACTTTAATGAACCTAAAATATGGGTAGAAAGTAGGAAAATGGGATTTATTTCATTAGTTTAGTTAGAGTCCTATTTTGAGTCTGTTTTCTTTATTATTTCACTTTCCTAGTCAATTTAGGATACTTTATCCGTTAAAGATTGGGTTAGGCCTTTCCTTTTTAGTGTCTTTGTGTATTTTTTAGTCTTCTATATAAGTTTATAACGTAGGCAAGCATTGTGCACGAATTTGATTAATGAAATATTGGCTTGAGCCTTTGTGAAAATCCTGAGATAGGATAGGTGAGATGCCCAGGCTGAGATACCCAGCCCCACCTTTCCCCATTCCCCTTTCCCCATCACGTTTCATCGGTTCTTGATTCCAAACCCTAATTTTGTTCAAATCGATCTCAAGAGTGCTACAAGCTGCTGGGATTTTTTTCAACTGATTGTCACATCGATTTCTTGAAGATTACCACATCAAGATCATTGCTACTTCAACAGGTTATTACTTGGTAGGATTATTCTTTGGTTATCTTTTGAGATCTCACCATTCTCCTCCAACCAATGCGTCTCTTGGTTATCTTTTGAGATCCCATTGTTCTCTTGGGAATCCGTTTGCTCTCTTTCTTGTTCTTTGGAGATTTTTTTTAATTTGATCCTGCCTGGGATTAGAACTATTCTGGTTCTAGTCTTACATTACGTTGATCAATATGTATCGAGACTTGACACCATGGTTGAGATCTAACTACGAGTAAGGTGGAAATATTTGCCCGTTGCATTAAGAGCAACAAACAACATAGTTCAAAAACTAGCCGAATTTTCGCTAAATTCGCTAATTTCGACATGTCGGAGATGAAACAGGAGGCAAAACCCAAAATCAACACTATTTTGCCAAAATTTTGCTTATTTTAATCGACATTTCAGTTATTTTTATCATGTCTACATTGTAGGCAAAAAACGTACTATTGCGGCAAAATTTCAGTCATTTCAATCAAAATTTCGGTCATTTCAATCGTTCCCCCTGAAACAGTCTAGCAAAAAATTCATTATCTTGGTGAAATTTCACCATTTCGCAAATTTTGGTGGCCTACAGCCTACCGAAATGAGTTTTAAAAGTATGACACACAATGCAGTACCACTCTCCCTATAATAATATCAGCACGGTTTCCTTGACAGCCAAGGATTTAAGTATCGTATCTGCCAATACTTATGGACACGTATCATATCTTAAGGTATCACTACAATACACATCCGATACAGTACTTATTATTAAAAAAAAATTGTATCATATTGTATTGACCGATACTGATACGATTTGATACTTACCGATATGGCTCGATATTAATCGAGACTAACCCATACAGTCGATACTTACCTTAAAACCTCCAGAAAAACCTATTTTTGGGAAATTTAAAAAAAAAAACTTATGGATCCATTGATGCAAATCAGTCCAATGTTGTCTGAAAATTACATGTATTGTATGGAATACATTATTTATATAATTTTATTGCTGCATTTTTTCTTTATTTCGAAAAATTTTATTCTCTGAAAAATAAAAATAAAAAAGGATAAATTGAGGTAAATGGGTCCAATGTTGTTTGAAAATTATATGCAACATATGAAATACATTAGAGTTTGATTGCTGCATTTTCCTATTTTCATTTTTATTTTCTAAAAAAATGACAAATTTATGAATACTTTAAAGCTTGGTCACACTACTATCAGTATTTCAACTGGGACAGTATTGCATGTATGTTCGGTTTGTGTACACATCATCTTGGTTGCACCTTTACCTAAGACTACTTCCAACTCTGAGTTTGAACCAGCTCGCAGCTCTCTATGGTATTAATAAATGTAAGAAACATCATCCTCTATACATAATCAATTTAATGCAATTATATTGTCATACTTTATTCTCCAATTAATACATGATATATGTTACATATTGCTTATTTATAGTGTTTGATGCTTCAAAAGTATCCTTAGCATTTTGAAGTGTTTCTTGACCATTTCCATGCATATCTTTAACATATCTTGTGTCTCTCCGATATGATACAATGTCTCTTAAAATCACCCTTCCAATACAATGCCCAATAACAATATTTAAAACCTTGTTAACGGCCCAAATATTTGCCACATGGCAGGTTTGTTTTGAATCAAATTTTATGGACTTATCGTCAATGTACCTCAGTTGCAAATATTAAACTTTGAAACTTGATGCAAACTAAAGTTAGCAATTTCAATTCAACTGTCGAAATAAAGGTATAGGCAACAAATGGTGGGTTACATGGTTAAGAAGAGAACTTAAACTTGACATGTGCCTAATTCTTGAGTGTACAACACATCCAATGGTTGATTTTCCAAGACCAGTCCTCCATGTGAGTCAAAATGGTGGACCGTCATGTTGCATGGACTATGTAAAAGAGATTTTCTTTGAAAATATTAACTAAGACAAAACAAATAACAGACATCTGCACGAATGCACAATTTATTTTTGTCCAAACAGTGACTCAAAAATCCCTGAATAGAACCATGAAAGACCAAGCAGCAACAAAAACTGAGGATTCAAAAACTCTTGGGCTAAGATAAGGATTGGAAAAACTATCCATAAACAAGACACCAGGAACTAGAAGAAATGAAAAGAAACTTTTACAGCAACAGCTGCATACCTTGGCATGGCGTTTGCTCTTAATCTGTGCAGTTCTGGCTAAAGTATGAAGGAGCAAAGCTATTCCTGCTGGCATTCTCTATCCTTCATGCCAAAACTAAGATTTTCAGAAAGGGAAAAGATAAAGGGAATGTCGATGCTCTCAGTAAAACTGACAGTTTTAAAAATTAGCCAAAAGATTGAACTTGGTCAGCAAAAAAATAACTTACAATGAAGTGCTCATTACAAGATAATTTTAAGTAATGTCCAATAGTCTTGCTTGAAGGAGTTCTTATAGCAGTTGATATATCACCAGACGAAGTATAACACCTAAAATAAGAGAACACAAGTACATTCAATGTTACACCAAGCCGACAACCAATTTAGAGCACATGACGTAAGAGTTTCATAGCAATATAATGAAGAAAATTTTGAAATAAATCAAAAATCATAAAGTAAATTTCAGCCTAATTATTTTTCCTTCATTTGAGCAAATAAAAAAAATAAAGCCGATGCGAATTTGAAAAAAATTTAATCCCACTGCTACATTCAAGAACCTAATATTCAAGTGACTAGAAGTAGCAAGCTATCATGCATCAGCTCGTAAATAAGCAATGATGAGGTCAAAGCTGTTTGTTTTTCTAATCACAGTCAAAGACTTAAAAGATTATGACCTCAGTCCTGTTCTAAGTTTCTAAACTGCTATTCTATTTTATACCCCTGCTACTGTAACCGATTGCATACCCTTACCTGTGTTGCAGTTCTGTTGGTTAGAATACTTTCAGATTCTCCTTTATTGTGCTTCCATTCCATCCTAATAATTAATCTTTGTCTCATGCTCTTAACCCATCAGACTTGTTACAACCTGAGTTTTCCTTAAGCTTGACTCATTCCCTGGTTTAAGATCATATCTCTGGGATTGTTTAAGGCTTTCAGACCACTTCTGCATAGAAGAAGAAGTAGATTGAAATATGCCCTTAGGATACCTCTAACATGGTGTAAACAAATGTATGCAGACATACAGGAATTGAGGTAGACCTTGAACCTTCTACCATTGCCTACACATTAAATCTCTTAAAGCTCTTAAAGAATCATGCATATGTCCTCAACTCACTTTATGAGACACTAGTTGGGTCCTTTAAGTCTTTATGGGCAATTCTAAGCAAATTGAAGATCATGGACAACGTAGATAGTGGAGCTTTGCAAAGGAGTAGGTCAGACCAAGGAATCATATTTTGATTTTAATTTTGACTTTAGTGTTGAATTAAGGTGAGTTCATATGAATTCAGTCAAATCCAACCCAAGTTGGAAAAAAATAGTAATAATGACAAATCATTCCCTATCAAAACCAAAGTACTTCATTTCTAACAAAACTTCTCAACACTCATTTCCATGGATTTGACAGGTATACTACTATAAGTTGAAATATGAAATTTGTGATGCAGGCACGTTGCAGAATACTTGAGCTAGTATCAAAATTCATAAATAGATAAAATAAACCTAATACAACAAAACCAAATTTGCTAACGCCATTTGACAAAAGCATAATTTACAGCACTGATTTGTTATACTGTAAGACATCCCCACCTTATGATCAAAATTCAAAACTTCAATTGGGTTACAGACAAGAATTTTGTTCAATACTTCATCAATTTATGAGCATCTTTGACCAATAATCAAAACTTTAATGAAAATTTTACAGTAAATTTACTGATGGTCTGTCGGAGATACAGTAACCAGAAAATTAGGATGACTAAATCTTTAAATCAGCATTTGCAATGATGTACCACGATCAAAACACTCATCTTCACACACATTCTTTTCAATTTGCAATACATATCCTCCATTTTCTTTCTCTCTTCTTTCTTTTTTATTTTATTTCATTATTTATTTTTTTCAGAAGTCCTTGTGAAATGCTGAAACTTCCCTTACAGCTTCTATGGTATTTCAATCCCTATAAAATTCTGAAACTTCCCTGACAGCTTCTATGGTGTTTCAATCCCAATTAGTTCATAGTTGGTACTAGATTTTTCCATCCAATATAAGGATCATAAGCAGTTTCCAACGCCAGATGAAACGCCTTCCCAAAAAAGAAATTATATTATTAACCCATTTAAACGAAACACAAATTAACCCATTGGACTACCAAGATATACAGAAAAAGGATTAGTTAATCGTTTCAAGTCGTTTGACGATGAATAATCAACTAAAGTTCCAAAACCTTGGGAAAGCTAAAAAAAAAAAAAAGATAAACAAATAAATAAAACCCGTAAAAGATGAGAGAAAACAATCTAAAACATGTAAAAACAACAAAAACTAACCCTATTCGCCTCTCCTTTAAGCTGGCGGTCCGGGACCTCTTCTCAAGCTAGCTTGATTCGATACACAATGAAAGAAGCAAAGGGCCAAGGTAGCGAGAGCCTGGAAACGCAGAATCAAATCAAAAATGTTTGAATTAGGGCTGTATTCTGGTGTTTTCTTCACCTCTAATGAACTGGCGGTGCAGGATGCCCGACAGCCTAAGGTCGACGGAGGCCGAAGAAGACAGAGAACTAAAGGCAGAGAGAATTAAAACCATGGCGGTGGCAAAACTATACAGACAACATTAAGCCCTCATAAAGTTATAAAATATGAAGAAAAATTGGAGCGGGTCAAACCCAAGCCCGGCCCATCACCCTATTCTACTCTAAATTTCTTTTTTTTTCTGAGTAGTTGGAGGGAGGGAGAGGTTAATTACTCTACTATGTAATATGGGGGTGTTTCAACCAAAAAAAAATATATATATGGGGGTGTCAATCGGCCAGGTCGGTTCGTTCCGTTTTTAGTCTGGACTGAATCAGTTTTGGTGCGAGAATGCCGAAAAGGTGTGAATCCGAAACCAAATCAATAAGGCAAGGTTTGGGTTCAGTTGGTTTCGATGTGGCCCGATCTGGATTCTTTAAATTTGGTTTGATATCAGGCTCGATCTAGTTAGGGTTTAGTTTTCCATGATTTTTGGGTTGATATTGGTTTCTTAACAATTTGAACTCATTTGGACCAGTTTTTCATGTTCGATACGATTTCAGTGCAGTCCGGTTTTCAACCAATTCTACTAAACCCCAATCTGAAACCAAAGCAATAAGGAATCAATTCGATTTGATTTAATTTATTTTTTTTCAATCAGTCCGATTCAATTTGACCGGTTCAGGCTAAGGTTTGACCACCCCTATATCTACTCTATAGTCTGATTTGTTTCCTTGCGGCCTTGCGGGTGACACAGCCCAAACCCAATAGTTTGATATCCAGGTGGGTACAAACTTTATTAAATAATTTCAAAAAAAAAATCCACATCCTCTACTTCCATCCATAGTACTTCCATCCTACTTCCATGAGTTCTCTTTGCGCCATCTGTCTTTATGATCATCCAACGGTTGTGTTTGAAAAAAATTCAAACATTTTTTAAAATCTATTGAGACTTTCTGAACCACCATAAACCCCAAAACTACCCAACCCAACCGGTTCAATCTAACTCAAACCAAACCCATCGTCCCCTAAATCAAACAAAACCCATCATCCCCTAAACCAAAACCCTAGAAACGATAGAAAATCCCCAAATCGTATTTGCTGAACCTCTACATCGATGGAGACCTTCTTCTCTTCTTCCATGGCGAACTAAGCTTGGTCTTCTCCGCTCCAGGTGATTTAATCACTGCTCAACCCAACCTTTTCCTCTTCCAGTGCAGGCAAGAGCAGATAGAGATTGGTGAAGCTAAGGAGAAAAACTGGAATCTCTCATCTGGTTCAATGAAGGCTCTTATGAAGGAACTGAAGAAAAGTTCTACTTCTCCAAACAAAACCCAAAATTACTCTGTACGGACGGGCACCGTTGCTGCTACTTGAAATAAGAAACTACAGAAACTAAATCTAAATAGCAATGGAAGACAAAATAACAGAAGGGACCCATAATACAAATACACTATTAAATGAGCTTTGTATGGAAAAAAATATCTTCGGCTTTGTATGTAAGAAGCAGGCCCAGCACAGGGGGACCAGACTCCAGAGAGAGAGAGAGAGTTGGAGGAAGGAGAAGAGCTCCCATTTTGAGTTTTTTGTTTTTTTTTTTTAAAGAAAATTTGTGAATTTGTATAGGTATTAGGTAGTCTGTACTTGCAAATGCTGAATGAGCTTTGTGCTTCCTTCTGTGATGAACTATGTAGAAGAAGAAGTGTAAGGAAGCTTGTTTATTAATTTGCAAAATTGTCTCTTTTTCCATTTTTGTGCAATTTTAAATAGTTTGAGATCTGCGTTTCATGGAAGTTTGAAGAAAAAGGGTTAATCACTGCTCAACCCAACCTTTTCCTCTTCCATTGCACATTATCTTTGTTTTATTTCTCAAAACAAATATGGAATGCTCCTGTTGTAGGATTTGGGATTATATATGTTGGGTTATTGGATGGATGTGTTTGGTGATCAAGACTTTCAGATCTGATTGTTCAGGGGCTAATGGGATTTTACGGGTTGCATCTTGGAAGCATTCTCTGGATTTGGTGTTCTTACTTAGCTTGGTATTTTTTGAATCTTCTAAATGATTTCGAATTCCTTTCTGCACAGAGTCAACCAAGTGTTATAGAACTGGAGCGGACAAGACCAAGCTTAGTTTGCCATGGAAGATGAGAAGGTCTCCATCATTGGGAACTACAGCAGTCTATTATGGTTAAACATCGCAAACAATAGATTATCAGGAACAATCCCTGCTGAGATATCGAATATTGCCCAAATTCTTATGACTTTTTCATAGAGAGGGAAAGACAGTATGATTCTTTTTCCAGCATTCTCATGACTTTTTTCTGCGGCGGAACTAATTTTAGGATAAAATTCCTTTAGTGCAACGCCATTAATGGCCGAGATTGCTGCCCTTCCAGGAGTAACTTCTAGATCACTCCCCATTAACGCCCTCCTACTTCTCTTCTTCTTCCGAAATACTCAGAGGAGACCTTCAATCGATGGAGTTGCTCTGAGTATTTCGGAAGAAGAGTTCAGATTTAGGGATTTTTCTAAAAGATGGGAGATTTGAGGGTTGATGGGTTTGGGGTTTGGTTTGAGTGAGTTTTAACCGGTCGGGTTGGATGGTTTAAGATTTGGTTCAAAGGTCTCATCAGATTTTGAAAACCATTTTGAATTTTTTTGAATTCTTTCAACCCCGGACGTTGGATCCCTGTCAGGCCAAGTGGTGCGATGTGCATGCAAGGAAGTAGGATGGAAGTAGTGGTTGTGGATCCAAATAATGGCATCTGTGTTGACACGTGGCCCCATTTCCTCCAATAAAATATAGAGTAAAGTTTCATAAATCTTCTGATTAGAGTTTCTTGGAAGAGAAGGCAAAAACAAAGTAGGTCCATGGAAGTATTCCTTGAGGTTGGATGTCAAGAAAATAATTAAAAAAAAAAACAAACAATTTTAAAAGAAAATTCGAATTTTAAGAGAGATAGACAAATAAAATAATCATTGCATTATCATGATTTTTACCTAATTAAGTTTTCTCTTTTCTTTTCTTGACATCCAAAAAGAAGAAAAACATGTAAGCCCATGGATACACTTCGGTGTTTCCTTTGCCATGTAGCATGGTAATTGTTATTTACAAACGATCTCAATTGTCTTATGTATAGCATTTTCGTGTGTACTCTATTTTAATATCTAAAAGTAGTTTTAAAGGGCAAATGATAAATGACCCAGTTTCTCTCTAATCTCCACCCACAATTATGAAAGAAATTCTTAATCGATGGGTGTTGATGGTTGGAATGGACCCCAGGAATAGTAATGGCATTTTGAAATCCGTAAAATACGAAAAAACTAAGGGAATAAAAACATAGGAGTGCCTAGATTCTCTTCACCCAGAAAAACTTTCCTCGTTGATAAAATATCTTTGGAAACATGTATTGTCAATAAAAAAAGCATCACTTGTCTTACCTAAAATATTTAAATCGCCAATTTTCCTATGTATACAATATAAATCATGCAAACCTTCTTCTATTGTTAACTATGTCAACTATAAAAGCATTAAAAAGGGTGGAGGGGAAGAAGTAAAACTAGTTTATTGAGCATGCTCGGTTTAATGTTTGAACTTCAATTCTAAGCACATTAAATTAACTATGTCAAGTGTTTTCTCATGCTTCTAATTTGTTATGCACCATTATATAGTTTACTTTAGACAAGCATTGATATTTATATTTATATACATTTTTATTTTTTTTTGATTGTTTATAACAAATATGTTTTATTTTGAAATTGAATCTTCTTCAAATTTTCCTTTTATTTTAAATTCTCCCCATCCCCCTCCCAACATAGTTTATTAAGCATGCTCATTTTAATGTTTGACCTTCAACTCTAAGCACATTAAATTAACTATGTCAAGTGTTTTCTCATGCTTCTAAAATTCTAATATGGTACACTCCATTTTATAGTTTACTTTAGACAACCATCGATTTGTATATTTATATACATCTTTATCAAACTTATTATTTTGATTGTTTATAACATAGATATTTTATTCTTAAATTGAATCTAACCCATGGTTGCAATACAATAATTGTTTGTTTTGAATATTATGTAACTAATTTTTATAATTATTAAATACTTAAATAAATAAATATGATTATACTTATTATAAATGTTTTATGCACTCTATAGTCAAGTGAGCATTAATTTCTTCATGAATGATATTTTCCATAAATTGATCCTATTTAGTTTTTCAAGACTTTGATTCTCACTAATTAGTCGACTTTTATACTCATTGACGATGAAATTAAGTACATTCTTATAGTTGAATGTGGTATTAGAAACCAGTGCTCTCAAAGTAGACATAAATTCATCGAGGTTCTAATAGTTTTATCGTATTTACAAAATTTTGCACATGTTATATTATTCGAGTAGAATACTAAAATGGCAATTATGTTTTAAAACTTGCCAAATATACCACCTGTACTAATGTACCTCGTGTCTTTGAACGCTATACGAATTTGCCATCTTTTTAATATATAATTTTATCTGTTTTCATTAAAATATATATATATATATATGTCTTAAAACTTCATAGCTAAAAAGACATGAATGCTATTTACCCCCAACAAACATACTTGAAGTATAGTTAATCAAAGTAGGAGGCCAATTGGACAATGTCTTGAATGATTGGGGATGCCTCTAGTGGTATAGGTTTGTTGTGATAATTGATATACACAATAACCTCTCTACTATCCGACTCCACTTAAATATGTGATATGACTTCATGATGTGCATTAATAAGGCATGAGTGGATAGGTAAGGTCTCACTAGCAAGAACACCTAAAAAGATCGTTGAGTCTGGGCTCTAAGATGGTCACGAGCATTAATGACATCTAATCCTCCCTATATTATTATTTCGGTGACTTACATGACTTGATGAAATTGTTATAGGTTTGCTGTGATAATTGATATACACAAGAACCTCTCTACTATTCGACTCCACTTAAATATGTGATATGACTTCATGATGTGCATTAATAAGGCATGAGTGGATAGGTAAGGTTTCACCAACAAGAACACCTAAAAAGATCGTTGAGTTTGTGTCACACCCCCATCCCCGAACCACGGGAAATGCAACCGGAGCATACAACTACGCTCTCCAACCACCGAATCACCGATGCAGACTCCAAGACTAACTCATTCACAACGACGGATAATAGGTAAAAAGGAAAGGATTAATATTAATAACATCGAGTTAGCGTAGCTTTAGTGATAGCATATAAAATATTATCTATTCAAGTTTACCCCTTCAAGTACAATTCGTTCTAATCGGACTTATGTATTACCTACTATATAAATAATACATCTATCATGAAAGGAATCAAAAGAATACACCTATAATTCAAAATGAATAATCAAGTGCATCAAAAGATGGCCACCGCCATAAGTCACCGTCCCGCCAAGGAACACATATCGCAAGAAACACTGTCCATGCTCCACGATCTACGGAGCCCACCAATCAACGTAACCACCTCGGGAGTCTCGCACTCGTGCCACTCGCTCGAATGTACCGCATCAACTAAAAATATGTTTTCTCGAGGAGTGAGCTCCAATCGAGCCCAATGAGTGGCTAAGCCACACAAACATACACAATAATAATAATGAATGGGGTTGATCGCAAACCATACATGATGGACTGATACCAAGGTGTCCCATACCACCAAGGTAGACCGTACATCACATACAATTTACAATCATGCTACATGAATGAATGATGATGTATAGTTTTATTGTTATCCACCTAACACACAACTAAGTCGTATAGTACTATAGCAACACCTTAGGTAGCATCCTCGACATCGGTACCATAAACGGATGGTATACGGCGATGACAAACCCGAGTCGCTGCTGAAGCTCTGCTGTGCACGGTCTCCACCAAGAGATATACGCAAACCCCCAAGTCAAATCCCGTCCCGGCGTTCGGCCCAAAATACGGTTGGCGCCCGAACTTCCCGGTGGGTATACCCGAATAACTGGCGGAACCCACGATTTGACCGACACCTAACTCCTGTCGGTAAGGGTCATAGTAGTGGGTAAACATTTATCCTAGCCAAGATTCACCTATTGTATGAGTGAGGTACGCATGTGCATAAGCCGAGGCCGAGTCCATAGATACCGAAATACTGGGCCACCGGCTATCCTCTCGCCCTCTAGCCCATAAGCGTATACAAGTACGAGATGTGAATACCGAAGGTAGTCGGTTGGCCACCATCCCGTTTCCACCTAATGCAATGGACAATTCTAATGCAATTTCAAGTACGGTAATCTCAAGCCCAAGACCCACCTAAGACTTGGATCCCGCTCCGAAGCCCTAGATCTACATGCCATGAGTGAGTCCATATTATGGAATCCCGTGTCCAAGACCAACCTAAGACCCGAGTCCCATAACTAAATCCAACACCATTCGCACCATAGTGCAAAAATAAATAATATCGCAAGACAAGAATGTAAAGTCCTATCAACATCTAAACATTTATATCGCCCTATATCTTACTAATAATTAAATATTATAGCACACATGCATGAATGACATTCGCAAGACACGACACACAAACATTCCATAAATTAAGACGTTTGCTTAACTCACTCACCGATTCTCGCCAATCGCCGACGGAGCTCTTCAAATCGGCGTCGATGCCAGAGTACACCGCCCCACGTACTAATACGCCCGAGCCGGGTCGTCAACCTAAAGAGAGTGTACAACGTGGGAGAGATTAGTGCCTTAGGGCTAGAAGAGTTGGGCCCCATAAGTTATCAAACAAGGCTAAAATAGGGCCGGACATACAAAGAAGGCTATATCATGTGCCTGTCCATGTGCTCGTCCATGTGCCTCGTCCCCTCTCCTGACTTTCCCACCGGCAGATCTAGGTTCTCGTGGACTGCACTTGCATGTGCCTGTCCATGTGACTGCCCCTCTCGACCTCCCACCGCAGATCTTTCTCGGGACCGGCACTTGCATGTGCCTGTCCATGTGCCTGTCCCTCTCAGACTTCCCACCGGCAGATCTAGTTTCTCGTGGACCTGCACTTGGATGTGCCTCGTCCACGTGCGCCTTGTTGCTCATGCCATTCCGAGAATGGTTTTGCAGCCCCAAAGTCTTGGGCTAAAATGGGGTATTCTTTGGGTTTTTTAGGGGTCTCTTTGGCCATGAGAACAACTCCAACCAAGGTGCCATAGCACACACCCAACATGGGTTTGTAAACCCCATGATCGATTAGGTTTTCCTCCATTAAAATACATATGGAAAGAAAACTCATGGGTTTGGGTATTGGGGTTTTGAAAGGGTCTTTAATCAATGTTATTTAACACCCCTCAAACCCACACATCTACGGTCTTCCATGAGGGTTGGTAAAACCCATAAATGGAGGTAAATCCCCAACTTAGGGTTCATAAATGGAGAAGGGTGAATGGGTTTAAGGTAGGGTTAGGTGCTTCATAGTTAAACATCAAGGATTTGCCATTAATGGCTCTTCTAATTGAGTAGATGGAGCACTCAAGGTGTGCTCAACCAATTCAAACCCTAGGTAATAGAATTAGGGAAAGAGAGATGGAGAGAGAGAGAGAGAGAGAGAGAGAGAGAGAAAGAGACTCACCAAGGGTTGATGATGATAGCTTGTGCTCCACCATACTTCTCCCTTCTCCTTCCTTCTTCCTCTTCTTCTTTCTTCTTCTTTCTTCTTCTTCTTTCTTTTTCTCTTTCTTCTTCTTTCTTTTTCTCCTCTCCTCTCCACGATTTAGGATTGAAATGTGAGGTGAATAGTAGTTTTGGGTCTTTAATAACCCATCTAGGCATTAGGTCTTGTTTGGTTAGTCTCAAGTCCTTAGGTCCATTTGTTTAGGAGCTTGTTTGGTTAGGTATAAGCCCAAGGTCTAGTTTAAGTCATTGGGCCATTGATCCACTTGGGCCCATGGCCCATGGCCCATGTCCTAAGTTCTAGTTATAATTAGAAAGAGACTAAGCTCCTAAGCCCAAGCCCATTCTAGTTCTTATGCTTATTAATGGTCATGCATAGGCATGAATTATTCTGGATAGTGACTTACTCCCAATCATCGCTAAGTGGATAAGGGCGATTCAGGTCGGGCCCCACGGATCCCTATCATAAGGGAATTCCAAGAATATGCTTTCGTGGACGATTTTCCCCTTTCTCGACGGTGGATCTTTCCTCGAGGACTTCCCTGCTTCGCGGCCGACAATCTCGTGTGATGGCTTGAGTATTATGACCCACAGTTCACGAGCGTACTCCACTCTTGGTTCTACACAAAAGGTTTAAACCAGACCGGTGGTCAGATCGCGTTTCAAACCGGGTTTTGGGCACGGATTTAACAGTTTGGGCTCCAAGATGGTCACGAGCATCAATGACATCTAATCCCCCCTATATTATTCTTTCGGTGACTTACATGATTGGATGAAATTGTTTGGTGGTGGACGCCATCTCCTATTAGTTTGCTGATTTTTAATGAGAGATGGAGAGGGATTGTCATAAAGAGACCACTCAATGCCTCGAATACTAAAAAAAGTCCATTTACAAGTATAAAGATAACTTCCGAAGCATACGAAAAATTGAATATATATAAACTCTAAAAAGGGTCCAAAATTCATAAGTAAATAGATAGCTTTTCAAGCATACAAATAATTAAACATACGCACGTAAACATACAAATAATGAAATAATCAAACATCAATTATTAAGTACACAAACACTCAAATAAGTCACTAATCCTAATAACTATTAAGTATGAAATAACTCTAAATAAGTAAAGGGAGAGGGTTCTATACTTCTATGAGCAAACGGCATATGGAGCACATCAATTAAGTGCGATTAACCGACATAGTACATAGGAGGGCAATAACGTCATTTAATATGGGGAAGAGGGAAATACACACAACTGTGTTAACATACCCTGAGTAAAACATCTAAGAGAACCTTTTTCCTAAGGGTGTCAATTTAGAATTGAAACTATCATTTTAAACCAAACCAAACCAAAGCAGAGAAAAAACGATTCGGTTGGGTTTGGAAAAGTGGACATTTCATGTGGTTTGGTTTAGATTAAAAACATCGGTTTCAAATCAAACCAAATAAATCGAACCAAACCAAACATAGACCTTGTAATCATGTGTCTTTATTGATTTATGTGAAATTATATACCTAATAAGAGTTTTTTTATTGATTTGTGTAAAAAAGGTTTAAAGGTACTTTATTTGACATCGTGAGATTGTATATTCACGAGATTGTAATTTTCTTTTAAACTTTATTTGTTTCAACATATTTTTTTCATTTTAACTAAATTTGCACTGAATTACCGAGATTGTGTACAAAACAGATGAAACCAAAAATTTTTGTTTTGAGGTGGTGAAAATTATTCGGTTTTGGTATGTACATAATGTATCCTAAACCGAGCTGAACTGATTGAAACCCTTATCCTTTGAGACCTAATGATTCCGGTTCATTACTAGGCACCGGTTCCGGTTCTGATCCGAAATTCGCCCCTTACCGGCTTACCCAATAGGGCTACGACCCAGGTGCGCATGTCTTCCCAACCGTGCGAGCCCAAATCTGTACGAATGTCATATGATATCCAAACGGTGATCGAGTCACAGAGATCACTCCCGCCACGAGCAATTGCGAAAGGCGAAAAAAACTTTTCTCCTTCTCATCCCGAGCGCTCTCTCTGTGTAATGTTGCTTCCTCTTTATCACCACCACCTTTCATTTTCTTCAAGAACCCTAGATTCATTCCCACTGTTCTTACCTTCACCTTCTCTTAAATCTGTATTATTCCAAAACACTAAACCTCACAAATGCATAATTCGAAGCTCTTCAGTCGATGCCGAAACCCTAAGTAAGTCTGCATTCGAAAGAATTGCAGAAAAGCTCCGTAGTCTCGGTTACTTGGAGGAGGATTCAAAAGAAAGCGAACGGCCCAATAACGTCCATGGCTCCGCAGGTGAGATATTCATACCTTTACCTCACCAACTGTCCAAATACAGAGTCGGTCACACGCTCGATTCGAGCTGGAGCACTCCAGAGAACTCAGTTCCGGAGCCGGGGTCAGGAGCGGCATTATCGAGATTTCGTAAGTTTAAGAGTAAGGTACAGAAGCAAAAGAAGTCAGCTAAGGAAGAGGAGAGAGAACCTACGTTGGCAGAACTTACGATTCCAGGCCGTGAATTGAGGAGGCTTAGGACTCTTGGGATTGCTTTGAAGAAGAGGTTGAAGGTTGGGAAGGCGGGAATCACAGAGGGCATTGTTAATGGAATTCATGAGCGATGGAGGCGGTCTGAGCTTGTGAAGATCAACTGCGAGGATATATGCAAGATGAACATGAAGAGAACTCATGAAATCCTGGAGGTTAGGTTCCTATTCTAGATTTTTAATATATTCTTGCATTTATATTAGGTTGCAAGTCACTTAGACCATTTCTTTGGTAAAGGATAACCTGAAGTCCAGTTGCTAAGCAGTTCCTGTTACAGTCGCTGCAGTTTGGTTGTTAATTATAGATGAGGATCAGTGAAATATACCCATGCTTACCTCTTCCAAATGGTTAAGTAAAAGAATTCATGGTCCTCTTTGAAATGCATATTAGCTCGGTTTTTGTCCAACTTGGAAATGTTCAAACTTCTATCGCATGGACACAGTTTAGGAAGAGGTGGGTTAAACTGGCTCTAAACTAGTTTTTTCTTAATCTGCTCAGAGAAAAACAGGAGGGATGGTTATATGGAGGTCTGGAGGTACCATCATCTTATATAGAGGGGCTGATTATAAATATCCTTACTTCATATCCGATACTAATTTAACAAGTGAAACTCCTCAAAATGGGGTGTCTTCAGACTCGAGCTTGAATTCTGATATTGATGGTGGGAAACCTACTAGATCATTTTGCACCCTTGGTGCAAACTCTTGTCGACCAGGTCCTTCTAATAGGATTTGTCCCTCACCGTTGATACATGGAGTTGGTTCTCCAGATAAAGTACGATTCCAACTGCCAGGTGAGATGAAACTTGCAGAAGAAGCTGACCGCCTATTGGATGGGCTAGGTCCACGTTTTACTGATTGGTGGGGATATGATCCAATGCCTGTGGATGCTGATCTTTTACCAGGGATTGTTCCTGGATACCGGAGACCGCCCCGTCTTCTCCCCTATGGGATAAAGCCTAAATTAACAAATGATGAAATGACCATTCTAAAGAGACTCAGTCGGCCCTTGCTGTGCCATTTTGCAGCAGGTAAGAATAAACTCATTTGCTTAATTTATCACAATTTCCATTTGTCTGATTGCACTACTAATTGCATCCTCTGTTTCTTAGGGAGAGATAGGAATCTGCAAGGATTGGCCGAGTCCATGGTTAAGCTATGGGAAAAGTGCGAGATTGCAAAGATTGGAATTAAGAGAGGAGTCCAGAATATTAACAGTGAAATGATGGCCGAAGAGTTAAAGGTTGGTAATATCAATGATCTTTCATTCTTAAAATTAGGATGGATACTGCTGTTTCTTCGTTGGCAATTATGTGTTTCCTAACACCTTTCTTATGTTATTATTAGTCAATTGTTTTATGTATCCTTGGCTCTCTTTACTATTATGTGGTATGTCAAGGCTTTGCACTAGAATCCTTGTGAAGGATGTAAGGAAAACGCAGGCAGATGGAGCGCTAAGTAAGAGAAAATTATCAAGTGCCTCTTCTTAGCAGTCAAAATCCACGTTTCTGGGGACCATTTTCTGTGACGATATATGTCCACGCAAGCAATGTTTGGAAGATAATAAGAAAATTTATTTAATTTCCGATAGTAAGTTACCCTCTGAGACAGGTCGGCAAAAATGTAGAAAGCCATAAAGGGTGGCCTGTGGTGTGACGGTTATGCACGAAAGCATTCTCTTGCCTCAACCCCTTTTGAAAGAATGAGCACAGAAGTTAAAAAATGATTGTTTGTTCTTTCACATGGAAATTTGTTGTGGATTTTGAAAACTCTCCTTCCTTTTGAGTACTTTTCTCTATACTTTCTGGTTCTTCTTGTTTAAATCAAGTAACAGTTGGTCTTTCTGTTGAATGAAAGAATAGCTATTTTCTGTTGGGTAAAATAATTGCGACCTGTGGCTAAAAGTGCATTACTGCTCTAACACTATGATAGAGAAGTATGCTTATAAATGAGAAGGCTTTTGAAGGAAGAGGGGGACTAAGAACCTTATTTAGTGTGCAAGTGTGCAAATATTTTTTGCTTGATGTTAATCTTTATATACCCAAGGATTAACAATTCTCCTCTCCCATTAATTAACCAAATAGCTTCCCCTAATAAGTTGCGTGTCTCTTAAGATTTCCATCATCTTTTAAACAAGGGAAAATTATACCCCCTCCCCTCTGTTTTAAAAAATTACACTCGTACCCCCTAAGGCTGACGGTATTAGTCAGGTATTAGTTGTAGCATGTAAAAGACCATTTTGCCCTCAACCCTTTCCATGCAACATCTTCCTCAATTCGCCATCCTCAACCCTTTCCTTGCAACCCCGCCCCCGCCCCCACCCCCTTCCCTGCAACTCCGCCCTTCCCCTGCTGCCGGCGCAACCCACTCGACCTTTTAACTATTATTAAAGACGATTTCAATCAGCAACATGATAAAGGTTGGCATCGGGCTGAACAGAGTCAGTCCTACTGGTAAACATATCCTATTGTTAGGCCACTTGTGAATTAGCAAGAGATCAATCTTGGCAAACTAATGTGTTTGGTGATTGAAAGCCACAGGGATATATTCTTTTGAGAGCGTCTTTGCTTGTTGGGCTAATTGTTTCTCCAGAAACAAGACTTGCAAATATTCGAATTTCCTAAAGACTGTTAGACCCACCTAATGTAATGAACTAAAACATGAGCAGCTAGATATGATAGGAAACTATGTGAAAGAAAGAAAGGGAAGGTTCACATGAATTGGAGATCAGTTTGGACATTTGCTTATGGAAGGACCAGCCAAACTCTGAACTGTTCACATATATAAGTACTGGTTCCATGAAGACTGCCCAAGATATACACAAACTCTGAGGACATGTAGAACAGAACAGATTTTTTCAGCTTTTGGGGTTATGTCACATCCAAGTTTGGCCAACTCATGAATTGTTAACTTTCTGGTTTAACAAGATTTCTTCTCACACTGGCTAATTGCGTTTTGAATCTGTAAGAAAAAAGAAAAGGAGTCTTACTGTCTCTGGAATTTGTGTCTTTTGAAGAAGGTGGAGGAGCTGACCCATCTTGAAAGAAGGCATCTATGCTGGACATCAAATTACAACTGGGTCGAAAAACACCTGCAGCTTTACTTCCACTGCAACAATCCGGAATCTGAGCAAGAGCTCCTATTAGGCTTCAATTACAATCACCATGAGAAATGTCAGGAGTGCACTGCACTAGCCCATATATCCTCTGAAATGTCGTAATGTTTTCTTTTCCAGTAGCAAACATGTTGGTCGAAGAAGGTGACGAAGCCTGTGACACAAGGTTGTTCATCAGAACACCTAATATCTGACTGAACTGCCTAGAATCAGTAACATTTTCAGGCTCCCAATGATCAACTTGTGGAGATTCTTCGAGATGGGAGAAAATGTCACTGGTAGAGTACCATAACATACATTTATCATACCAATATGATCAATTCCTCCTCGATTGGGCAAGCTTGCTTGATCTCTTTAGATGCTGTACTGATGCAACTCTGGCATACGCCGGGTGTAACATTGCCTCTGCAAAGGAAGAGGCCATAAACCGTATCTGGATTCTGCCCAGTGGTGGTATTATAGAATTCATTCTTCAATGAAGCAAGAGTATAGTGAAGAGAGGAGAAGATTGATAGTGAAATTAAACGGGCTATTAGTAGTGTAATTATTGCCTAAACAGAAGTTGTAAACCAAGGTGGGTTGAGCTGTGCTGATATCCAAATATATGAGGATTGAAGATGCATAGAAGAGCAATTTGCAGTTGAAAGAATGCATAATGGTTATGCTTTCATATGTCAACTAACCTCCAGAAGTGTCAACCAGGGGAAAGAAATCTTCCATCACGATCAATCCCTATCATTTCGTTTTATATAATCGCAGGATGATCCCTTGTCACCTGCGTCTCTGACTTTGTATCAATCTGCTTGCTTACAGCATAAAAAATTCGCAAGAAAATTTTGAAAGTTAATAAAATCATAAACTATATTGTGAAAGAAAGGGAAGTAGAGTGAGAAAAGGACTCTTGCAGGGGCAGACTTCAAAAGTTGCAGATATTTAATCCATATCCTGTTGATTGGCCAAGAGAGAGAGAGAGAACATGAGTGGGGACAGGGAGATGAGTTGCGCCAGCAGCATGGGTAGGGGTGAGGAGATGGGTTGCGCCGCTAGCAGGGTGGGGGTGAAGTTGCAGGAAAGGGGATGAAGTTCAGCAGTTCCTGGGGGGCCATCGATTCCAGCGGCGCTGCCTAATTGTCATGGAGATAGGGTGGGATTGCAGAGGGGTGGGGTGGGTGGGGTTGCAGAAAGAAGAAAGGGTATTCTGGGCATTAAATGAATTAGCCTGTACTGACGTCACCACTTAACAGAGACACACTAATGGACTGGGGGGCTGTTTGTAACACATTTTAAACTGTAGGGGAGGTTCGTGTAATTTTTGAAAACACAGGGAAGGGGTTGTAATTTTCCCTTTAAACAAATAGAGTATTTTCATTTCAACAAACCATGACTAATCTAGGAAATTGATGCTTATTGTTCAATTATTTGATATTTTGTCATTTGGAAGTCTTTAATCATTTGGGAAAAACATTTTAAACTCGTCTATTTATGAATAATTCCTTCTCAGGCATCTAATCATCTTGAAATGCATTTCACAGCGACTAACTGGAGGAATGCTCCTCTCAAGGGATAGGGAATTTATTGTCTTTTACAGAGGAAAGGATTTTTTGCCAGTGGCAGTTTCTTCTGCACTAAATGAGAGGAGGAAGCATGGAATAGACAAAGAGATGATGGATGGTAGTTCATCAATTGATTCTGTGTCTGAACCTGTTGTAAAGAATTCAGAGTCTGTTTCTGTAGATGAAATTATAGAAACAAATGACAGAAGGGAAAGGGAAGCTCTCTCTAAAAATTGCAAAGTGAGGCCAACAAAATCAGCTACTGAACTCATTAACACCAAGCTGTCTGTGGTACTTATCTCTTAAGATGCTATGCTACTCCATGTTCTTATTTCCTAGTAAACCTACATTAATATCATTTTTCTGACTATGTGTATCTCTCATAAAGGCATTAGAGAAGAAGGCCAAGGTGGAGAAGCTTCAAGAAGACCTAGAGAAAGCAGTTGAGCACCAGAAACCAGAAGTAGATAAGGAAGGTATCACTGAAGAAGAAAGATACATGCTAAATAAGGTTGGCCTGAGAATGAAGCCTTTTGTACTGTTGGGTGAGTTATGTGATCTGTTGAAGTATTGTTGAACTTAAAGCAGCTGGGTTAGTTCATCATTCATCGAATGACAACATGACATTGGTTGAATCTCCCTCAACAAATGCCCTAAGTATCCTTTCCTCTCCAACATTCCAAGGCTTTTATTTAAGACCAATAATTTTTCTTTAGTTGAGTCTGCCTCACCTATAGGATCTGAAAAGATCCCATCAGCTGGACTATTGACCTTCCTCATTATGCGACCAATATATGAATGATCTGATACAAGTAACAAGTCAATATCTCATAATTAAAACATCAAGAATGCTGTGCCATTGGGATTGTGGGCCTGATGATCTGATTGATGTGTTTGCATTGAGTTAGTCTTTAGCTGATCGGATTCCTTTAGATAGTGCCACATCTTGCACAAGCATATCTTTCTGGATTTAAAGTGACATGGTGTTATATTTTTTGTTTTCTTCCTCTGGAATTACTGTCATTTGCATATGAATTAAGATGCCTTGATTGGTCCATAATCTGTCTTGGATTCCAAATTATGGTACTCACATATTGTATCGCTTTAAAATCAGGGAGGAACAATGTCATTACAGGTGTTGCAAAAGCAATAAAGAGACATTTTCGAAAGAACTGCCTTGCTATTGTGAACATCAAAGGCAGAGCTAAGGGAACTTCAGTCCAAGACGTGGTCTTGAAGCTGCAGGTCTGTGCCCACGTCAAGTGCCTCTCAGGTGTCCTCATCCACTTCAAAGGAAATATTTGAACTCTTTCTTTTTTGTTTTTCACAGCAAGCAACTGGTGCAGTTTGTGTCTCGCAGCATCCCAGCAAGGTGATACTGTACCGGGGTTGGGATGATGGGGAAGAGCCTGGTGATGATATGAAGGATACAGGCAAAGACAGGACTGCAGAGGTGGTTCCTTCCCAACTCATGGCAGCCATTAGACGTGAATGCAGTTTGCAGAGTAGCCAAGAAGGAGAGTAACCCTGTAGGGGGGATGGTATGTTTTTGGAATGGTATGCAATTACTCACACCTGTTAAGTTCCTGATTCTCAAGTGGAGGTTCCAAATTTACCAAGCCCACAAAACCTCTTTCACCAGATGACACTGCTTCAGCAGTAACTAAGTTTGCAGTTGGGTAAAAACTGAGTTGGGCTCTGGACCATTGCCTTTTCAACATCAACTATGTAGGAGGAGGCCTGCTGTGATCCCTTGCCTCCATGCCATTGCACTACTTAGGATACATTGCAGCATCTCTGTATGATGTCTAGCAGCTTTGGAGCTTCATGTATCTTACAATTATTGTCCAATATTGTGGTAGCTAGCCTGTGAGCGAGCCTTTGGTGCAACGGTTAAGTTGCGCTGTTGCAACCTGTTGGTTGTGGGTTCGAAACTTGGAAACAGCCTCTCCCACCCATTCTACAACTGTGCTGAAAAAATTCCCATCCTCCGCGGATGGAGGGAAACTTGGTCTGATTGATTATTATAATGATCCAATCTGTCATTATGAACGTTGGTAATTGACAAAATCAAGGCAAACCCTAGGTTTTACATTGTTGTTCTATCCTCTGTTACACACAGTTCTAGTTCATGGTATTGGATCTGGTACCGGTTATGGTTGATACTGATACATATCGGGCAGTATCGATCTGAATCGACTGCAACTTAAAAAAAAAGCACCTTTTTGTTCAATACTAACGATATGTATTATGATACTAATAGCTAAAACACTGGTCAAATTTTTTCGGTGAGAGTAAGCGTATGGCTGAAATTGTTTTTTAGTCTTTTGAATTCTCTGAGATCTTTTTTTTTTGGGTAGAAGAATTCTCTGAGAACTTGTGTACTGTTATAAAGAAAGATGATGATCAGTGTTTTTTCTACAGAATGTAAATATGTAATCTTTTCTTCTTCTTTTTTAATAAATTATTTTAGAAAAAAAGATTGCTGCCTGGTTATGTGCAGCCTGCGCCCAGACACAGTGCCTCCCTAAAATGACCGCCTACCCCCTTACAAAATGAAAATCCCCTTCCCCATCCCCATATCCCCTTTTCAAACGGTTCTTATTATTAGTCTCTTCCTTAGTTCCTGTATCTTTAATGAAATGCAATAACACAACCACCACTAATTGATTAGTCTAGTCATTCAAACTGTATTACTTTTTTTCTACAAAAAAAAAAAAAAAAAAAAGCTGTATTACTTTTCACTCAATTCTACAATATTACATTCTTATTATTGAAGCAGACAATGGATGAATAAGTGTGTCGGTTGACCTCTCTCTCAAGTTTGTCCCCTCCATCATATGTACATACATGAAACATATATTACTTCCTTAATTCTTAAGCCTGTTCACATCATCCATGATTGCATCTCCAGAAATCTTTTGTCTCCATCGCCATCACCAGAGATGCGTTGGATCTAGCATTCCACTTCTCTGGATATACAAAGTTGTCTTTTAACTTCTCAGTCCATCACAATTATATGACCCATCATATACTTAGATTTCTCCTTAATTTTCAATCATTAAATCCATATTTCAGGGTTATTGATTCCGATTTAATAATTTTGCTAGGACTAGGGGTGTTAAAAAACAGACTGACCCGGTTGAATCGATCAAATAGATCCGTAGCCCAGTTGAACCCCCCCCCCTCCGACCAATGTGGCACTTCTGTAGTTACATTGTGAAGTTGAAAGACCATACAAGTTTAGGCTCCAAGGAGATCATGGGGTTGGGTTGTGATTTGAGAGTTGGATATGGATTTCATGACCATGGTTCTAACCAGACTGATACAGTAACAGTGAAACACCCAAAAAATGAGTTTTTTAGATCGAATAAGCCCGATCCGTATCCGTATCCATAACCATGTTCATGATGTTCCAGGTATTTGAATATGGTAGAGCATTCTATGTGGGGGAGCGTAGGGGTCACGTGTGCATAGCAGCCAACACGTGTTGACATCTTGGGGCAGGGTGGTCATTTTGCCCCTACTGTGTCTGGGAGTGGCCTGTGCACCCCTCACACAGAGAACATTTTTCCTTTGAATATATGGGTCATGGACCCGATCCATCCAATACAGTGGCATCTGTAACCAAAGTTAGGCAACTTGCTTTGGTACTAATTATTAACTACTAAAAGGTTAAAGCGTAAAAGAGTGTTTTTATCAACATTCAACGGTCACAGTTTAAACCACCAAACCAGTTGTGGTGAGAGACAAACTTTGTTAATTCCACTGGGGGTATTGAGGGGAGCTGACACCCACTTCTCATTGTAATGATGATCTCCAGATAACTTTGGAATGCAAACAAGTCACAGTAGGACCCCCACAACCAAACAAAGAATCTTTTGCCATATTAAGGAATATATAGAAGCCCCACTGCAGTAGCACCACCACCTCCCCATATGATTCCATCTTTCCTCTCTATGATATAAAGTTAAGTAGTGGTCCCTCATGTTTCCAAAACCATCAGATTAGCATTTAAAAGTTGGAATCGGCCTCTGAATGGGATTTAAATCAGATTGGAATTGGTTGTGTTAAGAGTTAAAAATGCATTAAAATAAACAAAAGAAAATTACACATATACAGAACACAATGATTTACGTGGTCCATCTAAGATGGTCTACATCCATGGTAGAGGAAAAAACCAGAGCTTCCACTATTCTGATGAAGAAGATTACAAACCCTCACACACCCTCACAAAGATGCAGCACATGGTCTTTCGCTCTTCTACTGAGGTTGAATATCACGTGATGGTTGTTGGCACCTGTGAGATCACTTGGATTTCAAATCTACGTACGAGAACCTGAGCTGTCCTCTTTTTTCAGACACAGACAGGAATAAATCAGTTGACACAATCCGATTTTTAAAACCTGGTATGGTGAGACCGATTCGAAGCAGCTTGAAACCAGATCAGGTTCAGCTGATTCGCTTGATTCGATTGGTTTTTTAAAACCTAGGTGGCAGGGTAGTGACATGGATCGAGATCCTCTGCTATTGCCTGCCCGTGCAGTAGGCGTGCAACGACTGCAGCCTCCACAGGCAAGGGCAAAATGACCACCCTACTCACTGTCCTAGCACCCTGCTCGGGTAGGGTGCACGTGGGGTCCACATCCTGCCTGTGTGAGGCTGCACGCCGGCCATGGCTAACTTAATTGCAGTTGGTGGGTGGGTGGGTGGAAACATGAAAGGTAGAAGCTTCACTCTTTGGGGGATGGAACAAAGAGACCAGAAAATATTGGGAGCTTTTGATCTTTGGGCCTTTGAGAGGTTGAAAAGGATTTAGATCTCTAAAAGAACTTACTTTAGAGTCTTAACTTTTTCCTTCCATTGCTTGGAGGATATCCCACTTATTTCAACCAAAGGATAAAGTGGAACTAAAAGCCGCTTCACTCAATTGATGTTAAACTTTCTCAGAGTCAAATATAAAGTCACCGATCAAGCATGGTTAAGTGGGTGTGATTATCTGAACTTAAAGGCAGACAACTAAGTCTTATTATATCATGTTTTATATTCAAAAACCAAAACCCTAACCCTAACCCTAAACTTTTCCAATACCCAATTTCTACCCTAACTAGGGAAAGCCCAAATACAAACCCTTTCCCTCTCCAACCCTCACTCTTGTCTACTATTTGGACAAGATGCCAATCAAAGGGTTGATTAAACTCTTATAGAGAGTCAAATTATTCCCCATATATCAGTATCTGTTTAGACATTATCCTCTCAGAAAATTATCTCCTCTAGTTCCCTGTCCGACCTAGTTCCCCAGTGCCTGTAATAAGGAGGGTGGACCCCACCTGGGCAGAGTTTTTGGGCAAGGGTAGGGTAGTCATTACGCCCCCCTTATTACAGGCACTTGGAGAACTGTAGGGGACTTGATGGGACAAAGGGAAAATTATTGTCTCCATTTACTCCATTTCATCTAATAGGGGGGAGTAGACCCCATCCGGGCAATGTGTTCGGGCTGAGGGTAGGATGGCCATTTCTGCCCCCTATGACATGAAATGGAGGAAATGGAGGGGCAAATAAATGGAGACGATAAAATCCCATTAAATCCTTACCCTCTCTCCCAAACTCAAAAGGATAGAGAGAAAGGGATCCAGATCCTCTACTGCCGAGCTGCCCGGTAGGACCGTGCTGCCCTGATACGGGGCTGCACGCAATGTCCACCTTATCCCTGTCCAAACACCTTGCCCGAGTGGGGTAAGGCGGACATTGTGCCCAATCCCGTGTCAGGGCAGCACGGTCTTGCTAGGCAGCTCGACAGTAGAGGATGCAAATCGGAGGAGAGAGAGAGAGAGAGTGAAACCCTTTTGGGAAAAAACAAAATTTCCTTTTTTTTTTACATTTTTGTCTTGGTTTTCTATTCTTTTGCAAATATTTAACAAACCCAATACGGATACCTAGCCAGACTTCCATGTCTTTTACCAAACCCAAGAAAGCTTTTCATTTTAATTCTCTAAAATACTGATATATACAGTCACAAACAGCCTTTTTAAGGATAATAAAGAATGTCAAAATGGAATAAGAGAAGGGGAGGAGGAGGAGGAGGAGGAGGGGGCCTCATGGGTTTCATGATAATTCTCTCCATGTGAAGACTGGAGAGTGTTGTTATCATCATTCCTCTGAGAGATATGGCACGCAATACCTTGGATTTTCTCACTCCTTTCAACACCAACACCCAACAGCAATCATCATGTCCTCTCACTCTCACCACCACCTTCCCTTCCTCTCATCATCAACCCTTCCCTCTACTAACTCACCATCATTACTTCCTCACCAATAACAACAACAAAGGCAATAAGGAAGCTGAGAAGATCTGAAGATGAAGAAGAAGATGGATGGGTTCACTGAAGAAGAAGAAGAAACTAATTAACCCTAGTTCCCTCCTTTCATTTTCTTCTCCTTCAAATCACCTTCTCATCTCTTCTTTTATTTCTTGGGGAATCAAGCATCTCGGTCCGATCATTTGCTAGATCAAGCAAATCACACGAGTTATGGGTTTCTTTTGTTTTGTTGTTTTGCTTATATAAAAGTTTAAGGGTTTTTTTTTTTTTTGGTGTGTTTATTTCTCTGGTTTTAATTTCTTGTTTGTTTGCTTTGATACTCTTATGTTTTGGTGCAAGTTAATTTCTTGTATGTATTTATGAAATGAGATTATAATAAAGTTTCAACTTACATAAACCAAGAGAAGGATCTTCATCCTGTTATATTAGGGTTTGAGGTTCTTATTAGCTTAAGAGAGAGACAGAGAGAAAGTGGTTATATTAATTTTCTCTTTGATATCTTCATGTAAGGTTTGATACCATTTACATATATAATCCATTTTTGTGTTGTAAGGTTGATGATGCTCTCCTAGCTTCTTCTTGGCTTGATGGACATGCATAATATATACATACCACATGAGCATGAGCATGCATATAAGATTATGTATATCATTCATGGCATGGGTAGAATCTTTAGATTGTAGTTCTCTTGCATCTTTCCCATGGGTTGTGTTTAAAAGCTTAGAGAAGAGAATTACAGGCAAAAACCCAGCAAGTGAATTCCAGTATAAAAGGAGTTTCTGCTGTTTTACACCACTCTTGTGCTGTGGGAGAAGCAGATTTTAGAATCACATCAGTATATAATTTAAGGCTGTGTTTGGTATATATTCTTGGAATGTATTCTAGCTAAGTCGATTTCATATTCTCGGATGATAAAAATAGTTGTTTTTATCGTTCAAGAATGCAAAATTGACCTAAAATGCGTTCCAAGAATACATACCAAACACATGACTAAGTTACGCTAAGTTGTAAGATGGTCTTCCTCATTTGCATTCATGAAATTAATAAAGCTTTTCTAAGCTCAAAGCTGAGAGGAACCATCTCCTAATCTGCAATATATATATATTGGAATCAATAGGGAAAAGATGGATATATACACACTGGAAATGCAATGCCTTTTGCAGTTCAGAAGTAATAGGTTCACTGTAATTACTGTGATGCTTGATGTTTGCCTTATAGTAATTTGGATAAAATGATTCTTTGTTTTTTTTCAAATTCAGAAAAAAATTAGTGGTTATTAAATAAAAAAAAATTCCATAAAAATGTTACTCATACTATTCTAAGATTTGGATGGTGTGTGAAGGGTATGGATGAACAGTCAAGGGGTATTATTGACTTTGTATATTAGGGGCTAGAAGTTTTATGACCTTAGATGGGTGTACATTTCCTTCACCCACGGTGCATGAAAACTTTTTCCTATAATCAATGGCACAAAGACAATGTATCATGACCTTCTATAAGAAATATGGAAACTCAAAAGTGTTGTTTCATTTCCAATTGCATGAACAACTACAGTTAATTAAAGCCCTAGACAGTCGGTAACGGCGTGGAGTGTATGGTTGACGGCCTTCCTATGAGAGATCAATTGAGGAAAAGGAACACCTCGGTTGCCCCCTTTTGTAGTTTCTGTTGGATGGGGTTGGAAAGTAGGGATTACCTATTCTTCGAGTGCTCCTTTCCTTAACATCTTGAGACTTTTCTGTCCCTCTAGAAGTCATGTGAGGAGTGTCATTCTAGAGGCTCAATGGGCCAGTAAGTCTTTTAAAGGGGATTCTATTGGATGTATTGCCAAGTTTACATTCTGTTATGCCATCGTTCACATTTGGAAGAAGAGGAATTTTCACAAAATTTCAGAATAAAATCAGACCCGATCGACCATCATTAAATATATTCGGGCTGATGTAGTGGACCAATGACAAAAACACACATGATAAATGTGAGCGGAAGTAGGAAACACCTTAGGCTCAGAAACATTGTTCCCTACATTTCTTTCATTACTCATTTTGACTCACCTAGACTTGGCCTAACTCGGTCGGACGGACTCAGTGTGTGTAGAATCAGGTTTCCTAGAAGCTTCCCGCCTATTCCAAGTAGAAATAAGTTTTTTATTGATAAAGTAAAGTGAGTTGGGGAATGAAATTGAGTGGGTGAAAATAGAAATATTAAAATAAAAATAATGAAAAAAAATTCAGATCCTCTGAACAAATAACTGACACCATAGTCTGAAACGCAGACCATGGAAATTGAACCATCAGATAAACTTATCAAGTTTAATTAATTGAATCCGATTATGAATCAATAGCCAACCGATTGAATAGAACTGTGTTCATGCTCCGATCTACAAGGCCCGATTATCAAAAGGGCAAAAATGAATCACAACACCACGTTCCATTGGGATCTTTATCACCCCTAGTACTGGGGACGGTCAAGTGTCATCATGCGGCTGAACACCACCCATGTGTGCATGGTGGGACCCACTGTGCACACAAGGACAGTGCCCCAACTGCATGATGCGCACTTGACCGCCCCCAATAATGGGGGCGATAATTTTCCCGCTCCATTGTAACAGAGTAAGAAGGAAGGATAGTTGTGATCATCATTGTGAGAAGGAATGACCGTAGAAGGGAATCACCTTGACCATCTCTTTCTACTCAAGTTCCCTAAAAGACAAATGGGGCAATCGGCAACGAGGATCTTTGGGTTGTAATCGTTGGGAGGCAATGGATTTAGATGAAAAGGAACCTGATGTAACTATTGCGCTAAAATTCCTTCAACCAGTGTAATGTGGTTGGAACGAAGTGGCTGTCTGGGGTTCTATTCATGCCCCGGTAATCCGAGGACTTCTCAAGGACAGCAAACAGACAAATGACCCAAACAATGAGGTAAAATTGCACTTGGATTACTTGTCGTAAACGATCTACAGTGCAAATAAAAAAGGTGCATAAAGCAAAATAAGAAAAACCTTAGATTCACACCATCTTACAAGAAAGAACAATGCAAGGAAAGTAAAGATAAGTAGAAATTGCAGGTTTGTTATGTGTTTGATTGATGTCGTCTCCTTGCTCCCCCTGCTTATTTATATTGTAAGTGTAACCGCAAGAAACGGTTTCCTTGATTATCGGCCTGGACTGTGCCAAGTTCAAGCGACCACTCCTTCCCAGTTCAAACTGTAGAGAAACTGCCTGTAGTGGTAACCGCCCTTGCCTTGGCCGACGAAACAATTTGACCGAAGGCGCCAAGATGCCAACGATCATCCCGCTTGGCCGGGCTGCCCTGTGGCTGAAGATCCCATCTGACCGTAGCAGGTAGAGCGAAAACTGGGTGTAAACAGTAACAAGGCCAGTGAGGAGGATCACCCTTACTATGGGAGTCAATCAGTTGGGTCGAATCAGTTTCAGACCAAGAATAGGTGAATTTGAAATCAAACCAATAAGGGAACAGTTTCGGTCCGGTTGGATGCAATTCATTTTGGTTTTCTCTTATCGGGTTGTTATTGTCTTGATATTGGATTCAGTCCGATTTAGGTTTGATTTGCCATGTATATATGCATAATTATGAGGAAAAACATGCATGTTGTTTATGGTTTTTGGGTTTGATATTGTTTTCTTATCGGTTTATATTGGTTTGGGTTCAATTCAGTCTGATTTTCCATGTTCTATATGGTTTTCGATTGGTCCGGGGTGATTTGGTTTTCAGCCGGTTCCATAATACCCCAAACCAAAACCGTCACGATAAGGAATTGATTTTGTTCAATTTGGGCTTTTTGTTCGATTTGACCAATTTGCTTTAGGGTTTAATCATTTATACAAAAAAAAAAAAAAAAGAGTTATTTAATCATCTCTTGTCTTATTGTAAGGTGTAACCTTCTTTTAATCATCTCTTGTCTTATTCCTAAACCTTATTTAATACAAGGGCAAAAGATCATTGTTTGGTTGTACAATGCGGGCAATGAGAGTGCAAGCAGGGGCGTCAACATAGATGTAATTTTTTTTTATTTCATGAGGGATAGAATGGTACTTTCATATGTTCATGTGCTTGGGCACGCACAAGAGCCACATGACCAAATATCGTTCTTTTTTTTTTTCCTAATACAATGTTTAATGATGGTAGTGGGCGAGCCTTGGCACAATGGTTAAGTTGTGTTATTGCAACCTCGTCGCATTATAATAAATAAGCCAAATATTCTTTGTGTCGGGGGCGCAAGCTGCGCCCAAACACATGGGGGTGGGCAAAATGACCACCCTGCCCCCCTAATGATAGGAATACCCAGCCCATGTGTTTGGATGCAGGCTGCACTACGGCACAGAGAACATCATCCCTAATAAATAATAGGAACCACATTGATATTTTTCTCTTCTATTTTGATTATGTGGACCCCCATATGAATGATACCATTTCCTAATCCCTTATTGGTTATAGTGTAGAGAATACAGATACCTTCTTACACTACCCTTGTAAACATATAAGAAACATCTCCCTATTTCATTTTACAAAATCTTCCATTCAACCAAGAAAGTTGAGACTCGAGACTCGAGACTCTGTGAGTTAAAACTCACGCTGGGGCAGAGTAAAAAGACCAAAAACACCGACTCTCCTGAAAAGGTTTTCTCAATTAATTCTACAAATCGAGGATAACAAGATCATTTGACTTAGATTGCTGCCTTGGTGGTGGCTAGTGGTTCAGACCGTTTGCGTTCTTTGTTATCGCCGACTTACTTAACGAGTGGCGCGCAAGGCCTTGAAGTAAAGCTTTTAATTTGTCTCATTTCATCGTTTCAGTTCAGTTCAGTTCAGAGAGACACAGAGAGAGAGAGAGAGAGAGATTGTGCGTGTGTGTCTCTATTTGGTGAGTTTTGTTTTGGAAGGCAAAGACGCAAAGAGATCATGACTCTTCAGGCGTCCTGTTACAGTGTTGGAATCCCAAGCTTTGTGACTTCCCCAAGTCGTTCCCGCCATATAATCCGGGCGAAAGGTAAGAACGATTTGATGTGTAAGATATTTAGGGTTGTTTTCCATGTATGATCATTCTTTTTCTTTCAATGGATGTAAAGTAAACCATTTCTGGCTTTGTGTTTACTGCTCTGATTCGCTTCTTCTTTCAACGTTTACGGTTTTGGAGTTTTATTGTGTTTTGCCGGTGGCAATCGCTCCTTACCATGCTGCATCTGTTTTTTTTTTTTTTCCTCGGTCAATCTGTTTGGTATCTCTGAGAAGAGCAAAACAGACTCGATTCATCAATTAATTCCATCCTTTACTACTTTAAGGATCATGTAACATTCAATCTTCAAAGATACGATGTGGATGTCAGTTGCATTCCAATCTGATCGTTGACGGCTAAATAGCTCAATGTCGTGCATATGCTTTTCTAAATCCTTCTCCTTGCGATTTTGAATTATCTGTTGCTAATTGAAGCATTTGAAATTTTGAATCACACATTTGAATAACGAAAGCACTTAAATTAAAGCAATGTAAAGATGCATGTTGAGTGAAGTCACTTGGTGCATCCAAATGGGCACTATGGAAAATGGTTAAAGAAGGGAATTCGGAGGTGAAGGTCTTGTCCAGAGATACAATTATATGCTGGTTACTGAAAGAAGAGGGCCCTGGAGAGGAGAAAAGAACATTGGAAGACTCTCTCTCTCTCTCTCTCTGGGAAGAAAATTGGAGGGTCTTTTCCTTTCTTTGAAAAGGCATTGAGCTTTATCAAGGCTTTGTCTGGCTACAAGTTAATGGAAAAGAAGGGAACTGAAATTACTTTTAAAAAGCAGATGAAAACTTTTAATTATCTATACAATTAACTAAAAATCTTTCCAAATGTAATTGAACTTTTCAAATAGATTCCTTAGCCATGTCATATCCGAGTAATTTGTCAAGAAGTGAAGTAAAATATTATTACTGTATTTATTAAGCTTTCGAAATAGTTATACAATCATTGTTGGTAGTGATAGTTTCTATTTTAATTTTTGTTTAGATTACAATTCCCTTTCCTTCACTTTACTTCTAGCTAAACGGGAAAACAAATTACACTGTACAAGAAGCTGGGAACCCAAGAAAGAGAGAGGGTGGAACCATCCCTTATATGAAAATATGGTTAATAGGAATCAGCATTAAACAGATACAAATATTTGTGTACAGAAGTTGGATTTGTATATTCTCTGATGTCATCATTTTGATCATTAAGTACATGGGTTAAATTGGAGCTTATCATTTACAAAAAAGAAGCCTACTGGATATGCCCTTATCTTCTGCAATACGACGCAGTAAATTTAGCAGGATGGCAAGATTTACATTATCTTGTCAGTTTTGTGGTTTGATAATTTAGACACAACAGCCTTCTTTCTTCTTTTTTTATTTTTAAGTAGATCCAAGTTTGAAGTCATATATATACTTGTTTTTTTCTTTTTCATATGTTTGAGTATTACAACAGTGTTCCTTGGCTATTGCAGTGGATCCCTCAGAGAAGTCTGTTGAAATAATGAGGAAGTTCTCAGAGCAGTATGCTCGTAGAACTGGCACATATTTCTGTGTTGATAAAGGAGTCACTTCAGTTGTTATCAAGGTATATGGAATCGCTAATTAGATGCATATTCATGATATATGGTGACCATTATGCTTCACATGAAACCGATTACTTTTCTGTCTCTGTTAATCTTCAATTTGGATATTTGAATGTTCACACAAATATTTATGTAGTTTCTTGTTAAGTTTTTTATTTTCTTACAGAATATTACTGATGCAGATTCATCATCAAATAGGGCTTGTTTCATTGGGAATAAGTCTAGGGTTGGGTTACATACATGTTGGGCCTTTGATCCTATGGGTTTCTAATGTAATAGGCCACTTTTATGGGCCTAAAATATGGGTATATAGGTTGCATACGGGATTAGCCCAATACTTAGTTTATTTTTATGTTTTTTAATTGAACCGGTTCAAATTGGTTGCATCCAATTGGTTCAATTTAAGTGATCATGTGACTTGGTTAAGTGGTCATGTGACAACTTAATTGGTCATGTGATGCAAGTTGGGCTGGATTAGGACTCTATAAGTCCAGCCATGTTTTGAGTCTATTTCCTTTAGTATTCTAGTTTCCTAGTCAATTTAAGTTACCTAATAGGTATAGGGTTAGGCCATTCCTTTTTAGTGCCTAAGTCACTAAGTCTATTTTTGAGTCTTCTATATAAGTTTGTAAGGGAGGCCAACATTAGATACGAATTTGATTAATAAAAATTAGCTTTATACTTGCTGCCATTGTTGCTGCTCTTTGTGAGTGTATATCCTTGTGGATCTCAAGGTGGTAAAGGGTAGGTGGACTCCTGCGACTCCTTGCATTGTGAAGATCGGGAGGCTCTTTCAAATCATCAAGCTGCTGCCATTGTTCTACAATACAGTGAGTTTGAACCTGTTTTCTTATTTTAAACCTTCTTCTATCATCCTTCATCTTCCCTTAGACCTAATCCACAGTCCCCTTCCATCCATCAAACCCTAATCTCCATTAAATCTCTAACTCCTACTACAACTAGGACTCCCTTATAACTACAGATCTGGCCATCAATTTCGAACCATACTTCCAGCCTATATCCCCCACACCTCTCCCTACACTCGACCTTAAACCCAGTCCATAATCCCCACTATATCCCCTCCATTCCTCCACTCCATTAAACCCAAAACCTGCAGTTCAATTCTGTCCAGAATTGCAGAATTTTAAAACCTTCCCAAATCCAATTATTTTTATCTCATAATAACCCCCTAGACCTGCATATTAAAGCCATATAAGACCCATTCCCAAATTCCCATCCTAAACCCTAGAATTAACCTAAATCCTAGTGCTGTCCATTCGAACCAGCAACCCCTTTTGCGATTGATCTTGTTGTCTGGCTCGTAGTAGGTCTCCTACCTACCTAGGACTACATTATTTGGTATCAGAGCTATGGCGGAGGGAAGTTCCAACCAAGCCTTGAAAGACCCACCTCCCTTAGTTTTCAAGACCCGAGTTCGTCTACCCAATGGGAGCACAACCATATTAGTTGTTGATGAGAGGCGACGTAACAACATTATTTCACAATCCGTGGTGGATATGTTGTCCCAATCAGGAGAGATTTGCATCATGCCTACAGGTAAAGTCTTTGTTGAATTTGGATGTTCTTCATACCATGATGGTGCTTGGTGTCAGCCGGTACCACATTCAAAGAGCTTTATTGCAATAGGTGGTGATTGGTTGGACACGCGACAAGGTTGGATTGAACTTGAAAACAACTCGTGTGTCCCTACCTGATCGACACCGTCTATACCATTGTTTTAATCTAGAAGGGTTACAATTAAAGGTGACTACATCGATTGTACAACCACAGGGACTGCCGAACATATCAACTCAAATGCAAGTGGCATCGACTGTGTTTGAAGTTTCACCAATGGTGTATGCACCAACAAAAGATTCTACTAAGGCAGTTTGTGTTGAGGAGATTCAAGAACCTATAGCTAAAGGAATTCAAGTAGGCCAAGCTGCACCAGTAGTTGAGATCATGGTTGAGAAGCTCAGTAATCAAATTGATGTGGAGGTCCAAAGCACAACGGTAGAAGAAACTACTGAAGAGGTTTACACTGAAGAGAGCAAAGTATACAAGGTTGAAGACATGGAAGATAAAGCTGAAGTGGTAGTGAATTGTGATGAAAAGAAAGAGACAGCCCCTATAGCTTCAAAGATGGAAAGTCAACATGTAGAAGACCCTACTGAAGTGGTCAATGTCGAAGAAACCAAAGTAGAAAAAGATGAAACAGCAGAAGATGAAGAGGTGGTTGAGAGCACTCCACAAGAAATTATTAGCATTCAAGATGCTGTTTTTGAAGAGGTGGAGTGATGCAGATTCATCACCAAATAGGGCTTGTTTCATTAGAAATAAGTCTAGGGTTGGGTTACATACATATTGGGCCTTTGATCTCATGAGTTTCTAATGTAATAGGCCACTTTTCTGGGTCTAAAATAGGGGTACATAGGTTGCATACGGGATTAGCCCAATACTTAGTTTTTATTGTGTGTTTTTAATTGAACCGGTTTAAATTGGTTGCATCTAATTAGTTCAATTGGTCTAATTTAAGTGAAGTGATCCTATTGGCTAAGAGGTTCTTATATCCTATTGGCTACTAGGGAATCTTCTTTATTTTAAGTAGTTTAAGTTGTTTTTAAGTCATTAGGACTCTATTTTGAGTCTATTTCAGTTTCCTAGTCAGTTTAAGTTAGCTAATAGGTTAAGGATTGGGTTAGGCCATTCCTTTTTAGTGTCTAAGTCTAATTTTGAGTCTTTTATATAAGGTTCTAAGGGGGCCATATATTGGATACGAATTTGATTAATAAAAATTAGCTTTATGCTTGCTGCCATTGCTGCTGCTCTTTGTGAGTGTATATCCTTGTGGATCTCAAGGTGGATAGGGTGGGTGGTCTCCTGCGACTCCTTGAATTGTGAAGATCGGGAGGTTCTCTCAAGTCATCAAGCTGCTGCCATTGTTCCGGCAATATAGTGAGTTTGAATCTGTTTTTATTTTAAACCTTCTTCTACTTAGACCTAATCTACAATCCCCTCCATCCATCAAACCTTAATCTCCATTAAACCTGCAACTCCTACTTCAACTAGGACTCCCTTATAACTACAGATCTGGCCATCAATTTCGAACCCTACTTCCAGCCTATATCCCCCACACCTCTCCCTACACTCGACCTTAACCCTAGCCCTTAGTCTCTACTTTATCCCCTCCATTCCTTCACTCCATTAAAACCCAAAACCTGCAACACAATTCTGTCCAGAACTGCAGAATTTTAAAACCTTCCCAAATCCTATTATTTTTATACCATATTGACCCACTAGACCTGCCCATTAATACCCTATAAACCCCTTTCCTAATATCCAACCCTAACCCGAGGAATTGACCTAAATCCTAGTGCTGTCCATTCGAACCAGCAACCCCTTTTGTTATTTGATCCTGTTGTTTGGCTCCTAGTAGGCCTCCTACCTATGTAGGACTACATTATGGAGCTTGTGTCTCAAGTATTAGATGCGAAGATTGCTAACACTGAAGACTCTATGGACAGGACATTCACAGTTGCTGCTGATTCAGAAAACGAACACATAGAGTTTGTTATGCTACCATGGTTCTTCAAAGAGAAAGCTCCACGCCTTGGAGATTTTATCCCCAATATTCCTGCTTCACCGGAATTCTGTTTGGGGATGATCAAAGTTGCTGATCACATGTTGATTCCCCCTCATCACTACAAAATTCGAGGACGAATTTTTTCAAGTTGGGGAGAGTTGATGCAGATTCATCACCAAATAGGGCTTGTTTCATTGGGAATAAGTCTAGGGTTGGGTTACAAACATGTTGGGCCTTTGATCCCATGGGTTTCTAATGTAATAGGCCACTTTTATGGGCCTAAAATATGGGTATATAGGTTGCATACGGGATTAGTCCAATACTTAGTTTATTTTTATGTTTTTTAATTGAACCGGTTCAAATTGGTTGCATCCAATTGGTTCAATTTAAGTGATCATGTGACTTGGTTAAGTGGTCATGTGACAACTTAATTGGTCATGTGATGTAAGTTGGGCTGGATTAGGACTTTATAAGTCCAGCCATGTTTTGAGTCTATTTCCTTTAGTATTCTAGTTTCCTAGTTAGTTTAAGTTACCTAATAGGTTAGGGATAGGGTTAGGCCATTCCTTTTTAGTGTCTAAGTCTATTTTTGAGTCTTCTATATAAATTTGTAAGGGAGGCCAACATTAGATACGAATTTGATTAAAAAAAATTAGCTTTATGCTTGCTGCCATTGCTGCTGTTCTTTGTGAGTGTATATCCTTGTGGATCTCAAGGTGGTAAAGGGTAGGTGGACTCCTGCGACTCCTTGCATTGTGAAGATCGGGAGGCTCTTTCAAATCATCAAGCTACTGCCATTGTTCTGCAATACAGTGAGTTTGAACCTGTTTTCTTATTTTAAACCTTCTTCTATCATCCTTCACCTTCCCTTAGACCTAATCCACAGTCCCCTTCCATCCATCAAACCCTAATCTCCATTAAACCTGCAACTCCTACTTCAACTAGGACTCCCTTATAACTACAGATCTGGCCATCAATTTCGAACCATACTTCCAGCCTATATCCCCCACACCTCTCCCTACACTCGACCTTAAACCCAGTCCATAATCCCCACTATATCCCCTCCATTCCTCCACTCCATTAAACCCAAAACCTGCAACTCAATTCTGTCCAGAATTGCAGAATTTTAAAACCTTCCCAAATCCAATTATTTTTATCCCATAATAACCCCCTAGGCCTGCATATTAAAGCCATATAAGACCCATTCCCAAATTCCCATCCTAAACCCTAGAATTAACCTAAATCCTAGTGCTGTCCATTTGAACCAGCAACCCCTTTTGCGATTGATCTTGTTGTCTGGCTCGTAGTAGGTCTCCTACCTACCTAGGACTACATTAAATACTTCATGCATTGATAATCTTGTTGGTGGTATTTCATTTGCTTACGGAGTACTGTTTCATAGGCGCAGTCATTTTAGAGGAGATAGAGTTTTAGCTTTTATGCAACGGTAAGGTTGCTCTATTGCGACCTAGTGGTCACGGGTTCAAGTTGGGAAACAACCTCTCCGCGAAGAGGGGGTAAGGTTGCGTACATTATGACCCTCCCTAGACCCTGCAGTGGCGGGAGCCTCATGCACTAGGTATGCCCTTTTTATAGAGTTTTAGCTTTCTTCCTGACTAAGATTTTCTCAGTTCTGAATCCTGGTTATCTCTACATTGTAGATCAGAGTTGAGTTTTTGTAGCTTATGTAAAATGTAGAAATTAAAAAGTGTTAGAACACAATCGCACAAAATGGCCAAATATGGGATTGAAGAAAGCAACAATCAAGACAATCACAAACACAAACAGATTTACGTGGTTCGGTTTCGCGAGAAACCTACGTCCACGGGAAGAGCAACGGCAAACTTTTCACTGAGCAAAAATGAAGATACAAGTTATTTTGTCTAACCCTAGAATGAGAGAAAAGTGCCCTCTGCGTCACAAACTAAATCTCAACTTTTTCTCCCTTCGGGTCGCACCACAAAATATGTCGGGTCGAGTCGGATCCGCATCGCACTCGGATCCTTGGAATACAAGACATACTCAACAAAAAGATTCAGAATCCTGATTATATCTACATTGAGACCCACTCAGTGAGCTTCATAGGGATGACATCACACCACACCACACCACACATCTTCCTCATATCGATGAAGCTTTAAAGGTACCAAACATTACTGGTTTGCCTCCAAAGTATTGCCATTCAGAAGTGACACTTTGTAAGGTTGAGGATGCTTCCCAAAATCCCAGGTGTTAACTTTGCTCTCTCCACAAAGGTCTTTGAAGTAACATTCACACAACTGCCACTGTCAACAGTACCCTATCTGGAATGATCTTCTGAACACATACGACTGTAGAAGATACAGTGACGCTGCCAATCTTCCCCCTTGATTTCAGCCACCAAGATACGACTAACCATTTGAATCCCGTAAGATTCCTCTGCATTGGTTTCTTCAACATCATCACTGACCGTGTCTCCACCTTCAAGTGGATATAGAAATATATCAGGAAATGAGCTTCTTCCACTTCAGCAACAACATTCACTCTTGAATGTTGTGGACATGCTTTTGCAAAGTGCCCAAACTCTTGACAGTGATTAACATTGAACCTTAGAGTTGCTGGTCATCAGTGCCTTTCCTTTGTTGTCCAAACGGGTAGGTGTTGTGGCATGTATAGGAGCTGTAGTGGTAGACTTACCACAAGAACAACTACAACAACTCAGCCTTTTCCCAACTAAATGGAATCAGCTAGATGGATCCTTGCCCTCCAATCAGCTCTTTTCGAGGCCATACTTGATACAAGGCCTAAGCTATGCATATCTTCCCTTACTATTTCTCCCAGTGTCATTTTAGGCCTACCCATAGCTCTTTTAGTTCCTTCAATTTGAATGAGGTCACTCCTTCGTACTGGAGCATCCAAAGGCCTGTGATGGTGCTCATGCCATCTCAAATGACTTTCTCATTGCTTATCACGTATTGGGGCAACTCCCAGATCAGCTCTAATATGGTCATTCCTTACTTTATCCTTCCTAATTTTGCCACACATCCATCTTGACATCCTAATTTGTGCTACACTTACTTCATCTTTATGACTCTTTTTAAGTGCCCAATTTATCTATATGATGCTTCTTACTTTATCCTTCCTGGTAGACTTAGGTGCTGTGATGCAGAGCTGAAGCCCTACATCCGCAAGAAGAAGAGGAACAAGCAGCTGCACCGAAGCTAGTTCCATACTTATTTATTTGTTTGAAGAGTTTTATGTTTTTAAATTGAACCGGCCCAACCTAGACTTAAGTTACCACTTTTATTTTTTTTGGGTCCACACCACACTCCCACGAATTTAGAAAGGGAGGTGGACTAGTATAGTTGGCTAGGAGTATTCACACTCCTAAGCTGAATAGGTGTAAGGCCTTTAGGTCACTATTTAAGCAATGAAAACATTGGAGCTCCTCACTCTCCACTTTTGCAATTAAAAACTGCTTGCAAGCTGCTGCAACTTCTCTTCCATTGTGAAAGTTTGTTTTGTGTATGAACAAAGCTGGTGGGATTGGTGTCTGATCCAATCGACACCTTGCGGTGTGAAGCCTGGGTGGTTCGTCTTCAAGTTTACTTCAAGTTCTGTCTAAGATCTAATTTTATTCAAGTTTCATCCTCAAACAAGCTGCTGCCAAGAGTAATCTGCAACTATGGTAAGTTTGAGACATCCCCATCCCCAACCCTAGTGCCTTTCCCCCTTTTTATTTACAATTTCCCACAACCCTAAATCACCCACAGACCAACACAACTATCATCTCTGCCCCAAATTTGGATCGAACTTTCCCCTCCTCAGTTGGGAAACTCGATCAGAGTTTGATCCCCAAACTCCCACTCAAACCCCGGAAAACCCCACTTCCATTAAAATCCCATAAACTCTAATTTCTGCCCATTCCATGCTAGCCATCAGAACATCACCCCAAGCTGGCCGAGTGCTCCATTCCCTCTAGGGAACACTCGATCCAAACCTGGTTCCAATCCCTTCACCCTAAGCTCTCGATCCCTCTAATTTCCAATTTCCAAATATTAAACCTAACCTGCTGTCACCTAAGTTTACACACTTCGGCCCATCAAAACATTTTAGGACCTTCACTGATAGACTCTCCTACACCTGCCTAGCATAACTAACACCTCAAATCCTTAATTTTGACCTAATCGGACCACCAATTCATATCAGATCCTGGTTTACTGGCTCCTAGTTGGTCTCCAACCAATCTAGGACTACATTATGCTGGAAAAAATTTCTTGTTCTCCCCAGCCTCCTCCTTGGAGGTGTTATCAGCTCTTTTGCTCGAATAGCTTTCTTAAAACAATCTTGAACATTGACAACATTTGTAACACCTGGGTGTCGTTTTCTCAAATTTCTCCATGTATTTAGCCACTGACATATTACAGTGACGAAGAGAATTCAGTTGATCCTGTAGTCGGGCTCTGGATGTTGGTGGTAAGTATTTGTTACCCAGATCTTCGTTCATCTCCTCCCATGTAACGTGTTCTCTACCACGGTCTTCAAGGTCCCTCTCATAGGTACTCCACCATTCACGTGTTGAACCAACTAACTTAGTTCAAGCCAACTTCATCTTTCTTGTCTCAGATAACTTGAACCAATCGAAGTAGTCGTCCAAGCTTGCCAAATCAATCATAGAAGACGAAGACATTATAAGTGATGATACTGAAGACCAATCATGGTCATACTCATGCTACTAAATCTCGTTTCGTTTCGGTGTTTCGGTCTGACCGAAATTTCCGAGATACCGAAATTTTGTCGCGAAATATGGTATTTTTCTGTGGGTGTAAAATGCCAAAATGACCAAGATTTCCGAAATTTTCGAAACGAGATTACCGAAATTACCGAGATTTTCGAAATTTCCGAAACAAGATGACCGAAATTTCCGAAATACTCAAAATATTGCACGTGACTTTTTCAATATCTCGCGATATATCTTGAGTCCACGATATTTCATCGATATCTCACGAGATATCGTCAAAATATGGTATTTTTCCATTTCGGATTGGTATTGTATCTCGGGCAGCTCGAGATATACGAAATTTGGCGAAATATCGCCGAAATTTCGCGAGATTTTGAACTATGGTCATACTTGCCATTGTACTACTTTCTATGTATCGTCAGCGCGTCGAGGGATTACACCATGCTACCATTAATAAGTCCATACATGTTCTTCAAAAGTCGGCTGGACTGTAAGGTCTTTGTGGACTGCTTCCTGTGAACCTCTGGTTGCAATGTATTTGGTGTCCATAATTTGAATTAATTCTAGAAACAGTTAGCCTTTACCTATGACACTACTTGGGAGCTTCTTCAGTGACTGGATATTTACGTTTCTAAGTTGATAGGTATGCAACCTGTGCTGCTGGATCAGAAGAAGAGTTCAAGCTTGCAACTCCCCCTTGATATTAGTTGATAGATTTTATCTTTCATGCGATGCACAAACTGTATTTGGACATCAAGTTCCACATATCATTGTCTCTCTATTTTATTTATACATCATTCTAGTCTGCTCATATAAATCCAATTAATTTGAGTAAGCAAAAAAACATGTACAACTAAAAGCAATTTATGGTGGAATTTACCCAGGGTTTGGCAGACCATAAGGATTCATTGGGAGCACCACTTTGCCCTTGTAGGTAAATATTTTTCTCATTGATCTTGTTGTATAATTATATTCCTCTGCCTTTTTTCCCTATTGAAAATCACACCTGCTGAATGGGATCAAGATGGATTTTGTTGCGTTTCTCATGTCATAACCTTGGTAACTCTGACTTTATATTTCAGGCATTATGATGACAAACCTGCAGAGGCAGGACAGGGCTTTTGGAACTGTCCATGTGTTCCTATGAGAGAGAGGTAGATATTTCTTAACTTGAACTGGTATAAACTATACCTTACCTGGCAAATTCTGCTTCTTTTTTGGTGTGTGTTTTGGGGTGTTTTTTTTTTTTTTTTTGGGGGGGGGGGGGGGGTTGGGAGACCTGCTACTGTGTAACTCTTGCTTTGAATAACATTATTACTCTTGTGTATAACATGAAAGAGTTATTTCCTATATAAGCTTCCTTTATACAATTGGCTTCTATTCCATGGCACATTTAATGAATCAGGATCAGATGCTGAAAATTCATTTGTGTTTACCCTCTGAAAAATGTAGGGTATATTTCTTATATTTTTTAAAGTTTTGTTACTCTCATGATTCATGCTTTTGAATTATTCGCTGGTATTTTTATTAATATGCTAGTCTGTCTTCCCACTTCGTTTTCTCTATTTGTCATTAAACATTCTCTTTCGAGCCTTCAATCTAAGATTGTCTTTCTTTAATCAGCTAGTTCATTGCTTGAAAAGTGAGCCATTAAAAACAAAAGTCTGTGATACTTTTTTTTTGGACTAATGAAAGTGGAACCACATTGTACACCTCTGGGCAGCGAATCTAAATATGATTTTTGGTCAATGATGTTTGCATCATTCAAGTGTTTGTTTTGCTAGAAGTCATGTGGATTACTAATTACCCAGCTTCATTGAAAGATATCCTACATGAAGATGTCTTGATTCTTAAGAGGAAGTGAACTCAAGTTCTGTCTATTGTCAAATGAAATCAAGTTGTTGAGTACAACTGGATGTACACTGCAGTATTCATGGATTTATTTTCAGAAAGAGTGGAGGCTAAACTCTTTTCGAATGTATTCACGTTTGATAAAATGGTAAACAATAATCTAGTTCCTTTTTTTTTTTTTTGGAAAAACACCAGAACTTCAGGACCCTAGGCCAGCCCTTTAGAATTTCATTGAGTCAATCCAAAAGAAACAGGGGGAGGGGGAGGTGAGAATTGAGATGCCGCCTTACCCTTAACCCAAAAAATCTTACCAAGACTCATCATTTGGCTTGAGAGTAGGCTGATATTGATCTGCCATCTGCAAAGTAGTCATGGCCCAAACCCCAAAGCAAGTTCCGAGAGCTTACTTTTAAGAGTTTTGTTTGTTTGTTTTGGGTCTAGATATGCTGATGATGGTTGTTTTTTAACATGTAGCAGGAAGTGGGACACATTCCTCACCAGAAAAGCAAAATATCAGCGCGTCCAAGTTCTTGTTATTCTAGCTTAACATTTTTAGTTTCTAGAAGGGCCATGGTAAATGTGACTTTATGAAGTAGTGCATTGTTATCAGAAAACATGATGAAAATTGTGATGCAGGATTGGTATGGGGAATCCTCTCGTACCACTGGCCTGCTCAAGGGAGAGAAATGAGTACAAAGTAATGGATTGCGTAGAAAATTTGGACAGGGGAGAAGTGAGCATTTAAAGCCTATTGCGAAAATCAGTTATGGTTCATGGCCTTGTATAGTTGGAGCCAGTGTGGCAATCATAGATTTGGAGACGGGTCTTGTTAGAGAAACTGGAGATGCTAGGTGGAGGGTTTTCAGATTTGTATTAAACTTGAAAGTTGAAAGGATGAAAAAGAATGGCAAACAAGGGATGCTGTTGGGACATATGGGATTTCTTCATTCAGATAGAGAGTTTTCTAGTTAGGATGTTTTGGAGAGAAAGGTGAAAATTGTAGGCTGTTACCTTGGGGTATGAATAAGCCAGTGAGGTATTTGGGCTCGGATTAGTGTTGAGGACAAGAGTTCAGGAAACAAAAGAAAGAAAAAAAAATGTGAACCAGTTTTTTAAGAACTTAGAGAAGAGAGAGAATCAGATTCAATAGAATAGAGAAAACGACACTAACTACTAGATATAACAAGAGGTGTAAATTAGAAGTTCAGAGAATTATTAGAAAGGAACAAAGAAGTGATAAAAGAGCAAGATCAAGGAAGAACATTGCCTAGGGTTTCTTGCATGAGGCCTTGCTCCCAAAACAATTCAGACCCAAATTTTTTCAACTATATTAGCTCTTACTGAGTTACCAGGCTATGGCCCTTGACATAATCTCTTCATTAAACTGAAAAGGTGACTTACCCTGTACTAAAATGAGTTTAGCCAATAACCAAATATAAACTCTCTTATAATGTGAAGAAACTTACAACTATGAACCTCAATGACTTCCAATAAATAAATAAAAGAGTCACTTTCATCACAATTTGTCATTTTTGGATTTTTCATGAGGCATCAGCCTAAAAAAGCATGGGAGATGGTCAAGAAGTGAATTTAATGTTTCATAAAATTACAAGAATGTCATTCTACTGTATTGGAATCCACTGTCATTCTTGTAATTTTTCTGTTGACTTTATCTCCAATTCTTTTTTTTTCCCCACTTTATCATCCATGTTACCTCACTATTTGAACCAAAATGAGGTTTTGATCCAGCTCTTATACAAGATTAAACATTAAATATTTATAAGGATAAATACATCTTTGCAGAACTAGGATAATAGGATTGTTCCTGCATGAGTAACATTTGGAGACTTGATTTCCTTAAAAATGAAGATATGGAACTGGGATGCAACAGAATGATCTACTCTCTGGATGATATTTATGTGTATATTGAGCTTGGGTTTATACAAATTTCTCTAGTTTACAAATTTGGCCAAGCCTTGTATCTCAATGGAACATTATCTTGGCAGGAAGGAGTGCCACTGCATGTTATTCCTAACACCTGAAAATGATTTTGCTGGCAAGGAGCAGGTATTTTTCTAACCCTTCCATAAAAGTTCTGCTTTTGCAGTTAATTTCCATGCTTGTGCTAATAGCTTAGTACCTAAAACCCAAAGTTTGTGTGTCAAATTTAATCTTTAGGATTATTCCCTACTAAAACCTGTATTCTACTTCCAATAAACCTTATCCAGATTTTTCATGCACTCCATTATTCCCCTTGCTTTCCATTTATAGATGTAGCACCCATTTCATGTTTGTGGAAATGCGTTAGAGTGAGATTTTCTTTCCATCCTATAATTATGGTTAGAACTCTTAAATTGTGAAATCCTACAAAGTGTATAATTGATACTGTGACCACAACTCTGATTTGATTAAATTGTAAAATTTGGGGGGGGGAAACTGACGACACTGGAATATCATGATACTGAAACTAAACTCTATACAATTGGACACAATTCTCTCTATTTCGGTTTCCTTGGGGGAAGAGAAAGAGTGTGGAAATCTAGCACAATCTAGTCATGGTCCTTTTCTGGAGTTACCTAAGTTGGTAGATTACTTAATTATTACTTTGTCATTGTTGCTATTATTATTCCATTTTAGTTCTTGATCTCATGATGTTGTTTCTCTCTATGCAGACCATCTCCTTGGAAGAAATCACGGAAACAACAGCAAATATATAACCATCTAGGATGTTAACTTCACTACTTTGAATTATGCCCAATTGTGTGTACATTCATATCCTTTTCAATGATGGGTCCTGCTATTTTCTGTCTTAATCTTGTGTCTAATTTTCTCTTTCCTCTTTTGCTGTTTTTGAGTAAGAGCAGTTTTGGCCTTAGTGTTTAACAGTCTTATCTACGCCTATGAGAGTTTTGAGTGCCCCATAACAAACAGATTCCCCTCAGTGGTTTTGCTTGGCACCCACCCAGTCATCTGCAAAATCCTGCTTCCATGGAGACCCTATTTTCAGGAATTCTCATTTGGGCCTAGCAAAGAAACTTGATTAAATTGAATTATCTTCTGGGACTGGCAGCAGATTGGAAGCTAAAAAAAGGCCCTTTGCACTAGAGAAGGCACTGGTTAATGGCTAAGGCTTGAGTAGTTGAATTAGCACTGCAAGGAATTGTCCGAACTAGGGTGCAATTTGGACTGCCAAGCCCACCCCACTCAAAGTCTGCCTGGACATTTCAGGGCCAGAGCCAGGATTTTTCCTTATAACCAAACGGAAACTGAGGCGGTGTTCAACAAATAGGTTTTCGCAGGAATCTTATTATTCCGTTTGGTGACGTGAACTAATTCAAATTGAGTGGCCATCGTGAACAGTAACAAGTCGACGCGGCACATGGTGAACCAGTCCGTAACCATTACGAAAGAAGAAAGAAAAAATCAAACAATTCCACCCTGCGTCACGTCGTACTTCAAAATCTGAGATATTTCCCCAACCCTTTTTGACTAAAGGGAATATTACACTTTACACTTGACTATGACTAGCGAAGCTAAGAAGTAAGACCTTGCTACTTGCGCGGGGGTGCACCGTTGACTCTAATCTTTCATCCAATGGTTATGTATGGTCATCTATCAAGCACCGTCTGTATACAAATTTTTTTTTTTAACTTTTAATATAATAATATGGGAAAAAGAACTCTGTACGAAAGTGTAGCCTATATCAACATTTCCATACAAAAAGATAATTCTAACCCTTTGTTTTGAGGAGGAGAGAGATAAACACATGGGAGTGTTGGTGTAGACCATACTCTAGATAGAAAACTATTTTCTATAAAAACACACATGTTTTTTATAATGATATATAGTGATAAGTCACTTACAAATTATTTTTCAAAACTCAATTTTACTTTTGATATAAATAACTTTTATGAATAAAATAAGGGGCAATGAAAAGATTTCAAATTCTAAATACACTTATAAAGGCGTCATTTAGACATTCCCTTTTACTAATCTCCTTTGAATCCTCTCCATATATCAATGGATAAATTACACCTAAGATCTCTAACATTGAAAGAAATTATATCCGATACCTTATGTTTTAAATATTATGTTTTGTTTGATAATTGTTATGTTTGTAGTATTTTCTCTTTCCATATTTCTAATTTTATTCATATAGTGTCTTCTTCTCTATCCAATTGATTTGTCATAGCATCCACTTGTAGTGAGAGGAGATAGAAAAAAGAGAGGTACGGAGGAGAGATGCAAAGGTTGGGTTGGAGAGAGAGAGAGAGGGGTAGGGTTGCTGTAGGGAGTAGAGATGTGCAAAAGATGGGGAAGAGATGCAAAGGATAGAGGAGGGAGATAGTGATGGCGAGGAATTTCTAGAGGAAGTGGTGTCAATAAAATTGGAAATATGAAATGGTTGCCCGGCATATCATTTTAAAGCGTAGAAGTTTCCCACTCTAGGCTAGAGTCTCCAGGATCGTGGGAAATAGGGGCGCGAGTTTGGCCCTGATGGCCCGAGCCCACCTTTACCCCGAATAGAGCCTGGGCTGAGATACCCTGGTCCTGAGGGCAGGTCAAGGTTGAGAATTTCTGGCCTCGAGTTAGGGCCAGGGTAGAGACCTGAGGCTGAGCCCGGCCTGGCCCAACCCTACCATGTCTTCGTTCTTCTTTCTTCTCTCTTCTTCACCCAGCCTAGCCCAACTCCTACAGTTTCCTTCCCACCAACTTAGCTGAACACCTACATCTCCCTTCCCCCTTCCCCCTTCCCATCATTAGGGCCAAATAGGGGCAGCCCGACCTGGCCTTGAGAGCGGGTAAAGGTTGGGTTTGGGTTTTAAAAAACCCTGCCCAAACCGACCTTGTTTGCAACTCTAGTGGGAAACCTCATCAATGAGAGGGTGGAGATGGTTCATTTAGTAAAGCGCCAACAATTTGTTTGATGATAGAGAGCGAATGTTAATGTGTACTCCATGACTCATCATGTCGTATAGTATGTGAAAAAAAATCCTCATTCCAACATTATGGGTATTTCATTTCAAATAAGAGATACCCTCATAGATAGTTCTCTAAATAGAACATCACCTAGTTGCGTGGCTCCAACAGCCAAAACACAGGAGTATGCAAAAGTGTCACCCTACTCTATGAAATTAAAATTACATTTATATTGATTGATACCTATATGTGCACTCTCATTGACCCCTGCGTTAATATAAGACATTTTTTATCAAAAACCAAAAAAAGATATAAGACATTACAGGATCAGACAACATTGTCTTGCTCAAATGTTAGATACATTAAGGGCAATGTACAAGGGCTATATATACGGATATACCCTATGTTAATTAATAATTATCCTTGAACAAAGCGGGTAGTTCGGTATTTTCCACTGAAATGTGGAAAGTTCGTCCCCTCCTCCCGGTACTCGGCCCCTCAGCTGTACTATTGTTGCTGAAAGCCTGAAAATATTTCTCATTATTTTTGCAAATGTATTTTTTTTTCGTTGAAAATTGAAAAACGAAAAAGACGCGGTGATCCTGTTTCCTGTCCTCCTTCTCCATCAGACCCAGTCGGTTTCTTCTAATTTTCTTCATATTCTTCTCTATGATGATGTTTGATTAGGGTTTCATCAATCTTCTTCGGTTCGAAGATAGTGAAGTTCCCTTTTCTGATTTCATTAGTTGGTTTGATTCGTAAACTGGTTTACTTAGGGTTCCGGAGCTTCTGAAACTCGACCTGTTGTTGCTCAGAGAAACATGTCGAGGCCCCAGGTCACGATAACTCTGGGGCGTAGTGGTCAGGTACACTTCATTTCATTATCTTTCTTGTTGAAGCAAAGTATTTCAATTTTTTTCTTTAAATTTGGCTTCTAATAGTAATTATGGTAAGGGTTTGATAGGTTTTGGTTGTTGGTTCAGCTAATTATTTGATTGTTGGACTGTTTTCTTAGAATTTTATTCATTGATTTCTGATCATTTGTAGGTTGTGAAGAGGCGGGGACTGGTATTAGATAATGGTCGTTCTGATCATGTGCAAACATCCGGGAGTAAGCGATCGGTAAGGGAGAGACTAGGAAGTAATATGGACAATCCATTGCTATATGGGAGCCAACCCAAAAGCAAACGGTGTGTTCGACTTGCCTTACTGGACTTCCTTGTGTTTTTTTTACCATTAATGGTCTCCGTTTTGAGTTTAATGAGGAGTTGGTCAAGTGCTGCCGTTCGATATGTGAACATATTATTGGGCCATCCAAGACTCCTATGATCCTGAGGAGTGGAAGTTCTTCAAGTATTTATTATCATTCGCTTAAATTAAATTTCTCTTTTAGTTTCACCTTGAAAGTAATGAGTTAATTATGTTCTGTAGACAAAGGAGAGATGGCAATAAGTGGACTCCAAGTAATAATGTTATGAATGGTAAAAATCTAACTCATATTTATTCCATTATCATGGAGATGCCAATTTGCATTTCTTTTGTTTCTCAACTGCTTTTCTCCTTGCTGACTTTGTTCTCTGTTAATGATTAAAGGTTCTCAGATTGGCAGAGACGACCTGAGGTTTAAGTTGATGCGGAAGAACTTGTCTAGGGGAACTAGGAGTGATGGTAAAGAACATGACATGGACCGCCGTAAAAAGCCCTCAAGAACAGAACACTCTGCAATGGCGGCTACTCATTCGTGGCAACGCATGCCTGACCCAAAGGTCAATGGCCTTGTGAGGCGTATTCCTCCAACAAGGAGTGCAGATGATTTGCTTCGTATGAACTCAATGAGGAAATCTTACTCGTCGTTGACTATGGGTGGATTGAGACGTAGATCCCCCTATAGAAATTTAGGAACTTCTAGAGGTCTTTCTCCTCCAAGGAATATGGATGACCACCGGCAGTTGCCATCAATTAGACCTGTCGATGCCTCTAGACCATCTTATATGAGCAAAGACAATCTTGATACTTCCAGGTTTACAGGTCCTACAATTTATATGACAAAAACTGGTGTGGCGCCAGTTCCTGCAAAACCGGTTGCGCGGCTCCCTCCTCCAACTGACATCATGCAGAAGAGTTCATATATGGTAGCACTTCTGTTCCATTGCTCTTAGTTTTTCTTGCCGATATGAGTAACCACCATTTTGTAAAAGTTTATATACCCTCTATAAAAAAAAAAAACCTTAAAGAAGAAAGAAAAAAAGATGGGAAACAAGTATCAGGGCATGGTTACCAATATTTATCAATTTTGATGGCCTTGAAATTATATACATCAACATTGTTCCATAAAATATGGATAAGTATAAGCTCGGAAATGGAACAATGAACTTGTGCTAAATTTGTAAATCATTAGATGGAAACTCTTGTATACTTGTTTCTACATTGAGTTATCATCCTTGTATGACATTCTTTGTGATGAATATTGTTTGAGAAAGTCATTCGTGCAGAAAAATATTGATACAGCATTAGCTCCAGAGCATTGTTGGTTTCAGGAACTGTGTGAGTGTTTGTGATGTATTAATTGGAAATTCATTTTACTCATGCATATATTATCGTTATTTTCTCAATGGAACTGTTACTGGTGATCAATGCTATGATGCAAAATCAGGTCAATTTTTGTGTTACATGGAGTCTAACGCATATTGTTTGACTGCAAACTTTTCATGCCTGATGGACCAATTTTTGCTATCCCATGAAACTGTTAGGATGCCTTTGACCATTAGAGAGGTGCATTTTTTGAATTTACCTCTCTAGTTGCATTTGATCCTTAGATGATCTAATTCAGTAAATGTTGAATGCAGATTGGTTACAAAGTCACTCATTTGTTGAAAAAATCTACAACTACTATTGTTCCCATAGGATTTAAACTGGTTCATTTATGTTTGCCCTTTTGGTTTGGTTTTGTGTAGAGCGAGGAACCACATACTACTGTTGCTAGCCTTCTACATTCACTTGGTCTGGACAAATATTGTATCCTCTTTCGGGCTGAAGAAGTAAGTATCATGCACTTTACCTTTCCAGGACGTAAGATGTATGTGACCTGATACCGTTGGAGACAAGTTAGTTAGTGCTTGTTGAGCAAGGAGGGCCTTTTTATACCATCTTCATTTTTTTTTTTTTTTGGGGGGGGGGGGGTGGGTGGGGGAAGGCGTACCCGTCTTGCTGACGAGACTCTTGCTTTCCCTCTGCAGTTGGTCCTGGGCTCCAGGGCTGGGCACTCCCTCTCCATGGAATTTGACTTTCTCACTTTATGTTTATATACGATACATGTATTGTTGAATAGACCATTGAAATCTTTCTTTCTAGTAATAAAACATTTATTAGATGTTTCATTTCTGGGACTGGTTAATTTAATATTTACTTTAATTTGATTTATTTAATAATGCTTATATAAATATTTTTCTAAAAAAGGCGTACCCAGTGCACAAGGCTCCCGCCACTGCAGGGTCTGGGGAGGGTCATAATGTTCGCAGCCTTATCCCTGCTTTTGTAAAGAGGCTGTTTCCAGACTCGAACTAATAATGAAAATTGCTAATATTTTTTAAAAATAAATTATATATATACCTCTGATACCTCAAATCCTGTTTTTTTTTTGGGATTATTCAAGTTCAGCACCCTGTTTCATTATTGTGCCTGCACCTTTATCCTGTAATTTGTTTATTCACTCCCAAGAGAAGAAATACGACAAATGAATGAAAATTACATATATGTAATGGGAGCATGAAAGTGAATTGTTATTTATGGTTTAGAAAATGCATGAGTAATGGTTGATACTTAGTGAACTAATGATTTGGTGCTAGTTGATCTTCTAGTCAAGATTACCTGATTAGTATGCATGCCAGTTGGTTAATATATGATATGAAAGGCCTGGTTGATCAAATAATCAATGACTGTTGATGCGCCTGAACTAGACTATTATGAAGTTTATTAATGACAAGGGTTCTATTGGATAATTATCGATCCTGAATTGTTGCGTAAGCAAACATGTCTTGCTGAGGTAGGATAGGTTGATGCTAGGTTCTAGATTTTGACCAGGCTCGGAACTGAAATATTTTAGCCAAAACTTTAATTTTGGTCGAAACCTGTACATTTTCACCAGCAATTTCGATGAAGGGTTTCGAGGCCCAAATGGCCAAATTAGTTCCCAAAATTTCTATGAAACCCTATTTTAGGCCGCCCTCTAAACATGGTAGAACCCTTAGATTTTAAAAAATTCACACCCAAATGATAGTTTGATTTCGTACCGTAGGTTGGTAGTGTATGCTGTAACATTCTCTAATATGGCGTATTCCACACAATTTTTAGTACTAGAACACATGTAATTCAAGTAAAACAACTTAAATATGCATTATGTATGAATAGACATAAAATTATAAAGCATTTCATAAATCATACATCATAATGGTTCATAACAATGTTGTCAATTGCATATACCATGGTCAACAATACAAGCAAGTCGCCCCTCTGCCCATCCTAGAGTCCTAGTACCACATCGAGTTTCGGGTAGGATCAAAACCGCTAGAATGTTGTTATTGCTGCTGCCAAGTCAAGTTATCCTCTGACTGTATCACAAAAGCTGGCCATGTTATAGTATGACAGAAGAGACGTTCGAAGTCCTCCACAACAGTCCTATAAATCTTCAAACAAAGCAGCAAATCATTGTTTCCAATGCTTTCCTCTACTTCTCAAGTACTTGTTCCAACCTTGTACAATAGTGATTTGGTCAAGAAATTACAAATACTAGGCTTTTCCCTCATCCCTAGAAAAACATGACGAATCGTTCGATACTTTGCTTTTATTATAAAAGCAAATTAATGTTTTGCCCGAAATTTCGGCGAAACAAAATGTATGACCAAAAGAAATCTGGACATTCTTGAGTATTGCATGCTGTTTCATTTCGACACTTGTTGAAACCGAAATATTTTGTGAGATTTCCTGAAATCTTGGCAAAATCTCGAACCTTGTAGGATGTAGGGTAGACTACATGCTTTCATGTTCTGTAGTTATGATATGTGGAGAGCATCTCAGCCCTCAAGAGCAGGATTTCCCCCCAGGTCTAGAATCTCAGAAAAGTTTATACTTTAAAGGTATCAGGATATGTGGTTGAGCGGTGGTGCTGAGCATAAAGTCTGAGGTTATGGAACCCACATTTTTTAATAAGGATAATTTTGTTGCATGCAACTGAACTAAAGTAGGCATATATGTTTCTGTTTCCATGGTATTGCTTCCTCTAAGGTTAATTTTATTGCATGCAACTGAACTAAAGTAGGCATATATGTATTGCTTCCTCTTAGTTGGTTAGGAGTCAAAGAATCAACGTATACCCATTCTAATTCAATTTATGATAGTGGAGTATTTTCTTGATTGTTTGGGGGAATTATTTGAAATTTAAAAGGTGTTTAGGAAGCCTGGATGTGGTTGTCTGGGTATGCTTTATGACATAGATAAGGCAGAAGAGAAGAAGAAAGACCGATCAAGACAGCCAGCCTTTAGACCCCAAAGGACCAGCCATGAAGTTCCATTGAGCCCAGGCTTGAGTGGGAAACTCGAGACATATCTTTCGTTATCTACTCTATTTTATTCTACCTTAGTATGCAATATCCATTAAGTTTTACTAAGTTTTCATTCAGTTTCTTCACTGCTGTTATATTGCTATTCTGGTGGTTCATTAAAGTGGTTCACTACCCTTGATAAGGGCATAACAGTTACAAAAATATCTTTGGTTTCCTGCAACTAAACAAGAGCTGTGGCACCTCTGTTTCTGGGTTCTCTTGATCTGAGATATATAGCCATTGGATTGGTTTGATTGTGTGGTGATATCTTGCTGGTTGTGAGCCATACGATTCTGTTGTAGACTTGTAGGTAGGATTCTGAAATCTACCATAATCTGTTTCCTTATCCTTGGCTTCCGCATGCTTCTTGTGCTTCTATTTGATGCGCATCTTCCCCCGTTGCTAGTCCGTTGCTGTTGACCAGAGTTTCAGGTTATCCCTGGCTGTCACACCATTTGGTTCTCACGTAAAGTAGAGTATTTACTTTGTCAAATCTGACTCAAATGAATTCTAATTGAACTCCACTGAAACTGTCTTTTGGCTGTTCAAATGGCCTCAGGGAATAATGGTTAGGTTCGTCTTTTCAAGTTGATTTTTATGTAACTAATCTATTAAATGAGGCTCATCTGACACTGAATCTTATTCTTATTATCATGAAATACTTGGCTGATTGTTAGGGATATGACAGAAATATAGACTATAGACACATCTACCACTATGCATTCAGTTGAGAAAATTATTTCAACTTGGATATTTAAAGGATAGACTAGTGAAGAAACAAAAGGACATTGTATGGTATTAATATCAAGGCCTTAGTTATGATAGGTCAGAAAATAGAACTGGGCCAATTTTTTTGCAATATCTGCTGAAATTCAGGTACTTTGCAGTAAGTGAACACTTGTCTTTGTTGTTTCCAATTGTGGTTGGCACTGAGCATTTATTAATCTACAGGTGGACATGACTGCATTGAGGCAGATGGGGGACAATGACCTCAAAGATCTGGGAATACCCATGGTACTATTGCATTCAATTCATTGTCTCTACTATAAATTTCTGAATAAAGTTACTTTTGTGTTTGGTTGTGAATCCAATTTGTGTTTTCTGTTTGCATTGTCTAATGTGCTTGCTGCTTGTATTATGTTTTTGAAGTTTTCTATCTGTTTTTTTTTTTCAAACTTTAAATGCCAATATCAATTTCTATAATGATACTGTTATGAGGAAAAAGAACTCCACTTCGTGGACTATATGAAAACTTCTCACCCTGTGGATTAGCTACTGGCTACATGTTAAATTTGGGGTCCTATATAAATCTTATGGCCCAAATTTTATTGAATCTTTTCTCTTGTATTTGGTACAGTTGAAATAAAACTACTACTGGAGTTGAATTTTTAACCAGTTACTCGATCTTTATATCTCTATGCAGAAAATTCAGACTGGGCTAAAACTTACTATACAATGCACATGAGGATTAGTACTGATTTGTTACCTGGTGAATGAGCTTTCAAAACCACTGCTCCATTGAAAAATTTTACCCTCAACCCCCTCTCCCCCCCCCCCCCCCCCAACATACAAAGGCACTTGAATTGATTGTTATTATTTCTCCTTGTATGAATGTGATTACCTTTGTGTGCACTTGAATTGAGTGTTATTATTTCCCCTTATATTTTTTATTTCCACCAAATTACTTGGATTTTAGTAGAAAAGTATGGGTATGTGAATATGATTACCTCAACTTACCCGGATGCATCCGGGACTCTTGGGAGGCCGGTCACCAAGCCCCACCGTCCTGGAATTGAATCAGTGCAGCTTTCCCTTGAAAAATGGATTCTTCTTTCCAGGGCACCACACACACACAAAGCACACTTGAATTTAGTGTATTATTCCCCATATATTTTTTATTTTCACCAAATTACTTGGATTTTAGTAGAAAAGTATGGGTATGTGAATGTGACTACCTCAACTTACCCGGATGCATCCGGGACGCTCGAAGGCCGGTCACCAGGCCTCACCGTCCCGGAATTGAATCAGTGCAGATTTCCCTTGAAAAATGGATTCTTCTTTCCAGGACGCCCATTTTTCCCAGTTGGAACTTTGGGTTGGCTGGGTTGCTCATTTACTCGTTTAGAACCCTTATCCTGGGTTCTGGGTTGCTCTCTCTCTCTGTATCATTTGAACCTCTCTCCCCTGTTTCTCCCTCTCCATGAAGTCTGAGAGCAGAAACATTGGTTACCTGTAACAGTAAGGATCTGTGTGTGTGTGTGTGTGTGACTCTGTCCACGTTGGAATTGGGGGTGGAGACTGTTTCAATCTTCCCAAACCCTCCTTGGATAAGAAAAGGGACAGAGACCAACTTCACATGTCCCTTTTCATGTGTGTGTACACGCTCTGGACACCGTAAGTAGTGATTTTTTAAATGTTTGGCTGTGGAACGTTCCTGAAACGCTCTGGACACCATCCGGGACATTTGAACGTTGAACGACAGCCCAGACTGTTTTTGTGGCTGTTCCATTTAGCAATACACTGGTGTTCACTGAAAATGTGAAAAGGAGGAGGGGATCTAAAATTCTATCGACTTCTTGTTTTTATCTTAACTCCCCCACCCCATTGGAGTAACAACCTTGATACTATATGGTGAGAATGTATGGAAAGTGGAAGTGGTAGATAATTTGTATTAACCATGTTTTGTTCATTTGTCATTATCTTAATTAAAGGTAGTATCTCAGTGGTGCCTTCTTGGCCATTCTGTTATGATCATGAAATAATTTGTTGTTATTGTCCTTTTCATTGTCATCCTCATTTGAAATGAGTTAAGTGTCCTTTTCTTACGAGGGCTGTGATTTCAGGGTCCGAGAAAGAAGATTCTTCTTGCTGTTATGCCTCGTTCCAAACGACAACCTTGGACTAGTAGAACTTAGATTGCAGCACATAGAGAAGCATTGTTCTTTTCTAAGATCAGCAACCAGATCAAGAACCTCCATATCAGATTTAACGCCAGTAGCTTTTCATCTCAAAGTGACGGCGGTGCCCCGTAGCCAACTGCGAGGTGATTGAATCCTTCCAGCTTCAATGGAATTGGAGATGTACAATGTGGAAATATTATTGCATCATGTTTTACTGGGATTTTCCCACTTTTGCTTAAAATCTAGGATGTAGAAATTAGATTGGTTAATTGCCTATCGTACCTCATTAAAATTAATTCCTTCAGTTCAAAGAGATTTTGAGTAGATATGGTCTGCTTATTTATTTGCTTTCTGTTATCTTGAGAACAAGTCCACCCTAATGCGATGCATAATATTACTATGAACTTCAATAGTTCTGATCTTTTCTATCCACAAGTTCTAAGTTAGAATGTTTGCCAGAATAGTTTTGGTGATTAATTTCTCTAAGAGTACCAGTAGGCTTGCAACTGCTATAATAAAAATATAAAAGGTACAAGGCAGGCACATTTAGCTTAGCGTTACAATTGTTTCTGGGAAACAATTTTAGATTTGACATAGGAATGGTTTGATTGTAGCTATCAGATTTGAAATCAATCCGGACCCATATCTAATATATTGGCATGGATGCCTCACCTGAATCTGAGTCTTATTTTTTGATGAGAATACCAGTCGTTTTGGTTTATAGGGTTGATAGCATCTGCTCTATGTATTGAGTCATTACAGCAAGGTTTACCTTCTTTAGGGGAGTTATTTGCTTCTTGGGTTTGCTCAGTACAAGTATTCAAGGGTCGGATTTCACTTCATCAAATGAACAAAACCCCTTACATTAATTAAGGAATGCTTGGATCGGTGTATGGGTAAGTCCAACTTGGATATTTCATTGGCCATATGCCACCCTGTCATCTTGAACTTCTTTTGCTTCTGATCATTATCCCATGTTGTTAGACTCTTCGCCTACCTAGGTTAAACCTCTTGCAACAATAAGTCTGCAATTGTCTCATGGCAATATGAATTGCGTTCCAAGCGTGTGGACATTTTGATTTCATCACTTTGTTGAGGGTTGATGTCTTGTATTTTGTGGACTAGGTTGTGGGTTGCCTTTGAAGGGCCGCCATTAAAAGCCTGTAAATTAAAAAACAAAAAATACGTATAATAAATTAAAACAAATTATAAAATGTGTACCCGAAGCCATGGAAATGAACGCTGATAAGCTAAACTCACGATCGTAACCGAAATCTGATTGCAAAATAGATGTGAGACTTCTATAGTTGCAGCGTTATCAGTTATCACTAGGGTAGTGACCAGTCTTATATATAGCCTTATGCCTTCTAATCTATCATAGGAAGACATTCTTACAAGATCTTTAAATATACTCATAATTGAACCAAAGACGAAACTCTTGTGTGTGTTTTTACCACTTGGAAAATTTTTAACATTCTCCCACTTGGTCTAGTTGATCAAGTGGCTATAACTTTAATATTTATCAAATAAAATTGTCACACATGGATCAAGATGCCCCCATGTTATCATTTTTTATGGACGTAAAACCTAATCACAGATCATACCATGTATGAGTCTATATATGTGATATATTACGAGATTGAGGAAGAGATGAAGAGTCTTCCATGTCTTTAAGATACCTATGATTTCCTTTTCTAGTTCTTTCCTACCCATTAGAATTTGAAGAAGAAATTAAAGAAACTTAACTAATCTAATTAAGCAGAGACAGCTAACGAGGAGCCATGGACGACAGCAACAACTAAGCAAAGGTGGCTTTCAGGATGTGATAGATGGGCTAAAAGGAGGACACAAGTGCTCCCATAGTCCCGTATGATTGAAAGGTAAGTAATGGACCATTAGCGATCATCTTGTGGGGATGGATTAGTATCACTTTAAGTGACTACTCTCACAGCCAATTAATATCGTATATGAAAGACAAATTAACAAAGAGGGAAGGATACAAGAAACACAAGAGTCTCAATAATTGAGTGGTGTTAGTGGATCTAAAAGTGGAATGTTCAACGTTCACTTTTCTCTTTTGGACTCTTCTCTTTTTTTTTCCCTTTCAAATAACAACTCCCATCGTTTTCTCAGGAACTAGTCATTCACAGATCATAATCATGCGTTGCTGCCGCCATGTTTCCTTCTGATCTCCTTTTTTCTTCCTTCATTTCTCTTTGAAAATTCCACTTTCACATACTGTGTAAGTCTGTGTAATCTTGGGATCCTCATCTTTACAAATGGAGAATATGGATTGTGACAGAAAGGTGAGCTAAACCACTAATGAGATGGTCCACTTAAACTTTTAATTGAGCATCCAATGGATCATAGAAGTCTCTTTTAAACTTTGTGGATTAGGATGAAGAAGAGTTTGATATTTGTTGTGGTACAAGTAAATCCGAAACTTATAGCAGTAGTTACTGTGTTGGATTTTGAAAAGTTTATGGCTTACTGAGACTAAACAAACTGCTGAAGTGCCCTCTACTTTCAACATATATGTCACTTGAGTCTTGTAGTAACTAATATGCTTGAATAGTAAAGATGAGAATATAAAACTTAATTCATGTAAGAGACGTATCCACTTAAGGTGAGTGAAACAATGAACAAAACATCGAGTGAGTAGTTTTCAATTAATGAACCAATCTTCAAGTAGAGAAATTGATTTCAAGTAAATAAATCAATTTTCAATGAATTCGGAATCAATGGTGTAAAGTTGAGTCATGCAAGAAATAGTATTCTCCTTAAGGTAGTAGTAAACATTCCTTATTAATGCACTTTGGAGATCTTGTGATTCTATCTCCATGATAAAACAATCTTCGAGGATAATCATATAAGTGTTGTACTACTCTTTTGATCTTTCCGAGATGAAGAAAACTGCTCTCGACGAATCCAAAAACCAAATATTGAGAGAGAGAAAGAGAGAGAGAGAGAGAGAGAGATATCCAAAATGAGATTGGAATGACTGAAAAATGAGGCTAGCCCACCCTTTTTTATATAGACGCAAGGAGTTGCATAAGCTCCTTAAATCTAAAAGGGCGTATCCAGTGCACGAGATTTCTGCCTCTGCAAGATCTAAGGAGGGTTATAATGTACGTAGCTTTACCCCATCTTTCACTATTTTTAGACTCGAACTTGTGACCACTTTTAATCACAATGGAGCAATTTTTACCGTTGCACCAAAACCTACCCTCATAAGCTCCTTAAATTTATTGTCCAAAAAATACTATGAACCAAACCCAAGCCTATTTAACCATCGATCCCAAACCAATCCATATTAGTATCGTTTCAACACCATACCGGCCCAAACCCGAGAATGGACTAAATTCATATTTATAAAAGCAGGGCCCCATAACGAGAGTAGACAGCGTCAGGCGTGGCCCCGGCCCCCACCGCCCCTCGTGACTGTGATGTGATCTATATATTAATTCAGCCAAGACCGAATCGTAATCTCTTTTCTGTTTGTTACTTGTGGGCCATCGTTCGTAAGCAAAACTAGAGTAAAGAAAGCTTCTCTTTTTATCTTGTCGCGCAGAATCTCAGTCTCTGCAAATCTGCAAGCAGGTAGAGTCAAGCTAAGACTTGTTCGACAGTAATTCTATCATCTCTCTCTCTCTCCGTGTTAATATGTCTGGATTTCCCTTGCCGGAGCTACTGCTAGTACTGGTGTCTGTTAATTGACTATTGTCTGGTTTGGTTTGTTTGGTTTACGAACGACGACAAAGATGGGATTTCTATATTACGAATTCTTGAGAAACCGGACAAGTACTTCGTTAATCTCTGAATTCTCGAAGAACGTAGGAGAGATTAGGGAGAGATATTAAAGATGGGAAACAATAAGCACAGGTTGAAGGTCGCCGTTAAATCGACTATTCTCGACTGGTGGTGCCGTGCTAATGGCTTTGAAATGCCAACACCCCCAGAGCTCAGATCCGCGGAGAAGCTCGCTCGTGCACTAATACCGCCTGAGAAATCAACCCTCAAATGCAAGATAAAAGAAGAAGAAGCAGAGAAGAAAAATTTATCGGTGTCGGAGGAGGAGGAGTTGCTTAAAGGAGTGTCGGAGAAGCCTCCAGTCACATTTTCTGATGCAGGGACGGAGTTAAATCGCCGACCGACTCACTTCTACACTAGCTCCGAGGAATCGGTAAGTACGGCAATTCCCGACACACCTTCATCTTCTTCGTCGTCCAACAACGTTACAGACGAGTCTCTAAACCCAATGTCCCCTGAAGAGGAGGAGATCTTCGTCAAGCTCAAGAGTTTACAAGTGTTCGAGCAAGAGGAATCCGTGATCTCACTGAGAAAGATCACCAGAACCAACGTAGATATGAGGGTTCCGCTCTGTACCCTACGATTGCTTTCAGCGTTAAAATCTCTGCTGACCTCACGCTACTCTGTCATCCAAATAAACGCGGTGGCATCGCTGGTGAATCTCTCGTTGGAAAAGATCAATAAGGTAAAGATCGTACGGGCGGGGATCGTCCCACCATTGATCGATGTGTTGAAGGGAGGGTTCACTGAAGCGCAGGAACACGCTGCGGGTGCCCTCTTCAGCCTGGCTCTTGACAATGAGAACAAGATGGCCATAGGTGTATTAGGCGCGTTGCCACCGCTGCTCCACATGCTCCGGTCGGAGAGCGAGCGGGCTCGGCACGATTCGGCGCTCGCTCTCTACCATCTTTCGCTGGTTCAGAGCAACCGCTCCAAACTCGTGAAGCTGGGTTCTGTGCCGACGCTGCTAGCCATGGCAAGGGGAAGAGACCTCGCAAGCAAGGCTCTGCTTATACTCTGCAACTTAGCGGCATGTGCAGAGGGGCGGACCGCATTGCTCGATGCGAACGCGGTGCAATGCTTCGTGGAGATGTTGAGGAGAAACGAGTTAAACTCGGAAACGATTCGGGAGAACTGCGTGGAGGCGTTGTACGCCCTGAGTCAAGGGAGTTTGAGGTTTAAAGGGCTGGCGGAGGAAGCGGGAGCTGCAGAGGTGTTGAGAGAGGTGGAAGAGAGAGGGAGCGAACGAGCCAGGGAGAAGGCTAAGAGGATCTTACATGCTTATATGACCGTAATTTTTCTTGACGGAAAGAATGTAACTCTTGGTTATGTTGTGGGTCTGAGAAAACCTGCACAGGATTAACATGGTTACATGTTAATTTCTGTGCAGAGAACAAAAATTTGTTCTTAAAGATTGTAATTATAGTAACTGTTAGTCTGTTACCGGTGATCAATGCTATGATGCAAATCAGGTACATTTTTGTTGCATGGAGTCTAATGCATATCTTCTGGCTCCCAACTGTTAGGCCTGATGGATCAATTTCGCATTCCCCTGAAACTATTAGTTATTTTTTACCCTTAGAGAGGTGCATTTTTTGAATTTAACTATCTAGTTGCTTTTGATCGTTTGATGATCTAATTCAGTGATTGTTGAATGCTGATTGGTACAAAGTCACTTGTTTGTTGACAAAGTCTACAACTGCTATTGTTCCTGTAGGATTTAAACTGGTTCATTTACGTTTGCCCTTTAGGTTTTGTTTTGTGTAGGATGAGGAACCACATACTACTGTTGCTAGCCTTCTACATTCATTTGAGTTATCATCCTTGTATGGCAGTCTTTGTGATGAATATTGTTTAAGAAAGTCATTCGTGCAGAACAATATAGATATAACATTAGCTCCAGCTTCCAGAGCATTGCTGGTTCAGGAACTGTAGGAGTGTTTGTGATGGTATTAATTGGAAATACTTTTTACTCATTATTTTTCTCAATGGAACAAATGCAACTCTTAGCTATATTGTGGGTCTGAGAAAACCTGCGCAGTTTTAACATGTACATGATTACATGTTAATTTCTATTCAGAGAACAAATATTTATTCTCAAGGATTGTAATTGCAGTTAACTGTTACTGGTGATCAATGCTATGATGAAAAATCAGGTAAATTTTTGTGTTGCATGGAGTCTAATGCATATCGTTTGACTGCAAACTGTTAATGCCTGATGCAACAATTATGCTATCTTCTGAAACTGTTGGTTGCTTTTGACCATTAGTGGTGCATTTTTTTAATTTAACTCTCTAGTTGCATTTGATCCTTAGATGATCTAATTCGGTGAATGTTTTGAATGCTGATTGGTTACAAAGTCACTCATTTGTTGAAAAAAATCTACAACTACTATTGTTCCCGTAGGATTTAAACTGGTTCATTTATGTTTGCCTTTGCCCTTTTGGTTTGGTTTTGTGTAGGGCTAGGAACCACATACTACTGTTGATAGCCTTCTACATTCACTTGGTCTGGGGAAATATGCTATATCCTCTTCTTTCGGGCTGGGGAAGTAAGCATCATGCACTTTACCCTAGTGCTTGTTGAGCAACTAGGGAACCTTTATTCCATCCTTATCCATTGAGAACGATAACCATGAAGCCTAAGGTACTTTCTATTCAAGGATTAGAAAGTGAATATCCTCGTTTCTTTTACTTTTACTTTCTTTCTTTTTTTTGGGGGGGGGGTGGGGGAAAGTTTACCCCTTGCTGGTACGATTCTTGCTTTCCCTCTGTAGTTGATCTTGGGCTCTAGGACTGGGCACTCGTTCTCCATGGAATTTGACTTTCTCACTTCATGTTTATATATGATACATGTATTGTTGAATATACCATTGGAATTTTTCTTTCTAGTACTAAAACATATATTAGATGTTTCATTTCTGAGACTGGTTAATTTTAGAGTGCTAGAAGTAAAAGAGGAGGATGAAAGTAGGCAAGGCACCAAATCCAGATGAGGTTCCAATAGAAAGTGTGGAAGAGCTTTAGAATCTGTGGTTTATCTTGGCTAACCAAGCTGTTTAATAAGATTATGAGCATAATGAAAATGCTAGATGAATAGAGTAGAAGCATTGTGGTTCCGATTTATAAAATTAAAGGTGACATTTAGAGCTACAATAACTATAGAGGCATGAAACTAATGAGTCATACTATGAAATTATGGGAGAGGGTTATTGAAACCCACCTGAGACAAGAAACTACTATTACGGTGAACCGTTTTGGTTTTATGCCTGGAAGATCCACGACATAAGCTATTTGCTTAGGAGATTGATGGAAAGATTTAGATATTGCAAGAAGGATCTCCATATGGTCTTTATTGACATAGAATTCTTATGACAGTCCCTAGAGTATTAATCTGGCAAGTACTAGAGAGGAGAAGTGTTTCAAGTAAATATGTGGACATAATTAAAGATATGTATGATGGTGTGGTGACTAGTGTAAAAATTGTGGGGGTCAAGGTAGTGAATTTCCAATTACAAATGAGTTAAATTAAGAATCAACTTTAAACCCTTATTTGTTTGTGCTTATCATAGATGATTTTACCAGAGACATTCAAGATGAGGTTCCTCTGTGTATGCTTTTTACTGATTATATTGTTTTTGTAGGTGAGACAAAAGTAGGGATTGACGCCAAGTTGGTGTTATGGAGATCAACCTTGGAATAAAAAGTTTTAAGCTAAATAGAACGAAGATGGAGTATATGGTGTGTAACTTTAGTTGCACTAGGACAAATAATGAGGTGGTGAAAATTGATGAGGAGATTCTGCAAAGTGATTATTTTAGGTATCTGGGCTCAATCATAAATAAAGAAGATGATATATAGGATTAGGTTTCGCAGATAATTAAAATAGGATGGATGAAGTGGAGAGGTGCGTCCTTCGTAAGTGACACGCCGTGTCAACGCCCGAGTGCGGTGATAAGTAGACAAGGGCTAGTGAGAGGAAATTTTCCAGCCTAGAAGCGTAGGATTAGATTAGCTTCTTGGAACATTGGATCCTTAACGGGTAAGAGCCTGGAGTTGGTAGATGTTATGAGAAGATGAAGGATAAATATCGCTTGTAACCAAGAGACAAGATGGAAGGGTAACAAAGCTAAGGTGTTGGATGATTTCAAACTTTGGTATACGGGAGACCATAGTAATAGAAGCGGAGTGGGCATAATTGTGGTCAAAGATCTCAAGAATGATGTGGTAGAGGTCAAAAGATTGGGAGACGAGATTATATCCATCAAACTGGTTTTAGAGAAAGAGGTTGTCAGTGTTGTTTGTGCGTATGCACTCCAAGTAGGATTGGATGAAAGTACTAAGCGTCAATTTTGGTATCACTTGGATGACTTATTGGGCAAAAAAGAATTGATTATTTTTTGGAGGTGACATGAACGGACATGTTGGGAGGGGATTATAGGGGTTATAAAGGTGTACATGGCGGTTTCGAAGTTGGGGAGAGGAACGAGGAGGGGACCTCAATCCTAGACTTTGTGGTGGCGTATGATCTTGCCATTGTGAACACTTTCTGTGTAAAAAGAGATGAACACTTAGTTACCTATAAAAGTAGGAATCATACCAGCCAAATAGGCTTCTTCCTAACAAGTAGGGTAGACAGAAGGAGGTGTAAGGACTGTAAGGTTATTCCAGGGGAGAGCCTAACCACCCAACATAGATTGGTGGTCTTGGATATGTGCCTCAGTGTACAGAAAGGTAGGAGGAAGGAACTATATACCTTAAGATAAGGTGGTGGAGTTTAAAAGGGGAATCCTTGAGGACATCTATAAATAATGTGGTCAAACAAGGAAAGTGGGACTTTGAGGGAGACACCAATGTGATGCGGAACAAGATGATGACTTTTATTAAGAGGGTTGCCAAGGATGTGCTAGGGGAAGCGAAGAGTAGTCATCAGGCCCCTAGAGAGACTTGGTGGTGGAGCGGCAAGGTCCAAGCAGGCATTAAAACCAAGAAAGAGTGTTTTAGGATATGGCAAAGGACGAAAGAAATAAAGGATAAAAGGAGGTATTATGATGCTAGAAACGAAGCTAGGAAGATTGTGGGGATGGCTAGGGCAAAGAAATATGAGGATCTCTATATCAGCCTAAGCACAAAGGAAGGGGAAGATATACATACGACAGCAAAGATGAGAGAGAGGAAAAGTAGAGATTTCAACCAGGTGAGGTGTATGCAAGGTGATGACGGAAGAGTGTTGGTAAGAGATGAGGACACTGTGAAGAGATGGGATGAGTATATTTGTAACCTACTTAATGGAGATAGGTCGAGAAGAAATGATCCAGATGATTACATTATTTAAGAAGATACCACATGTCATAGATATGTACGAAGGTTAGTGTGGTGGAAGTTAAAGAAGCCTTAAGAAAGATGAAAGCAGGCAAGACACCAAGCCTAGATGAGATTCCAACAGAAGTGTGTAAAATCCTTGGAAGTTGTGGAGTATATTGGTTAACCAATTTGTTTAATAGGGTTATGAACACAAGGAAGATGCCAGATGAATGGAGGAGAAGCATTGTAGTCCCGATCCACAAAAATAAAGGGGATATTCAAAGCTGGAATAACTATAGAAGCATAAAGCTTAAGAACCACAGTATGAAACTTTGGGAGAAGGTTATTGAAGCCCGCTTGAGAAGAGAGACCCATATCTCGGTGAACTAGTTTGGCTTTATGCCTGGTAGTACTTATTGAGGAGGCTCATGGAAAGATACAGAGATAATAAGAAGGATCTCCATATGGTCTTTATTGACTTGGAAAAAGCTTATGACTGAGTCCTTAGAGATTTAATTCATCATGTTCTAGTGAAGAGAGAGGTGTCGAGTAAATATTTGGATATAATAAAAGAAGATATGTCTGAGGGCGCGGTAACTAGTGTGAGATCTGCGGGAGGCCAGGTCAAGGAATTTCCAAACGATTGGGTTATATCAGGATTCAGCCTTAAGCCCTTATCTTTTCGCGCTTATCATGGATGACCTAACCAAGATAATTCAAGACGAGGTCCCGTGGTGTATGTTCTTCGCATATGATATCGTATTGGTAGATGAGACAAAAGCAAGGATTAACACTAAACTAGAGCTTTGGAGATCAACCTTAGAAACAAGTGGCCTTTAGATTAGTAGAATGGAGATAAATTATATGATGTGTAATTTTAGAATGACATGCATAGCTTGGGGCTTGTGCCAAGTATGGCCTTAGATAGAGCCTATTGGAGGGCAAAGATCCATTTTGTCGACACCATTTAGCTGAGATTTTCCTATTTCCTTGGGCTAGCCTCTTTCCTCTTACTCTCATTTTTCATTGTCTATTTCTCACTTTTCTTATCTCATTTTTTCATTTTTAATCTTCATTTCTCGTACTTACCTTTCCCTTGTGAGGACCTGAGTTTTCCATACTTTGTCTTGAAAGGATCCATGTAGCCGACCCCATTTAGTTGAGGTAAGGCTGAGTTGTTGCTGTTGTATGATGGATACCGACATGGTGCGAATTGCGGAAAGAGAGATACCACAAAGTAACTATTTTAAAAATCTGGGGTTAATCTTAAATAAACAAGGCGACATAGAGGAATTAAAGTGGGATGGATGAAGTGGAGAGGTGCATTTGGAGTGCTGTGCGACCGACGTATTCCCTTAAAATTGAGGAAAATTCTATAAGATTGTTGTACGACTAGTTATGATGTATGGGGTGGAATGTTGGGCGGTTAAGAAGTATCTTATTGAGAAGCTTTGTGTAGCAGAGATGAGGATGTTAAGATGGATGTGTGGGAAAACTAGCCCAAGGATGAAGTAAGGAATGATCGTATTAGAGCTGACTTGCGAGTTGGCCCAATGCCCAGGGACGCCCTAGTAAGGAAGAGTGATATGATTCCGATTGAAAGAGCTAAAAGAGTTAGGGGCAGTCCGAAAATGACCATAGGAGAAGTTGTGAGGAAAGGCATGCATAGTCTAGGTCTTGTTCCAAATATGACCTTGGATAGAGCCTATTGGCAGGCAAGGATCCATGTAGCAGATCCCATTTAGCTAAGATTCTCCTGACTTGCTGGGTTGTGCCTCTTCCTCTTGCTTTTATCTTTCATCTTTTCCTTTATTTCCCTTCTTCACTTCTCATTTTTCATTTTTCTTCTCTTACCTCTTTCCCCATCTCTTCAATCTTTTTCCTACCTTGTTTTGTTTGGATCCATGTAGCCGGCCCCTTTAAGTTGGGATAAGGCTGAGTTTGTTGTTGTTGTTGAAGTGGAGAGGTGCGTCCTGAGTGTTATGTGATCGACGTATTCCCTTAAAACTAAAGGAAAATTTTATAGGACAGTCATACAATCAACTATGATGTATGGTGTGAAATGTTGGGCAGTTAAGAAGCATCATATAGATAAACTCAATGTAACAGAGATGAGGATGTTGAAATGGATGTGTGGCAAAACTAGGAATGATAAAGTAAGGAATAATCATATTAGAGCTCATTTGGGAGTAGCTTCCATAGACATAAACTGCGAGAAAGTCATTTGAAGTGGCATGGCCATGTTCAACAAAGGCCTTTGGATGCTCCAGTACGGAGGAGTGATTTGATTCAGATTGAAGAAACTATAACTCTATAAGAGCCTCGGGCATACCAAAAATGACCCTAGGAGAAGTGGTGTGGAAAGACATGTATAGCTTAGGTCTCGTATCAAGTATGACTTCGAATAGAGCTTATAGGAGGGTGAGGATCTGTTTTTCTCGATTTCTTGAGCATGTAAATGAGGAGGATGAACTCAATCCGTTAAGGATACTTTCCTAGGACAAGTACCTTAGCTCTCTGCTTCTTGTTCCTGTTTCTCTTACTATTTTTGGAGAAGAGTGCTGGAAACAAAGAAGTTAAATTAATAAACAATTGTTTACTTCGAGGGTAAACGACCTCCTAAGCCAAAGCTCGTATTTCAAAATATCATAATTAAGTACATTATCCACTCCTAATTTATAGACTCCTTCCTACCTTCTTTCAATAACTAATTCCTAAAGAATCTCCCCATGTCAATGTAATTTCCTACATAGTGGCTCTTCATAACCCACTCTCCTAAGGACTTGATAATTACTTCCTCAGACTTTAATTGGAGAAAAAATAGGAAAAAACTAATAGGAGAAAAAATTGAAAAAACTTACACGTAGCAGGATCCATGTAGCCGACCCCATTTAGTTGGGATAAGGTTGAGTTGTTTTTGTTGTTGTTGTTGTTTAATTCATCTTTTCTTTTGGGTACTTGATTTGATTTATTTAATAATGCTTTAAAATATTTTTTCATTAATGAAAATTGTTATCAATATTTTAAATTTATTTTTTATATATATAAGATGAGTGTGGTGGAGATGAGGATGTTGAGGAGGATGTGCGGCAAGACCAAGAGAGATAAAATAAGAAATTATGTTATTAGAACCAATTTGGGTGTTGCACCAATCCAGGACAAACTCCGTGAGAGCCGCTTGAGGTGGTATGGTCATGTACAAAGGAGACCCATGGATGCACCAGTAAGAAAGAGTGACTAGATTCAGTTTAACGGAGCTAAAAGAGGTAGGGGCAGGCCTAAAATGACTATTGGAGAAGTGGTAAGAAAGGATATGCGTCTGATAGGGCTCAATCCTATTATGACTGCAGATAGAGTTGTTTGGAGGACAATGACCCGTGTAGCCGACCCACCCTTGTAGGAGGATGTCTCTGGGATGCTGCTTTGACTTCTTCCTTTACTCTATTTTTTTACACCTCTATCGGATCCATGTAGCCCACCCCATTTAGTTGGGATAAGGTAATGGTTGTTGTTGTTGATATACCTCTGATACCTCAAATCCCTTTTTTTTGGGGGGGGATTCATCAAATCCAGCACCATGTCCTTATTGTACCTGCACCTTTATCCTTGTAATTTGTTTATTCACTCCCCAAGAAAGGAAATATGACAAATGAATGACAATTACAGAATAATACAAACAATAAAGTATATATAAGATGGGAGCATGAGATTGAATTGTTATTTATGGTTTAAAAACATGCATGAGTAATAGTTGATACCTGGTGAACTAATGATTTGGTGTTAGTTGATTTTGTAGTCTAGATGACCTGATTAGTATGCATGCCAGTTCGTTAATATATGATATGAAAAGGCCTAGTTGATCACCTAGCCAATGACTGTTGAAACTAGACTGTTCTGAAGTTCATTAATGACAAGGGTTATATTTGATAATTATCGAGCCTCGCTTGAATTGTTAGATAAGCATACATGTCTTGCTGATGTAAGACAGGTAGGATGTAGGATAGACTACATGCTTTCATGTTCCATAGTTATGATAATGGGGGCGCATCTCAGCCCTCGAGAGCAGGATTCACCACCAGGTCTTGTATCTCGGAAACAGTTGTTTTTTAATGGGATCAGGATATGTAGTTGACCGGTGGGGCTGAGCATAAAGTCTGAGGGTATGGAAGCCACATTTGTCATAAAGTTGATTTTATGGTATCCAACTGAACTAAAGTAGTCATATTTGTTTTTGTTTCCATGGTATTGCTTCCTCTTAATCTTTGGGTGCTTTGTAATTCTTACAGTTCTGCTAGACTTGATATGGAATGGCTATGACTACAATTCAAATGGGGTGGCTGCCAGTGAACAGTAAATGAGTTATAGGTGGTTAGGAGTTAAAGAATCTATGTATACCCTTAATTGATTTGGGGAATTATTTGAAATTTTAAAGGTATTTAGGAACCCTGGGTGTGGTTGTCTAGGTACACCTTATGACGTAGATCGAATAAAGGCAGAAGAGAAGAAGAAACACCCATTGAGAGAGCCAGGCTTTAGGCCCAAAGGGCCAGCCATGAAGTCCCATCGATCCCAGCTTTAAAAGCTCACTTGTGGCTTATGTTTTTGGCCCAATTAATGGTCCAGCCTGGGCCTATTAAGGACCCTTTTATTGCTTAGCGTAGGAAGACAGTTTGTGAACCTCTTTAGTTATTTGTTTCTATTTTTATTATTATTTGTTTAGTAATAGTTGTTTCTGTTAGAGTACCACATATTAGTTTCTAATTCTAGAGACTCCTGTTTCTGTAACATAGTTGAACTTACTAATAAGAGAATGGGGAAGAATAGAAGCCCAAATTTTGATACTACAACCTTTGTTGCTATGGGAGGGCGGACCTCGGTGCAACGGTAAGGTTGCTCCACTGCAACCTTGTGGTGGCAGGTTCAAGTCGGGAAACTGCCTCTTTGCGAAGCAGGGGTAAGGCTGCGTACATTATGATCCTCCCATACCCACAGTGGCGGGAGCCTCGTGGAATGGCTATGCCCTTTTTAACCTTTCTTACTATGGCTGCATTGTACTGTGTGAAGTAGTTGTTGTAAGAAGCAGTACATGACTGGTGGGAAACTGGTCGAGGCTTGAGTGGGAAACTCAAGTCATAGCTTTCCTTGTCTGATCTATTTTCTTTTACCTTGGTCTGCAATATCCATTAAGTTTTACCAATTTATTCATTCAGTTTCTTCACTGATGTTATGTTTCTATTCTGGTGTTTTCTTAAAGTGGTTCACTAACTTTGATAAGGGCATGACAGTTTCACTGCAACTAAACAAGACCTGCGGCACCTCTGTTTCTGGGTTTTCCTGTTCTGTGTTGGGTTATTATTCCAGCAATATCTGTCCTTCAGATCTGGTTGTCGGTTTGGAGGATTGGTCACTGCCCTAATAAAACTCGATTGGAGTTTGGTGGCTTTCTGTCCTGTGGATTTATTATGGCTGCTGTTAGTTTCTAAAACTGATCCTCAGTTGCTATTATTGTGAGCAGTTGATCTGAGATACATAGTCATTGGATTGGTTGGATTTTATGGCTACTGTTAATTTCTAAAACTGATCCTCAGTTGCTATTATTGTGAGCAGTTGATCTGAGATACATAGTCATTGGATAGGTTGGATTTTCACATATGCTTAACTATACTCATTGACTGCTGGTCCTAGTCAAGTTTTTGTGATATTCTGCCACATGGATGCTGAGATATAGCATTGTTTCTAAATTTGAAAGAAACTTACTATTTTGTTCCTTTGTTAATAACTTCAGATCCGACCGTTGGATCTTCATCTTGTTTGGGGGGATTGAAGTATTGCTGGTTATATTCAACTAAACTGAATTTAGGTCATTCTAAACCTTAGAATGAGGGGGTTATGTGTGGTGATAGCTTGCTGGTTGTGAGCCATTTAATTCTGTTGTGGGTAGGGTTCTGAAATCTACCATAATGCGTCACCTCATCTTCGTCTTCCTCATGTTTCTTCTGCTTCTATTTGATGCCCCCTTCCTTTGTTGCTAGTCTGTTTCTGTTGATCAGTGTTACAGGTTATTTCTGCTGTCTTAACCGTTTGGTTCTCACCTAGAGACTAAAGTAGAATATTTACTTTGTCAAATCAAACTCAAACGAGGTCCAAATGACCTTGTCTTTTCTTTTCCTCCTCCCCCCCCCCCCTTTTTGGATAGATGTTCTATCCATCCTTTTTTTATTTTTTTATTTCAGCACTTGTAGAAACTTCACTGAAACTAACTTTTGGCTGTTCAAGTGACCTCAGGGATAAATGGTTAGGTTCATCTTTTCAAGTTGATTTATTCATAATTAATCTATTAAATGAGGCTCATCTGACAGTGAATCTTGATCTTATTATCATGAAATACTTGGCTGATTATTAGGTTCCAGAGTATGCACACTTATTTTCTCCCCTCCCCCCCTCTCCTTTTTTTCCCCCTTTCTTTCCTGGAACCTCTTATCCTGGATATTTCGTGACATATGAGAGAGGTATAGACATATCTACCACTATGCCTTAGGTTGGGAAAGTTATTTCAACTTTGATATTTAAAAGATAGACTTGTGAAGAAACAAAAGGACATTGTATGGTATAATATCAAGGCCTATGTTCTGATAGGTCAGAAAATAGAACTGGGCCAAATTTTTTTGCAGTATCTGCTGAAATTCTGGTACTTTGCCGGAATTGAACTCCTATCTTTGTTGTTTCCAATTGTGGCTGGCACCAAACGTTTATTAATCTACAGGAGGACATGACTGCATTGAGGCAGATGGGGGCAGATAAAAGGACAATGGCCTCAAAGATCTAGGAATACCCATGGTATTATTGCATTCAATCCATTGTCTTTACTATAAATTTCTGAATAAAGTTACTTTTGTGTTTGGATGTGAATCCAATTTGTTTTTTCTGTTTGCATCTCTAATGTGCTTGCTGCTTGTATTATGTTTTGGAAGTTTTCTATTTATTTGTTTTTCAAACTTTAAATGCCAATATCAATTTTTATAATGATAACTCATACTAGGAAAAAGAACTCCACTTCGTTTATTATATGGAAACTTCTCATGACAGTGATGTTGGGTCATTGGGACCCACTGTTGGATGGCTTGTACATCCTGTGGATTAGCTGGTGGTTATATATCAAATTTGGGGTCACATATCAACCTTTTGGCCTTAATTGTATTGAATTTTTTGTACTGTATTTTCAACAGTTGAAATAAAACTACTAGAGTTGAATTTTTAAGTTGTTGCTTGATCTTTATATCTCGATGCGTTGGGCTGAAAGTTACCAGGGTCATAGAATGATGATGAGGATAACTGATCCATGAAATTTGAGCACCAATGGAAATGCCATGTGGCAGGAACATGGGCTATCATGAGAGAGGCTTCTCACGATAGACCATCCAGGGAGACTTTGCCCTTATATATAATTTTATAATGTGGTTGTCATTGTTGTTGTTCTTTCATTATTATTAGACAATGCACATGAGGATTACTGGTTTGTTACCTGGTGAATGTGCTTTGAAAGCCACAGCTTCATTGAAAAATTTCCAGGACGTCCATTTTTCCCATTTGGAACTTTGGGTTGGCTGGGACACTTTACAAATGTTGGTATGTTAACTCATGTAGAACCCTTACTCTTGGCTGCAGGTTGCTCTCTCTCTTTCTCTCTTTGTGTGTTTGTGTGTGTGTGTGTGTGTCCCTGCGCACCCTAGAAGAAGCTCACTGATATGGACTCTGTCCATGTCGAAATCGGAGGTGGAGACTCTTCCCATTTCTGTTTTTTCTCTCTCCCAAACCCTCTTAGGGAAAGGAAGAAGGGACAGAGACCAGCTCCACGTCTCCTTTCTGTATATATGTTCATTTTAATTTTTTAGATAACACTTCACCCTTTCTCCACTTCTTCACTCTTTCCCCTTTTTACATCATTACACTTACTCCACTTCCTCCCTATTTTCCCTTTTTACGATGTCCCTTCTACTGACTTCAAATGAATAATTTTTTTAAATGTCTGGCAGTGCAACGTTCCTGAAATGCTCTGGACACCACCTGGGCCATTGAGATGTCAATCGACAGCTCAGACCATTTCCGTGGCTGTTCCATTTAGCAAAACACCGGTGTTCACTGGAAAGGAGAAAAAGGGTGGGGATCTAAAATTATATTAACTTCTTGTTTTTATCTGACTTCCCCCACCCCCTCTGGAAGTGTTTGTTAAATGCTTGACAAAGTTGATATTCCATTGGAGTAACCTTGATACAAGATGGTTAGTATTTTTGGAATATGGAAGTGGTAGATAATTGGTCTTATCCATCCACTATGCCTTGTTCATTTTTCACTATCTTAATTAAAGGTACTATGTCAGTGGTGCCTCTAGGACCTTATTCTGTTAGGTGTCATGAAATAATTTGTTGTTATTGTCATATTCATTGCCATCCTTGTATGAAATGAGTTAGGTGTTCTTTGCTCATGAGGGCTGTGATTTCAGGGTCCGAAAAAGAAAATTCTTCTTGCTGTCATGCCTCATTCCAAACAACCACCTTGGACTAGTAGAACTTAGATTGCAGCGCATAGGGGGCATTGTGCTATTCTATGACCAACCTCCATATCAGATTTATCACCATTGGCTTTTCATCTCAAATTGATGGTGGTGCCCGTGAGCTAACTGAGAGATGATTGAATCCTTCCAGCTTCAACGGAATTTGAGAGCTAACCTGCTGATAGACCTGGGGTAAGTTATGTGGAGATGTACAATGAGAAAATGGTATTGAATCTTGCTTTACTGGGATTTTCCCACTTTTGCTTTAAATCTAGGATGAAGAAATTAGATTATTTAATTGCCTTTCGGACCACATTGAAATTAATTCCTTCAGTTCAAAGAGATTTGAGTAGATATAGTCTGCTTAATCATTTGTTTTGTGTTATCATGGGAGCAAGTTCACCCTAATGTCATGCATAATATTTTTGTGACGGGCCTGACGGCATAATAAACTCACTTCTCAAGAACCCACTTGTTTTATGGTGCAAAAGAGGGGAAATGAGGAAATGACAGAAAACTTGAAACTGGAAACTGTCACATCTTCGCCTGCCCTTATTCTTTTGCTAACATAGCCTATTAACTGGTATGAGCTTCAAGCTGGATGTCTTGCCATGACTTTAATTGAACAGGATCTGTTCTATAGGGCTTGTAACTTTGTATCCATTAGTTCTAAGCTGGACGTTTGCTAGAAGACTTCTGGTGATTGAATTCTCTAAGAGTACTGGTAGGCTTACAACATCAATAATCAAAAGATCAAGAGAATGAAGGTCCCTTGCAAAACGATCAAGTTGAGATGGATGTCTGGTAAATCTAGGAAGGATAAAGGAATGATCAAATTAGAACTGATTCAGGAGTAGCTCAGATACCTGATAAGCTATGAGAAAGTCTTTTGAGGAGGCATGGCCATGTATAACGGAGGTTTTTAGATACTCTAGAAGGAATGATTTGATTCAGATTGAAAGAGCCAAAAGAGCCAAAGGCAGACCTAGATGACTTTTGGAGAGGTGGTGAGGTAAGACATGCAAAGCTTAGGTCTTGTATCATGTATATTTTTAAAAGAGCTGGTTGAGGGTAAGGATACATGTAGCTGGCCCTATTTAGTTGGAATAAGGCTGAATTGTTGTTGTTGTACCATGTATAAACGATTTTAGGTTCCAAGTTTCATAGCTTCAAGTGTTTCCGTGGTGTTTCTTAGGCGTTTTGAGACTAACAATGTGAGAAGTCCTAAAAAGGTTGTATACTAATTTTAAAGTATGAAGTATGAACATTAGGGGTGTCAACCGGTTGGACTCGGTTGGGTTTGGTCGGGCCTAGCCGGGCCTCACGGTGCTTAAAACCTGCACCGTGACCGCTCGTTTATGTCTTCGGGCTGGGCCTGGTCGGGCATGTTTAACTCTAAACGGGCTTTAACAGATTAAGAGTAATAGAATAAACAATTTCTTCCTCGTTTCTTAGGTTTATTAGTTTTGATCACAACAACAACAACAACCATAACCTTATCCCAACTAAATGGGGTCGGCTACATGGATCCGAAGAGGCTATGATAGTAAAAGAAATACGAGAAGTAAAAAGAAGTACAAGAAGTAAAAGAGAGAAGAATAGAAAATAAGTAAAGGAAAAAAAGGTCAAAACAGCATCCCATGAACATTCCCCTACAAGGGGTCGGCTACATGGGTCCTAGTCCTCCAAACAACTCTATCTACGGTCATACTAGGATTGAGCCCTACCACATTCATATCCTTTCTTACCACTTCTCCAATAGTCATCTTAGGCCTGCCCCTACCTCTTTTAGCTCCGTCAAACTGAATCCGGTTACTCTTCCTTACCGGTGCATCCATACGTCTCCGTTGGACATGACCATACCACCTCAAGCAGCTCTCACGAAGCTTGTCCTGGATTGGTGCAACTCCCAATTTGTTTCTAATACAATCATTCCTTATTCTATCTCTCCTGGTCTTGCTACACATCCTCCTCAACATCCTCATCTCTGCTACACTCATCTTATCTATATTACTCTTCCTAACTGCCCAACATTCTGCTCCATAAGTCATGACTGGTCTTATAACTGTCCTATATAATTTTCCTTTAAGCTTAATAGGCATGCGTTTGTCACATAACACTCCCAATGCACCTCTCCACTTCATCCATCTTACTTTAATTCTGTGGGAAACATCATCCTCTATATCACCCTCTTTGTTAATGGTTGACCCCAAGTATCTAAAGCATTCACTTTGTGGTAGCGCTCGCTCCTCAAGTTTCACCACTTCATCACCTCTCCTGGTTTGACTGAAGTTACACATCAAATACTCTGTCTTTGTTCTGCTTAGCTTAAAGCCTCGCGATTCCAAGTTTGATCTCCATAACTCTAGCTTTGCATTAATCCCTTCCACTGTCTTATCCATCAAAACAATATCATCAGCAAAAAGCATACACCAAGGGACCTCATCTTGAATGTGCCTGGTTAAATCATCCATTATAAGTGCAAACAAATAGGGGCTTAGAGCTGATCCTTGATGTAACCCAATTGTTATAGGGGATTAGTTTTGATCATAGTGGGAAAAAAAATCCTAATCATGTGGTCCTCAAAATATGGGTAAATAAGTTAATCAAAGTATCAATTAAAGTCCAATGTCTTGTGGGCTTACTCATGCTACAAGGGATCAAGCTACTGCATCAGTTTTGATATGAGAGTGAGTGAGAACATATTATAACATATATGTGTATTAAAAACCTAATCCATCAACCAAGAGGTGAAAATATTCAAGACCCATATAAAGTTAAAACCGGATCGATCATCTAAAGACTAAACATGCGACTAAAATTTATAAATATTCAGTTCACAAGGTTTCAAAACTAGCAAATAAGGCCGGGCTAGCATTCGGTCGGTCCGGTCGGGTGCTCGACGGGTTAAGACCCCACACCGGGACCGCCCGATTACACAAAGACAAAAGATCATTATGAGATTGAAATTTTTATTACTAAAAATACCCATAGTTCCCCATTGTATACGTTGATCTTAACAGAATTGTTACAGGATCGATGTAACCAACCGTGGTTACAAGAAGTAAAACCTACTCTAAAGCAAGCACTTAATCCTGCCCGTCATATTGCAACTGTTGTATTGTGAAATCAAATAACAAACTATGACTCATAAGTTTGATGAAAATTTTCATTTTCAAATGTAATGAAATGATGGAAATTTTTGTTTAGAAATAGGATAATAGTTTGGCCTCTTTGACTAAGAGTCTTTTATCATTTATATGAAAGTTCCAAATTTATATTAAACATAGCTTTAAGCATAGTTGATGAATAGCAAAAGAAGAATTATGTAGTTGATCCTATTTATGAATCCATATTTACTCATAGATAGGCATTAGAGGTCAAGGTGAGATTTTTATTTAAAAAAAAAACCCTTTAACTATTGGAAAGTACTGCATGGGTATATATAATATAGCAAATGGTTGAGTTAGTCCAAAAACCCTTTAACTATTGAAAAGTAGTACTGCATGAATATATATAATACAGCAAATGGTTGAGTTAGTCCATCTTTTTGGACATGTGCCCAAATGAGAAAATGTTTGGTCAAAACCAACGTACGGTTCTGATTAATCATAGGACCTAACCACGGGACTGAAATAGTGTTCTAGGTTTAGCTTGGACTATCTCAGACTAAGGCTCCTATCATTGTAGGGTTTGAGGAGGGTCATAATGTACGCAGACTTATCTCTGCTTCGTTGAGAGAATATTTTCCAGAGATTTGAACCCTTGACCATTTGGTCACAATGGAGCAACCTAACCGTTGCACAAAGATCCATCCTCAAGTTTTCTATTGATGGAATACAACCTATGATAGACTAAAGTTTCTGATCACCCAAAAGAGAAATACTGAAGGTTTTTTCTGATGGAATACAACTATGATAGAAGACTAAATCCTGAACCTGTAAAGGTAGTAAGGAGCTAGGGGTATGATATCTTGTATTTCATCGCTTGCATTTGTGTGTTGATTTCAAAAGGTTATATGGGTATTTCGGTAAATTATACTTATATAAAGTTGCTATGATTTTGTAGAGATATTATTCTTTGTAGAGACCTAATTTCATCTCACCATGGACGTAAACAATCTTACTGAACCGCGTAAATCTTTGTGTTAGTGTGATTCTTTGTTTACAATTGGAATTTCCATCATTTCAACATTGTAGTAGGTATTCATTTCTACATATAAGGAACATGTGACTGCTTGTAAGACTGAACTTTACAACCCTACTCCATTTATCTATACATTGTCAGATCACTGGTACCAACTGATCAGCTTCAGTCTATCTGTCTTTGTTTTTTGGAGTTTTTTGATACTTGGACTTTAAACATTTCTTTGTATGGTTATGACATGTGAGGAAGGAAAATTACAATATTATAATCTGAAGATATAACAGAAGGGAAGCAGTAGTTTTTTAAGCAAACTGCACCTTCACAAATACATTAATGGCTTCTTCATAATTTGTTAGTAACCTTGGCTCTCTCTTGACTCTTAACTGCTCTTCTCATTGCTAGCTTTTGGTTTTGATTTAATATGATTTATGTAAAGGCAAAAGCACTTTCTTTTACAATCTTTTTCAAAGAAATGATAACGTAAAGCATATTTGATTCTCTACTTTAATTTGTTTGTGTGTGTGCTTAATGCATGATTCTGTGTGATAAATTATGACATTGAGGAAGAGAGGAAGAGTCTTCCAGGTTTAATTTTCAGATACTAATGATTTTGCTTCTATCATTCTCAACTTTTCTAGTTCTTTACTACCCATTAGAACTTAGAAGAAGAAATTAAAGAAACTAACCTAATTAAAGCACATAAGACTAAGGTGGGAGCCATGGACGAAAGCAACAACTAAGCAAAGGTGGCTTTCAAGATGTGAAAGATGGACTAAAAGGAGTGCCCAAGTGCTCCCATGACTGAAACAATAGATGACCCACCATTGAAGACCAAGTCCAAACCTAATTTATAAGTTACCTTAACCGCTAAGTAATGGGCCAGTAGTCATGATATGGTTTTAGTTCTTGAGAATCAAATTGGGATCGGTCGAGATCGATATTGATATTGATCCGGATCACCCTAAATTGGATCGGGTGGATTAGCCCCTATATGAGATACCGATTCGGGCGATTCAACCGATTTCGGAGAGATATTAGTATCACTTTAAGTGAATACTTTCATAGCTGTGAAAGAGAAACAAAGAGAAGGAAATACCTAACACATGACTCTCAATTATTGAGTGGTGTTAGTGGATCTAAAAGGAATGTTCAACGTTGTACCTTTTTCTTTTTTTCTTTTTTCTTTTGAAATCTTTTCTCTTTTCTCTTTCAAATAGCAACACCCCCTCGTGGTTCTTCAGGAACCAGTCAATTCACAGAGACTGGGTCATCTGAAAATGCTCCAACTCTTAGCATCATCCACCTTCTCCATCAAGCTTTGCTGCCGCCATCTTTCCTTCTGATCTTCTTTTTCTTCTTTCTTTTCCCTTTAAAAATTTCACTTTCTTTTCTTTTTACCCAAAAAAATAAAATAAAAAAAATTGGGTGTAACACGAGGATTTCCAAGGAGTGGTCACCCATTCTAGTACTACTCTGGTTCAAACACGAAAAATTCCACTTTCACCCACTTTTAAGTCTAATCTTGGGGATCTTGATTTGTGTGTTAACCCAAATGATGAGATGCAATAATACTTATTGGGTTTAAACAAAAGGAGAATTAGATTGTGAGAGAAAGGTAAACAAAAGTACTAATGAGATGGTCCACTTAAACTTTCAATGAGCATCCTATATATGGATCATAGACATGGTTTAAATGCATGGTGTCGGATTGGGATTGGTCATCTTGGAAATCGATGATACCGGTATGGATTGGCCTGGATCAGACACTTTTGCCCCTGGTTTTTCATAAAAATTGAGTTTTTAATAAATTTACCCTTGATCCATATCGTTCCATTGACACGGGATCAACCAGGTATCAAGATTGGCCTGTGTCGATACCAATACAGATTGCCCAATAAGGCCGATCCATGTCTGATACCTCAAACCATGATCATTAGAGGGTACTTTTACTTTGTAGACTAATAGGCTATAAAAAATGTTTGATTTTTGAAGTAGCTCTAAAACTTTGCGAATATTGGATATAGTTACTGTGTTGGATTTTGAAAAGACTATGACCTGGTGCTAAACAAACTGCTGAACTGCCCTCTACTTTCAACTCAAACGAATATTGACTAGTGCCAAAATGAAACTTTGAAAATCTAAGAACTATGGGAAATTGCATGGCATACAACTTGACGGCTTAAAAATACTAGAATGTATGTCAATACACCTGAGGGTTTTAATTAAAGGGAGAAAGAACGCCACCTGGTCGGGCAGCGTGGTGTGTACCTGCGTCAAACACAGGTCGCACGTGAAATGATCGGTGTATCCCCTCAAAAGATTGAAAGGACCAAGGATGTGTCAGTCATTTCGTGTGCGGCGTGTACTTATGCCATCGGGTGGCATTCTTTATCTCTTAATTAAATTAGGTTTTGAAATTTGGCATATGGCTGATCCAACTCTAGACATGTCCATCCAAAGAATAAAGTTTGTCCGAGTCTTAAAATATTGTTTTGAAAATCTAAGGACTACAAGAGAGTGCATGGAGATATACAACTTAGTTGTATAACAACATAGACTGCACCCCGATTCCCCTCACCCTCTTGGGGTCAGCCCCACAAGTTTTATGACTCTCATATGATCCAATGCTGACCCAATGCACGTGTATTGGGGTGTATGTGCATGCCTAGGGGACAAGTCGAGCCGAAGGTCCAGAAACTTTTGTTAGCCAAAAAAAAGCATAGACATACAATAGACTGAAAAACACAAAAATTCGTGCTAATACATTAAATGATATTTGGTTCAATTAAATTCTAAAATTTGACATGTAACGAATCCAATTTAGACCTATCTATCCAACAATTAGAATTACTACATCATCCTCCACGTGATTAGAAATTAATGAGCCACCTAATAAAAGGCTTATGATATAGTCTGTCTTAAATGGGCTAAATTTTCTTTTCTTTTTTTTTTCTTTTTTTTGGATAAGGAAATGGGCTGCATTCATATATTATAAAAGTAGGCCCATAAAACGAGACAGCATGGCGTGACCCCGCCCCTCGTGACTCTGATCTTATATATAATAATATCATTCAGCTTTTCCATGTCACGTTCGTTATAATTGTCACATACGAAGGGTATTCCTGGAACTGAAGAAAATTGAATCCCCGCAGATAAAAGATTCCCAAGTCCGAAACCACCTCGTCCGTAAAGTTTGTTTTTTCGGAATATCTGTAACTCTAACTCATCGAAGAGACGGAAGACGTAATCTCTATATTTTATCTGTTTTGAACTTTTGTGCTATTCGTAAGCTCTGAGAAAAAAAAAGCTACACGAAGCAACCCCAACCCTTCTTTATCTGTCCCAGAATCGTTGTCTCTGCAAACCTGCAACCACTGAGATTCAAGCTAAGACCTGGTCTCTAAACTATGGGCTCTCCTTTTGAGTTAATATGTCTGGATTTCCCTTCCAGAAGCTAGGGCTAGGGCTAGGGCTACTACTGGTTTCTGATCACGGACTATTGTCTGGTTTGGATTTTTGGTGTTTTGAACGACGAAAAATATGAGATTTCTATTTTACGAATTCGTGAGTAACCGGACAATTAGTTCTTTCATCTTTGAACGATTGAAGAGTGTAGGAGAGATTAGTGAGAGCTACTAAGATGGGGAACGGTAAACACAGGTGGAAGATCTTCCTGTACCGGCCAGCTGCGTTAAAATCAGAATGGAAGGAGCCCCCAAAGGAATTCGTCTGTCCGATTTCTGGGTCTTTAATGGCGGATCCGGTGATTGTTGCTTCAGGGCATACTATTGAGCGAATCTGTGTTCAGGTTTGTAAAGACTTGGGGTTTACTCCAATACTCCCAGATGGCTCAAAACCTGATTTCTCTACTGTAATCCCTAACATCGCCATTAAATCGACTATTCTCAACTGGTGCCGTACTAATGGTGTTGAACGGCCAACACCTCCAGAGCTCTGCTCCGCGGAGAAGCTTGTTCGTGCACTAATACCGCCTGAGAAATCAACTCTCAATTGCACAAAAGAAGAAGAAGAAACAGAGAAGGAAGAGTTGCTTAAAGGAGTGGCGGAGAAGCCTCCAGTCAAATTTTCTTACGCAGCAACCGAGTTAAATCGCCGGCCGACTCACTTCTACACAAGCTCTGAGGAATCGGTAATTATCGGGACTCCCGGCACACCTTTACCATTCGCAACGCGGCCCTCTTGTTATTCATCTTCTTCGTCGTCCGACAATGTTACAGACGAGAGCTTAAATCCAATGTCCCCGGAAGAGGAGGAGATCGTCGTCAAGCTCAAGAGCTTACAAGTGTTCGAACAAGAGGAATCCGTGATCTCACTGAGAAAGATCACCAGAACCAACGCAGATATGAGGGTTCCACTCTGTACCCCACGATTGCTTTCGGTGCTAAAATCTCTCCTGAACTCACGCTACTCCGTCATCCAGATAAACGCGGTGGCATCTCTGGTGAATCTCTCGTTGGAAAAGATCAACAAGGTAAAGATCGTACGGGCTGGGATCGTTCCACCATTGATCGATGTGTTGAAGGGAGGGTTCTCTGAAGCGCAGGAACACGCTGCGGGTGCGCTCTTCAGCCTCGCTCTTGACGATGAGAACAAGATGGCCATAGGTGTATTAGGTGCGTTACCACCGCTGCTCCACATGCTCCGGTCGGAGAGCGAGCGGGCTCGGCACGACTCGGCGATGGCTCTGTACCATCTCTCGCTGGTTCAAAGCAACCGTTCCAAACTCGTGAAGCTGGGTTCTGTGCCGACGCTGTTAGCCATGGTAAACGGAGGGGACCTAGCGAGCAGGGCTCTGCTTATACTCTGCAACTTAGCGGCGTGTGCGGAGGGGCGGAGCGCATTGCTCGACGCGAACGCGGTGGAATGCTTCGTGGGGATGTTGAGGGGAAACAAGCTGAACTCGGAAACGGCTCGGGAAAACTGTGTTGGGGCGTTGTACGCGCTGAGTCAAGGGAGTTTGAGGTTTAAAGTGCTGGCGAAGGAGGCGGGAGCGGCGGAGGTGTTGAGAGAAGTGGAAGAGAGAGGGAGCGAACGAGCCAGGGAGAAGGCTAAGAGGGTATTACAGTTGATGAGAGGTACTGGGATTGACCAACAGGGCGAGGGAGAGGAGGAGGTGGACTGGGAGGGCTTGTTGGACTCGGGGACGCTGAGTCGGACTCGCAACCGATTCGTTTGTGGCAAGGATTCATCGGTTGCCAATTCGACTTAATTTTATTTTCACTTTCATTGTAATTATTGGGGGTTTCTTTTGTCTTTCCCCCTTCTTGCCACTCTTCACCTCCAAATTCCCCACTTTTTGTTTAAGGGATGTAAATTAAAAACATATTTTCCTTCTTTTTCTTTCTTTTTTGGTAATTATCAATATAACAATGGAATGTGATATTCTTCTAAAATTACAAAGACATATACGAAATGTGTATCAATATAAAAGAGGATATTTGATTAAGGGCCGATGTTCTCTGTGCTGTAGTGCAGGCTGGCCCTAGGCATATGGGGTGGATGCAATGACCACCCTACCCCCTGCACAGGCTACCCATGTGTCTGGGAGCAGCCTGTGCTATGGCACAAAGAACATTGAACATTCTCCCTTGATTAGATTAGATTTTAAAAATTGACACGTAGCTAATCTAGATCATGTCATATCTATCCAACCATTACAATGGACATATCATCTATCCACATGATATAGCATACCTATCCACATGACATAGCAGATGTTTGTGATGATAATAATTCACCCTTTTATCTTTCTTTTATGCGAAGATGTATAGAGAAATGTGGCTTTAAGAAAAGTAAGAATATAAATTGGGAAAGTTTCAATTGGTTGCATTTTAGTTTTAAGGCAAAAGTTTTCATGCATAGCTTGCATGTCCATAACAGGCATTGAATGCAATTAGATTGGTATAAATTTTCATCTAAAATGATATTAATACTTTTGTCTCCCCTATTTAAGGGAGTTGATTTGAGAATCTCCCATGTACAAATACTTTTCTCTAATTTTAATTTAAAGGTAAAGAAACCCACAACCTCAGAGTGGAGATTCCTTTCAGACTCTCTCTCTCTCTCTCTCTCTCTGGTTATAAAAAAATCTTCACCCTTTAATTAACGAGTCTTATCCATATCCTCCTCCTCCTTAATAAAAGCATACATAATGAGAGAATCTATCTCGTCGGAGTGCAAGGGTGGAATTGATACATTGGGTGACTTCCTTCCTTCTATATCTATCAAAAGTTTTAATGGCATCCGGTTCTTGTTTTCCTTGTCATATTGTTCATTACTTAAAGCATCTGCTTTTGCATTTCTTATATGTTTAGTAATTGAATTCAGCAAAGTCCACTCATCTGGAATCCAACAAGTCAGAACTATGGTGAGGAGTTTAAGCATAAAAGCCGCTATGGTTATGTATCAGCTTCATTGTTATTGATCTTTGTTTGTCATTGTTTGGTAATGAGGAGGATTATTGGAATACTACTTATCCAAAGCTGAAATACATGTTAGTAGACTCACTTGGTCTTGTATGAACATAGTCAACACTACGACCGTTGGATAGGAATACTCGATTCTTGTGTCTTATCTGACGGCTGAAATATTGACCATGTCTCATACATTGTGAATGAAAATCAATCCCTTACAATATTACATAAATAAAACTTGATGCTAACTTCAAAAGATCAAACAAAAACTTGCAGTCTGATTTGTAGCTTCGCTTGACTAGTCTTCGCAATCTTCACTTGAAGGAAGCCCTACCAAATTGCGAGAGATAACACAAATCCACATTGTTTATCAATGTAATTAATCCCTATTTTGCTTTCATAGATGAATCCTAGCTGCAAGAAGAACTCTCTACAATTAATATTATAGGGCTAGCAACATTAATGTGATTTATTATTCAATGGCTTACTTTGCTCCAGTTTAAGCTAGTTTGGTGATCTGTTCGACCATAAGATATTAAGTGATCGAATCAAATATTTGTCACATGACAGATCAATTGAGACTCAAATTAAAACTTTGAATATTTATTAATTACTTTTTAACAACAAATGGATTGCTAAAAAATGCGACGGAAAATATGCCAAATAGATGGGGTTAAGGACAGATTTTTGTTGTGAAAATTGAGATGTGGCTAGTTTAAATCATGTCCTTCATGTTGAATGGTTGGATTTGTAAAATTATCCTTCAATGTAGGTGGCCAGTCCATGATGGACCAAACAGACAAAACTTTTATCATATTTTGTTCTTGGGCTCATGTTCTCTATGCCGTAGCACAGGCTATGTTCAGACACATGGGCCTGCCACTCAGGGGAGCAGGGTGATCATTGCGCCCACCCCCATGTGTCTGGGCGCAGCCTGCACCCCCGACACAGAGAATATTCTCCCATTGTTCCTTTAAGAAAGGGTCTTATCTAACCATTGGAATTGGATAGATATGTCAATAGGTCTTTTTTTTTTTGGGTAAATTTCACGGACACCCCCTCTAAGTATTCAATATGTCACGGATTTATCATATTTTGAAAAATTATCACAGACACATTTTACTTTATGATTTTATTTCAATTTAGTCCACTCCGTTAGGTGCAGTTAAATTGTTATTAACTCTTTTATAATGATAAAATTATCTTTACCACAGGATGAACTTCCCATAATACCCTTAAGAATAAAACCCCAATACAAATCATTATCTTCGTCTTCTTCAATCTGACAGTGGGGCTTCTGCTTCTTCTTTCTCCTCTTGCAACCCCTTTCCTGCAACTCCATCCCCACGGCCCACCCTGCTCCTTCAACCTTGTATCCCTTTTATAATCCACCTAACCCAAAATCGAACCAGCAATCATCTCTACCTAGCTCTGCAACCTGCGTGCGAGAGGGTGAAAGACTGCAAACAGAGCACACAAGAAGCACAGGAAGCATGGGCACTGTGAAATTTCAGGCGATCATGAGAGAAGGAAAGAAAAGAAATCCAAGCGAAGGCCAAACAAGCGCCTCTCAAGATTGGACGATGATATCAGTAGTGATGACTATGAGAATGGGTCTGAGGAAGATCTTAGGAAGAAGCAATTTCACAAGAGGAGGCATAGGCACCCTAGTTCAAGGTCTGATTCAGAGTTGAGTGATGAGAGTGAGGGAGAGCATTCTGGGAAAAGATCGGAGACACCTTCTAGTAACAAAGAAATAGAAAATAATTATACCGTGGTGGATTTTTTTTTTTTTTTTGGTGGGATAATCCCATTTTGGGTATTTTTCTTGATGTGGATAATAGTTGCAGTTAAGACATAGACCTCAATTGAATTTGGGTTTTCTTCTTCCTCCACCTTAATTATTCCTTTATCGTTGAAATGTGATTCGTTATTATACACCAAAGTAACCTTGGTTCTTTCAACATGCTCCATTTCATTAAAAAAAACCCATTACCATGCATCAATTATCTTGTTAAAATGGAGATGTCAGTCTACTTATTAATTCTTTAGTTCATCCATTGCACAATTGATCAAAGTAGCATGAGAAGCAAGGAGTTTCAACTTGGATTCGAGGATCAAATAGGTCTACGATGGAATTGCTCTCAAGAACCCTATAATCGGCCCCTCAGATCTGAATACCTAACAATCCAATCCTAAAAACCCTAGAAATGGCTGCTCTGGAATGCCCTAAATAGAGATCAGTTATGGCTGATTCCAATTCGACGGGTCTGATTGAGTTTTTGAAACAGTGGTGAGAAGGCATTAATGTATGCACGAGCAACACCGTTATTTGACAGTATTAGATATTTTGGAAAGAGCAGGATGTCCTTTGCCCTTAAGAACCTCTTATGTTCCAGTCACTTCTGTGATCTGTTCAACAATAATATGAATCAAATGGTCCGATTTTGAAGTCCGACAGCTTGAACCGGACTTTCGCTGGGTCCTCCGACAAGGCGAAAAGTCTCGAACCTAGAGAGGCCTCGCGAAGTTGCAGATCCAGAGAGGAGAGAGCGGTCCAATTTTGAAGAGGTTTTAGCCGAGATACTACGATCCGAGAAGAACTTCTCCAACAAGAAAGCGTACACAAGTTGCAGATCTAGAGAGGAGGGAGGAATTGTCCGATTTTGAACTCCGGCAGGCTCTCGTCCCTCTTGCATGCAGGTTGCAGAGGAGGTAGGTAGAGAGGAGAGAGGGAAGAAAAGTTTTTTTTTTTTTTTGAAATGGAATGAGAGTTTTTTATTTAGATAACTAAAGTGTGTAAAATAGACATTTCAATTTTGATTGCTAATTAAGTAACTATGCTTAATGTAACGTGCCATTTTGATTAAATTGGGTAAGTCCGTGACATATTGAATACTTAAAGGGGGTGTTCGTGAAATTTTTCTTTTTTATTTTCAGAAGAAACCTAATAAGGCCATTTGAAAATTTTAGTGGCTTATATTGAATGTGCCCAAAATGAACATTGTAGGGTCAATATACCCAAAATGAACATTATTGGGAAATCGAAATGCTTCACAATTCATATACAAGGAATCCCCTTTGGTTTTACGGTTCCTTTATTAAAACATGAAATCGGGGACGAAACCCATTTTTGGGTGTGACCGTGTGAATCAATTGAGTAAATCGGTGAGAATGGGGATCGATCATGACTGATTTTAATATGAATCGGTCGATTCACCGATCCGCTTCCCCATTATTAAAACACTGGCAGTGAAACGCAACGACCTGGGAGTTTGCTCAGGCGGGAGAGCAGTGCTTGAAAGAATAGAAACGGAATCCGGATCGGTTTCGATCCCGCATCAGACTGAAATTGGTCTGGATTAGTCAAGGAATCGGCAAAATGTGCTCTAACCCTAGAAATCCAGCACTGATAGACAGATCCCGATGGACTGGAATCGGGATTGGCCGATCGCAATTCTTAAAGCACTGACCAGAGAGAGAGAGAGTTTTCTGCGCAATCGTAGTCTCTTTGATTCGCGGCACTCGCCAGCTCTCTGTGGTGAGGATATGGAGAGAAGCCGAAAAAGAAAGCTTCAACCGCCAAAGCCATCTCCCGCCAAATCTGAGATTGTAGAGAAGAAGGACAATGCAGCTTCTGAAAGCATGAATGAACCCTACCCAACTCACCCTCGACCCAGCCCGGAAGAATGCCGAGCAGTTAGGGACGATTTATTGGTACTAAATGGCTTTCCTCCTGAGTTCGCCAAGTATCGATCTAAGAAGTGGAAGAATAACCCTACTTCTAGTCCTGACGCGGCGGGTTCTTCTCCTTCTCCTCCTTCGCCATCGTTATCGCTTCCCTCGGTGAAATCCGAGCCACGGGAGGACGGGGAAGATGAAACTGAAACTGTGTTGGATGGTCTCATAAGCATTCTTCTCTCGCAGAATACAACTGATGCCAACTCCACAAGGGCTTTCGCTTCTCTTAAACGCGCTTTCCCCACTTGGGAAGATGTATGCTTTTCTGCCTCTTTGTCTCACTCACACTTTCACACGACACACATTCTTCTGAACCGTTATGGAAATTTTGGGTCTTTGCATGAAGGTTCATGGTGCAGAATCAAAATGTATAGAGAATGCCATTAAATGTGGTGGCTTAGCTGGGAGAAAAGCTTCCTGCATTAAGAACCTATTGAAGGCCTTGCTCGAGAAGAACGGTAAAATATGCTTGGAGTACTTGAGAGACATGTCAGTTGACGAAATCAAGGCCGAGCTCTGTCGTTACAAAGGCATTGGACCCAAGACGGTACTTTTTCTTTTTCTTTTTTCAATTAAAACTATAAATTTTCTTTTGACTACTGTTTGTTAGTATTATGGATTCTTACCTTCTTAGTCTGCAAACTCTGCTGACTGGGGTAAACTGTGGACGAATTTATTGAAACTTATGTGCTGTTAAACGGCAAAACAAAAAATGTGGAGCTACTAGCGAATGTGCATGGCTGAAATCAGGATATACAGGAAGAGCTTCTGCTATCAACATAATCAGGTTTAGTATCAGGAAGCTGGTCATTAGGGATATTCTTGTGTGTGTAGTTTCCATGGCTTTTGTTTCTAGGTGCCATTTGCATGATATTTGGGGCCCTTTTGTTGGACATAGCCCACTAGGACTTCTACAAGAGTCTAGCTAAACTAAGGAACTATTATTTAGAGAATGATTAGGAGACCAAAGAATTTTTTTTTGGGGGAAGGGGGGTGGGGTTGAGGAGGTAAGTTGATTAGTATAAAGTATTAGGACAGACTTTGATTTAAGAGTAAGATTATGTATGAACTTGAAGGTTCAATGTGTGTGTCTGTGTCCTCTAATTTTATGTCTCAGATATTTTTGGAATGAAGAATGTAATGCTCCATTATTTGAAGATTATTATCTTGACTGGTAGTGATGCTAAAACACCCTTTAGTTATGTGCTGCACAAGATGCTGAATGTTCTATTTATAGTTGGATCTTATGAATGTTGTCTGTTTGAAATCCAGTGAATATATACTAGTAGTCTACTATGATATTTCAAAAGATGAAGGGAAAAGAAAATTCTATATCAAAGTTTAGGTACTGTGGCTGTGATTTTGCTGTCATATTGTGATAATTTCAATTATGGTGGAGTATTATATTGTTTATTAGTTTGAAGCCAATCTCAAGTTGCTGGGATAAGGATTGGTGAGCTGAGTACGTTATTTATTTTCTCAAGTCCCAGTCATCATCTATGCAATCTAGAAAGAGTGCAAGAGAAGAGATTAGCCTATAAAAAATTGCATTCTGGTCCCATTGACCTTGCTTTTTTTCTTTTTGTTGTTGGGGTGTAGGTGGGGGATAGATAACAACAATTTTATTAGAAAAGATTGAAACAAGTACAAACCACAACAGGATTAAGTATCGGCCTCTCAAGGCGACCAAGAGAAACAAGAAGAGGAAAAAGAAAAATACAAGTACATGGTACTAGAGACTAGTCTTCCAAGGGCAAAGAACTTCCCAACCACTAAAGCAGACTACCCACCACTTGCCCAGCTAGCTGATCTGCAATTCCATTTGCAGTTGTAGGCTGCCAATGGAATGAAGAGTTCACTTGTGAGGCCAAGGACTAATGCGTCTGATGGTATGAACAAACTCCATATGCTATCCTTAGTTGATACCCTAGACACAAGAGTGGCTAAGTCTCCTTACACCTTAATATAGTTAAAACCCTCTTCTAATCGCAAACTCCAAACCCATTCTAAGAGAAAGAAGTTCTGCACAGAATTTCCTTACCCCTATTTGGTCTGAATAAGCCCAAGACTTGTCCTGTGGCCCTATTGACATGTTTAGATTTTAGTAGAAGGGAAATATGACATCATGGATGGTAAAAGAAGAAATGTGTGGGATGCTTTCATTCATTGAGGATCTTAAAAATTGCGACTTCTCTATCTGTTCCACTGAGAACAGATCAGATGTGCTAGTAATAATAATGTGTATCAGAACAAAAAAAAATTCATACTTGTGCACGAGTTCATGGTTGGAATTTACAGTGCTTATTTTTAGTAATGATCCACAAAGCCATGATTTCTCTCTCTGTTTATACAATATTTACGATCTGGATTTAGAAGTCAAAATACATGGTTCATTCATTTGTACTCTCTCAAATTGGAATTTCCAGGTACATGATATATAATAAATACAGAAACCTTTTTGTAGAAAGCAAGTGTTTCAACTAGATGCAAACCAGGATGCATCAAATAATGGAATTATACCCATATTTAAAGATTTAACCTTGATTTACAAAATTCTGCAGTCAAGTTTTATTAGGCAGGTGACTTTGGTCGGATCATTTATTTTCTGGGGACTATATCATTCTAACTTCCATCTGCAAATCCATAAAATTATGAAAATTTGGACTCGTGCCAAAGCTAAAAGCTTACCACAGACCCATCCTTGTCTTAGATCAATAAGTCTGATGTTATCAAAGGCTTTGCTGGCTGAACATGAAAGTTAATCAAACATTTTCCTTTCGATGCAACCTAATGATGGTTCCACATGGTACCAAATGCTATTCTGTTTCTTTTCAGCTAGCCAATTAAAACCTCTGCTCTTATGTTTAACCTGATAAACTGTTTCCATGTCGTGTCAAATGCTGTGCTATTCCTTCCCAAATCTCAACTAGCTTCGCCACTGGATTGCATCTGCCAGTAGCTTTCATAAAGTTCTCTTTTGATACCCAAGTTATGCATCCTTAAACCAGCTGACACCTCCTTGGGATTTTTTGATTTGATTGATTGTGTGTGATTTTGTGATGGTTATGTTCCTCGGATGCTATCACACTGTATTGGAGAGGCCTGTCACTATACATCCTTAATGACCACTCTTTCTATGTACCATAATTGGTCAACCATATTGCTGAATTGAGTTAGATGAGGTGCAGAGTAAACATAATGGACATTTGATCACCTTGAACCTTGATCATAGCTAGTAAATTCGTTTCTAGGACGCATACTCAATCTAGTACACATGATTTTTTTCTTTTTTTTTTTGGGGGGGGGGGAGGGGAAGAGAGTTATAGTAGATATGTTTTTCATTGCATTATTCCAGTTTTCCTTCTTCTATTATAAGGTAAGTATCTAAAAGCCCCTTATAAAAAAAACCTTATCCAAAAACCTCACATTTCAAATTGTATATCCATCAAACCCACAGTGGACAAAGTTTTACCTCTTTTGCCCCTGGTTATGACATTTTGATTGTTAAAGCATATAAAAAGGCCAAAGGTCAAAGCATGTAAAATGTTCAAGCATATAGAATGACCAAAATATCATAGCTTCATAAGATTGCCTCCACAATGAGGTGCTTTTATGTGCTTTTGTTATTAACATTCTATACATGAGAAGCTACGAGAGAGTCGTTTGAGGTGACATGGTCATGTTCAACGGAGGCCTTGGGATGCACCAGTTCGGAGGAGTGATTTGATTCAGGTTGAAGGATCTAAAAGATCAAGGGGCAGACCTAAAATTACCTTAGGAGTAGTGAGGAAAGACATGCATAGTTTGGGCCTTGTCTCAAGTATGGCCTCGAATAGAGCTGATTGGAGGGCAACTACCATGTAGCTGACCCCATTTAGGTGGAATATTCCTGAGTTTTTGTCAATTTATTGTCCTTTTTTCTTTTTACTATTATTTTTAATTATTTTTGTCATTGCAAGGATCCATGTAGCTGAACCCATTTAGTTGGGATAAGGCTGAGTTGTTGTTGTTGTTGTTATTAACATGCTTTAACAATCAAGAGAAACCATAGAAATGCATAAAAACTTGAGTTTTAAGGATATCCATGCAAAATGAACGGTGATGTATAGAAGGGTTATTTTGTCATTTCACAGGTTCTAGCAAGTAAAATGCTTTTTGTTCGTATCCCGAAACCTACTAACAAGGCCCCCCCTTTGTAAAGCAAAAACTATGATCAGGGCATTATTTTTAAAATCAATATAATGTAAGACTAGAACCAGACTACGTCTAATCCCAGGCAGGATCAAATAGAACTCCAGACAAATCAGGTTTGTCATTATTTTCCAAGGATATGTGAACCGCCTACTTCAGCATCCGGGAGAGCATTAGAGGAATCTGGTTTTGCCATTTGAAGACTAGAAATTTCTACTCCCAGTAAGGCCCTCAAGCTGTTTCTGGTTTGAATTCTAGATGATTATATAAATTCAGAGAAACCTATTTTATCATCTCTGAAGTCCCCCAAAAGCATGAGATGCAACGGAGTTTTCACACATTTTTAACAAACCTTTATATCAATGCTAAGGACTTCAAAAGCAGTTTGAGGTAACATACTTATCATTGACAGTTTGATCCAGACGGCAGGAAGAAAAGGGGGGAAAATACCTAAATCGACCACTGATTCTGGACTTTCCAGCAGCCTTCCAGTATTCTCCAGCTGCTACAGTCTAGAATTTCTTAATTTCTATCTTTGTTCTGAGCTTTTAAACTTAGTTTCCGTATACTTCTAGAAGGCTGATAGCTACTCAGTTGTTGCTATTAGACTGAGAACTAGCTTATATTTTCAGTGCGAGCCAGTTTCTGTCTTTGTTTTTACTTGGAACTCAAGTTATTGGGCTGATCCCTGCCTCCATAAATAGGGATCAACCTTCTCATTGCTATGCAAATGTCAATAAAATCCCTCTCTGCCACCTCTTCTGTGTGGGTTCACTGTGTGCATTGAAGGGCTGTAAACGGACTGGATATGGCGCAGATATGCATGACTCCATATCTGGTTCATTAAGGAATTTAGAATATCCATGCAGGATATGCAATTTCCACTCCATGTCCTTGTCCATTTAATAACTGGATATTGAACTACGAATCAGAGTATCCGTTTGATAGCAACTTCTCACATTAATTGAATTATTAATCTACATCTGCTGCATATCATCACAACATTGACTAAGCATTAGAAACATGTTCGAACTAATAAATTAAGCATGATAACAAAACATGTTAGGAATTAAAACTAGTTCTAACATCACAAAAATAAGTTTTAGCATCCAACTTCTGTTTTCTATCACCATTCCCTGGTTGATGACCTCATACAGTAATAAAATGTCCTCCCAGTCCCTGCATATAGATGACTACTTGATGTATCATGTGTCATATATAGCATAAATGTAATTTACATATTATCTGTATATTTTTATATATGTGGGAGATTGTAATAAATGGATCTTAATTGGACTGGATTGGACTGGATTTTGATCAATCCACATACGCCTTTAACGAACTTCGATACAGATCGGATCTGGATTAAAATCCAGTCCATGGAGAGCTCTAGTAGTGGGGGAGTGGATTCAATTTGGTCTGTGGGTGGATTCCCTGGGCCTCTCAAGGGTGATTTTGCCATTGTTGCTGTAATTCAAGTTCTGCTTCCCTAAACAGATACCTGTGATCAGCCATTCTAGTCTCCATCAACTAGATCTGTTTCCATCTCTTCCTACACCTAGGAGATACCTGTTTTCAGCCATGCTTCTAGCCACCTTCAATCTTCCATAACTCACTCTAATCTGTTCTGGTAGCCTCTAAATTTCACCCCAGGTAAACCCTACCTTAACCTAATTCCAGAACCCTAACCATCCCCACCTCTCTTTTACCCTGTTCTGAATTCTCACCCATGACTGAGCCCATCACAACCTGCTGTGGACCAGGGAATTCCCTTGAATTTTATCCATCAATCCACCCTACCAAACAGACCACACAGCCATAATTTTCAGCCAAAACCAAACCCTAATTTGTGAGTTACCATAGATCTCCTTCCTCACCCTTATTTAGACCAAAAATATGATCTCTTAATTTTCCCTGGCTTCTGACCTGCTTATTCTCTCTCTTTCTGATATCAGTCCTGTAATTCCAGCCTTTGAATCAAAACCCGTAAGCAACCACCTTTTCTGCTCTAATTAGTATTGTGCAATTAAACCTAACTTCTGTAATTAGAGTTAGGGTATTATATTTCCAACACGCTTTATTTTTTACTATTATATGGTTTCAATCAAGCATGAAGTGCATCTGGATCCTGTTTTAGCGTTCCCAGACAGCAGAAGTTTGATACAATGGAGGCTTGCACTATAATTTTTCTGTATTGATTCTTATGACCCTTTAGTGGAGCTACTTGCCAAGTTTTGGACCCAAGAGCACAAAAACATAAAACCATGAAAATATTTCCAAATAATTTACATATGAGCAGACGTTGGCAAGTTTCCAAGATGTCAAGCACTTTCCAATAGTGTTTTTGTTTTAGTTGTCCATTTCAGTAAGGTAATGGATCTATAGATACCATTGAAATTGCTTGTGCTATGATGGTAGCATTTCCTCTCAGGTTCTGAGTATCTGGGAAGTAAAGCACCTCACAGAGAAAGTTATGCTTTATTCTTTCGCTTCTGAATTCATTGATCGTTTGGCAGCTACGTTTACCCATAGCTGGTAGCCTGGTCATAGCTTTTGATACTGTGGTCCAGCATTCCCTTTTTTGAAAGTGCTGTGATATAAAACAACTAAAGGTGTTGGCTATGTCAACAACACCAGCTACTTAATATGGAGACTCGTAAGGATATGAAAGTGAGCATCTTTTCACATTTTTTAAATTACAGTTCTGTACTTAATAGGGATATGCTGTTCAAAGGATTCCCTCTTCCGTATGTATAATTGTATATTAACTGGGATGCCTACACCACCCAATGTCAAGATTACTCCATTCATAGGTGAGATTACCACATCACAACCCAGTCGTCTTGTTCTTATTCTTTCATGTATTGACAATGGATATACCTTGTGGAGTGAGTTTCTTGCCATGGCTTTCATTTCAGAATGTCGGTTTGCCTGAACTTGACCTTACGTTTAGCACCTTCCTTTCGGTTTGGACCTATGGATCTAAAACTTCTTTCTTACAAATTTCTATTGATAATTATGAATTTTTTGTGCTAATTTAGATGGGAGCTCCACCACCTGCAGATAATTATTATGAGATCTTGCCTTATTATTATCCTAATTCTGTATTTACTCTATAATTTTTTGTTTGTTGTCAAATGGATGACAGGTGGCATGTGTACTAATGTTCCATCTTCAGCAAGATGATTTCCCCGTGGACACACACGTGAGTGTAGAAATATTTTAATTGCAGACTACAATTTTTCTCACATTCACTAATTATTGGTGGGAGTGTGGGACTCTGCAAATTTTCAAATACTCCTGTACAGGTTTTTCGGATCACAAAGACTATGGGTTGGGTACCCGTACAGGCAGACAGGGAGAAGGCATACCTTCATCTCAACAAACGGATACCAAATGAATTGAAATTTGATCTGAATTGTCTATTTGTCAGCCATGGTAAGCTCTGCCATATGTGTGGGAAGAAAGGGCTTCTTAATCAGCAAAGAACCTCCTGTGACCAGCCCTGCCCTCTATCCAAATACTATTGTAGCACAGACTTTAAATAAATAAACAAATATATTAATGGGTTTCCAACCTCAGCCTCTGGAGTCAATTGTGGTATTCTTAGTTTTTTGTTTCCCCAAGGATTTGTCTGGAAGAAAAAGAAAGAGAATGGATTAGAATGAGCTATTAAGGTGGCTGATGGGTAGGGACCATCCTCTTCCCCTGCCTCCACCAAAGTATAAATGAAATGAAATGAAGTGAAATTAAGATGAAATCAATCAATCAATCACTCACTCACCCACCCACCCACTCACCTGGTCACCAAGATCCAACTCTCCATTAGATGGCTTCATAAGATCCATGTGTTAAGATGGTGAATGCTTGATGACTTAGCAAGCCTACTTGGACTTTGGTTACAGCAAGAAAGCAATATGATTAGATTAGGGAAGGGGGGGGAAGGAGAGAAGATAATGCTAGAGAACCATTGGTGGAAGAAGTCCACCATTAGAAGATCTAATATGAGACAAGCGACTAACAAATACAAATCCAATAGTTTCTAACATGTCCCAAAGTTACAATGAGTGGGGTCCAATTAAAACAGACTTCCAACCAAAAGGCTTTGCTTGTTTATTCAATAATAGAAGCTGACGATTGGATTCAGCTGTAACCTATGCTGTTGAGTTTAAAATATAGGTTTGCCATACTCTAAGAAGATTTGCTCAGATCTTGTTGTAGACCCATATTAGTATATAAAATGCTCACATCATTACCCACTTCTAATATTCCTCTGTTTTAACAACTACTCCCCCCAAATTCGAAGAAGCTTTGGCAAAAAAATGGTCAAAGTTGACAGTTTCAAGGAATTTTAGATGCATGTGTCTAGTGGCAGATAAGAACATCTTTACAGTAATCACTAATCAAAAACTAAATAGAATATTTATTATGTAGTGCCCTATTAAACCCTGTAGCAGATGGGATTGGGTACCCACAAATATGCTACTTGATCATATTTATATTTGATTTGTTTATGGTAATCTAAGGTTGAGATTTAAGACAATACATAAATCTACTTGCTCATTAGTTAGTCAAGATAATTAACATTTAATATTCTAATTAAGTACAGTAAAAGAGGTTTTATTAGCAAAAGTTGAGCACCTTCCAGGTGATTGCATCCCCACTAATTTTGACTTCTGGGGTTGGAGTAAATCTAATATTACGTTGTTCTCCAAAAGCATGGAATCAGTGTTTCAAATGCCCAAGTTGATAATCAAAATGTTTATGGACCATGGGTTCCTCTTTAAGAAAACAGAGTGAATCCCCTTTGATAGAGGAAAGTTTGAACCGTATCTAACTATAATAAGGAAAAGTTTTAACCCAATACTGCATATGACGGCTCCTTCCATTTGATTCTTATTGATTTTTTTTCATTTCTTCATCACCTTTAATAATGGACTCATTTATATTTCTACTGTTCTTTATTATAAACTTATCTTGTGTTTGGGTTCATTGCATCCTGAACACAAAATGAGCTCATTATAAATTGCATAGAGAGAAGAACAACTAATAACAGCATTATTGTTTCTAAGAGCTATATAGACAACTTCATATTCTTCATTAATTTTTGAGGAAAATGGAGAGGAATGTGGTGGAAGAACAAGGAGTTGCAGAGACTACCCTTCTTTCCCCTAGATTGGATGGAGGAGAAGGCTTCCATGTTGAAGAGAAGAAGCTTCGGATCTTCGGTTTTGAGGTGGATCCCTATACAAATGATGGTCAGAGCTCTAGAGTGTCTGAGGAAGGAGATGAAAGTGTAAGTTCTTCAAACACAGTTTTGCCTAGACAGAAATCTGTGAAGGAGAAGAGTGGTACTACTACTACTACTCCAGCACCTGAAATGGATGATAAGAAGTATGAGTGTCAATTTTGTTTCAAAGGGTTTGCAAACTCACAGGCTCTTGGTGGTCACCAAAATGCTCATAAAAAGGAGAGGCTGAAGAAGAAAAGACTTCAACTTCAAGCAAGGAAGGCAAGCCTAAGTTGTTACCTTCAACCTCTCCAGAATCACCATGGTTTCAGTTTCCATCTTTCCCCTCCATGGTTCTATGAACCTTCTTCTTCCTATATAACTGATCAATTTACACCTTTTGAAGATCCACAAGTTAGTTTCAATCCCTTCACTCAAAAAGCATACTTTAATGGCTCTCCTCTCACAAAATCATATGCTTTACCCTCTATTCTCCCAGCTCCACAAGATACTTGTAAATTCACTGTGACACCCACAAACAGTTCGATCCAGAATGGACCTTCATTGATCAAGCCTTCCCCTTTGCCTATTTCCAAGCAAAGTTGTAAGAGTCTGGAACTTCAACTAGGGCTTGCCATGCAACCAAATGTCTGAATATCTTCTAACAATGGCTTAGGACAAATCCCAGTACTGCTTAATTACTTAGAAGCTTTTGACTACACATGATTTGATGGTATATGGCCTTAAGACTTAATCAGCCAACATATATTTTGCACCAAATACTTCTGCAGATGTTGCAGATGCCTCTTGAGTCTTGAGTTGGGTTACAATCAGATAAGTATTCATGACTCTGTTGATCATGAGCAGACATAGCCATGTTTACATCTGGGAAATAATGAAGTGAGGTCGCATGCAACACGACGACCGGGCCAAAGCATTTAGGGTTTTGCATGTATGGAAGCCAACTTTAAACTGAGCAATTATTTTAGTACAATCAAAGTTGTTCTTGTATTTACTGCTAATTGTCTGTATTTATCATATACAAGCATTTCAAGTTGATGCCTATCCTTTCCTTCTTCTTCTTCTCTTTTTTCGTTGAAGCAAAAGTCCAACATGAAATATGTACTGATTCCTCAATACTACCATGACTTACCGATGAGAATTCGCTTTTTTTTTTTTTTTTCTTTTTCTTTTTCTGATTAGTTACCTGAAAGATGAAATTCCAACATGGGATTATTCATCTCACACAGCATGTGTTTCATGCTAATTACCAGAGAAACATATGCTTTTATTTCTTATCTTCATAAGAGATTGGATTCTCATTTGTCTTCTATAAAAACAAAACAAAATAAAATAAAGCTTCTAGTTTTCCTGTTTGTAATTTAAGTGTATCTCAGACAATGATTCAAGCTAGCTAGTTTCATCAGTGAGATTATTTAGGGGTTTCAAAAGGTTAAATCTTGTTGAGTAATCCACTTAAGAGCTACTTGTGAGAAGATGATGACATGATAAATCCAATACTAGTACTGCAAAGCCTCATGTTTCAAGAAGGTTGCTAGAACATATAAATTAGGAGAAATTCAAAACATCTCCAATCACATCAATCTGATATCAAACCAGTTAAAATTGTGCTACATGTTTTTTTTTAAACTCTTTCATGGTTCTACCCATATAACCATAGCAATCAACCTGCCCAAAGTGTTTAAGCAAAAAACAGTAATTTTATTGAGTCACCTCTCTTAACTGATTGTGGTTAGTGAAAAGAAAAAGGCAAAAAATCATATGCATAGCCTCCCAGCTGGAAGAGTTGCCACTTAGAAAGAGCTAGAGCCTTTTGATTCAAGCTTCAATAAGCTGATCATCAATGGGCTTCACAATTTGAACTACCCCAAAGAAGATACCCAACCCCCTCCTCTGCAAAAATTATCCTTTACAAACCTCTAATTGCCAATCAGCAAAAGCTCATTGAAGACCAAGCACAGCTCAACCAGTGAAGCACAAATAGTGTTGTCAATGGGTACCTTTTTTGCTTTTGCCAATGGCGTTGTCAGGACCTTCAGCCTGACCAGTCCCACGGGCACACGCATATTCAGAACATAGAAGCCATGGGACTGATCCCAAAGAGGTAAGAGGAGTTAAAGGATTACAATACATGGTGAAACATATGATTGAATTTGACCATAAAATTTGATAGCGAGTCGAAGGATCACCAATCTATTCAATGGTTTGAAATGACTATATCAATCCTAGACTACATAGGGGAGTTCAGTGGCTTGTGACATCAAGATGTAAAGCACAGGTCTCGGGTTTGAGCCTGTCCAGCAGCATAAAAAGTGACTTTCAAGGTTTGGAATGATCTAATGTAGCTGCAGAGCAGACTTGTTCCCTACTCCAGCACAGTGATTTATGATGCAAGCCAGCGATTGCTGCCAACGGAGTCGGCTGTTCTCTTCTCACCCCGGGATCCTCTCTCTCTCTCCTTTTCGCCCCCTCCCTTCCCCCTCCGGTCCCAGGTTCCCTATAGTTCTATTCCCTCAGTAGCTTTACAGTATTGTACTCCCCTATGTAGCTCTATAGTTCTAAGTAAATCTATGTAAACTATAATATGTATTTCCATATATGTTGTTCCCCCACCGTCCCCACCCCACTATCCGGAAAAAAAAAAAAAACCCTGGGGCTAGATGATTCACCCAAAATCTCATCCATATTGATGTTTCTATTTGTGCTCTCATTGGCCCTGCACTGATGTAAGGGTTATACGCTAGTTATAGAAATATTTTAACAAATCTTATTCTATTTCAGTCAGGTAAAAAAAAATTTGAATTAGAATTTAAAAATAGGATTTAAGAGGTAAGGAATAAACTATGGATAAAATCCAAGCGATCTTTTTGTAGGCATTTGCCCCTAATTGGATCAAAGGATTGAATTGATTATAAAAACATGAGTTTAATTAATCGATTTATTAGTGAACAAGGAAAGTTTTTAACACAATATTAGTAAGTTAAAATGATCAATAACAATTAGTGTTCATATTATTATATTAAAATTTGAGGATTATAATTTAATAATGACCAGAATGTTCTTAATACTATCATAATTAATGTTGACTTCTTGTTTTCATTGGATTAGGCCAATAATGGTTAGTAGTTAGGGGGCCAAGATATGTTTTAAACATTAGTGTAAGGCACAGAAACCCCAACCACCCCCTCCTCCCAAAAGTGAATTTAAACAACTAATTAGGATGATTGTTTCTCCATTCAAAAACTGATTTTCTATTTTCATTTTGGATCTCAAAAGTATCTTAAAATGCATTTTGTTTTCCATCAAATGAAAAATATTTGATTTTGGATCTAAAAAGTCGTCGGATCTTCTTTTCTCTTATCTTTTTCTCAGTTTTGTAATGTTAGGTTGGACATATTGACTAACATGAGAAGAAAATTCCAAACTTACACTTGACAAAAAAAAAAAACGTAATTTTTATTGAAATAATGTAATATTATATAAACTTATAATTATTACATCAAATATTATTATTTAATTAATAAGACATGAATTGGTTCTACAATATATGTTTGTATAATATTAAATAATTTTTAAACACGTACTATTAGTATATTTCATGTCTTTTAAACTTGTTCAGTCTGTTTTTCTCTTTTTGCCGTTTTTGAAATGTTCGATCGTATTTTGTACCACCCTGTTTGAATTCTGAACCGTTTTAAACACGTCGTAACGCATAAAGTTTTATTGTCATCCCCATTTTAAGTTTTTAACTAACTATGATTTTGATTAACCATGACCTCTGAAAAATGGTACGACATAGACATTGACACATCCACCAAGTGGAATATCAATTAAGGGAGAAAGAACGTTACCTGGTTGCCCCTATGCGCATATATAGGGGTACGCAAAATGACGGCCACACTCCCATGAAAAAGCAGAATTTATCGGGGGCACGATGGTCATGTCACCTGCTCTTGTGTCTGGGTGCAAGGACAGCATACCACATGCGCCCAAGTAGCGTTATCTTTCCCATCAATTATATTACTTACATGATTAAGTTTTCCTCCAAACTTGGTGAAGAATCTCTTCACCATTGATGGTTTGACCTAATGATTGGAATCAGAAATACCCTTTCACAGTCCAATCAGAGTATCAGAATCCATGGTTGAAGAGAGATTCACTTTTCACCATTGAAACTGGAGGCGCCAATTTGATGGGCTGGGCCTTTGCACTAAGCGACACATATAGAGACCTCAGCAGGTGAAACCCAGCCCGAAATTCATGTTGAATTACAAGCCCGGCAGGCTGGGCTAAGAGTTGGACAAAATGTGCCAAGCCAAGGAGATATTATGGATCAAATTTCTAAAGTACCAACTGAACCGTACTGAATTACCTATTCTCGAATTCAAAAGTGTATACACATGTATGTATGGTGATTATAAATTATGAAATTGAATAAAAAATCGTATTGAAATCAAATTGACTACATACGATTTCGATATTGAAAATGCATTCGAGTTCCTAGTACGGTATGATTTTGGTTTCTTTTCATTGTCTCTTCCTCCAAACCAAAACTGTATCGATTGACACCCTTAGTTGCGACACCCCACCCTCCATGAAATAAAAAATGTCATACCTATTGGATATCCCACACGTGCTCTCATTGTCCTCGGGGTAGGTAATCCCTCTTCCTTTATATTTATTTCCACAGGGTTTTTCCTTTTTAATGCTTAAATGTTTTTTCACACACAACTAATATAAAAAAGATGTTTTGATAATCAAATCAAGTTGGTCTAATATATAAGTAAATCGATAATTAAAAAAAAAAGGTTTCGACCTCTTATTGGTGATCAAAAGTAAAAGTTATTAGAGTCAAATACACAAAATATAGTTTTTTGCAGCTTCGAGCCTTCAAATATAAAATCGTCTATTTTATTTACTTTATATTATTTTGTGGTAAACGCTTAAATATTTAATTCAAATAAATCAAAAGAATATACAAGTCAGGATTTGTCAGAAGATACCAAAAACATTGACCTTACCAAAAGAGGGGTCCAAATTTGCAATCTGATTTCATCCAAAAAAAAAAAAATTTGCAATTTGATTATCTTGAGTCAAAAGCTAATAAAAAAATGGGAAAAATATTACATTATTACCACGTCATCTGTGCAGATTTCCATTCACATGAATCTTTTTAATATTTTTTCTCAATTTTCTTGAAAAATGTGAATCCCGTATAGTTGATACCCTTTTCTAGGACACGGTTAGATCAGGATCACCCAAACTCGGACAAATATGACACTTTTGTCACTGTTTTATCGTTAAAAAATCTGATTTTTTTTCTACCTTTTTACCTTTGTTCGTATAGGTGGATCGGTTTGGAATCGGTCTTGGCCGATACTGATCCGATTCAGCCAAAATCAACCGATCCAATCCGAGATTACGAACCTTGATGTAGGATTATATATGAACGAACATATGTACACATTATATATGTATAGACCAGCCCAAATACATTTTTTCACTTAGATTACCTATTGTTGGGAAGGAATGTGCAACCACGAGAAAGAAACTAATCAAACAATCACATACAACACGAGGAATAAATTAAAGAAATAATCACACACAATATGAGAAATTTAACATGGTTTGATACGAATGTCTACATCCAATCGAGAGAACCAGAAAATTTTTCACTAAGCTAAGCCAAAAAAAAAACACGCTCTACACCACTTTTCACCATACAATGTGATCCCCTTACTTGTGTCTAGATTTTTTCCAATAGAGACAATATATAGAAAACCCTAGAAACTTTAATTCCCGTACAATTATAATTTTACCCCAATACATGTAATAGATCAAAATCCTAACCCAAACATATAGAACCTCAACAAAATTATGTAGACCAATGAGAACGTGCAGAGAGGCATCAACATAAATGGGATTTTTAACTCATGGGGCAGGTAGGTAATTGATTTCACGTGCCACAGCACTAGGCATACATATGTAAAGTATTCTTGTAATGTTTTGGGCTCATTCCAAACCATCTGGCCAAAAGTCAAGTTTCTAAGGCCGCACCTGGATTGTCCTAAGCCCAGATAGGTGGGCTGGGGCTCAAATAAACTTGTGATGGGCCTGGGTTTTTAAAACCCCAGCCCAGCTCGAATGAATCCCACCCTTTAGAATTTAGACCTAAGTTGTTATTAGCGATTAGTTACTTGGTCCCCCTCTGTTGGTAGTGCATATTTAGATCAATTATTTGGTTGGAGGATCACCTACACTCGATAGCACACTCCCGTCCAATGTATGTCCATGAACCCTTTTTATAGTCTTAAGATCTTTAAATTCTTTGTTTTGCTTTTTGCCCAACTTAACTTAGGTTTTTTGACCTTGGGGTATTTACCTATCCATCAAATTTCAGGCTCCATATCCAACCTGCCATATTGCATAATAGATACCACTCAAGTAACCTTTGTTGGGTAACCAAACCCTAAAACTCGCTCACATTATAATATTTAGTCTTTTATTTCAGTCATTGATCCATTAAAATGCTTGGCTTATATATATATATTTTAATTATTTTTTTCTCATTCTCTTTATCATGTGTGCTTCATGTGAATAATATTGTTTTCCGTGTCATCATTGATATAACACAAAAGATTCCTTCACATTGATGGTATAGGGGTCCTTTTTCTTTTCTTTTTTTAGCATTATAAGTGATTAAATTTATTTATGGGAGAGGGTTTTCTACAAGGGCATTGTAAGAAGAAATTGGCACACCACCACCAATGAGGGATTGGAAAATGGAATCATTCATATAGAGCACACATGATCAAAATAGGAGAGACAAATATCACTGTGGATTCTATTGTTTATTATGTGAGGAAGGTATAAACGAATTTGTATAAAAGCAATATAGCAATCTTTTTCCTTTTTATTTAGACCGAGTTTCCATTCACTCATGGTGAAGGAGAAATTCCCTCACCATGTGCATCCTCAACATTTGATGATAAAGAGAAACAATATCATTTAATTGGGAGTTTGTGATAGGATGAGAATCCCATCAGAGGGGGTCACATCACCAGATGGTGTGAGAATTTTTGCGTGGGGCTCCTTTGTAGTGCGACATAGTATGTAGCGCACATTCGACGGTCTGCAACGTATAGGCACGCAGCCCACAACCCACCTATGTGTTGGGATGCGTGCCCATGCATTGCAGATCATCGGATGGTGCACTACACACTGTGCCACGCTACAGACGACCCTGATTCAGAATTCTTCCTCCCCCACTAATGAAAGAAAACTTTCACCCATTTCTTATTTTTCAATGAGAGAGACAAGTAATTTATTCAATTAGGTAGCAATTCCAAAGGTGGCTATGGCCTTTTGTAAGATATCGCATTTCCATTGTCAATGAAGTCTTCTAATTTTGTCTTTCGGAGAAGTTCTACACCCAAATACAAGTTTTATGCGATTAGGTGGTCATGAATGTCATCTAGAAAATGACGTTTTGATTCCCTATATCTTAATCTTACCAAAATTCCCTATATCTTAATGGGTGGAGCAACAATGGAAACACACATAGATATGGATTATTAGATACTTAGCCAATATATATATAATAACTGGTCGTGTAGCATAGGGGACCAATAAGAGTGCATGCAAATAAGAGTGCATGCAGGAGCATTTAAGTGAACAAGATTTTTTAATTCATTGGGTGTTGAGCAATATTTTTTTTATATATATCTAGACATGGTTAGGTGTTAGGTCAGAAAAATAAAAAAAAAAGATATTATATCAGGTAAGGTATTCGTGTGTGTGTGTGTGTGTGTGAGAGAGAGAGAGAGAGAGAGAGAGAGAGAGAGAGAGAGAGAGAGAGATTTTTGTCGATTGGGCATATCGTAGCTTGTCAAACACAGTGGTTTTTTTTTTTGGAGACAGGAGGGGTATCCGACTTTAGGCCGACTAAATCCCCCCTTGGACTCGTACATGACCCCCGCGCCACGCACGGTGGTTTTTGGGTTCTAGTCCCATGGTAGTCAATCCTAGAACCGTCATTTTTACTATCATCTCAAAACTAGGATTTAGACTCATTTAATAATGAGAACGTTGGGGTCTATAACGATTCTAGACACTAAAAGTCTCAAACACTAAAATAGCTCTAAAATCCCTAGATCTTCTCAAGTACACACATAATCTAACATCAATTCTTAAGCATACACACACTCAAATATGGGTCTGCCTCCTCTCCAGGGAGCCCAACGTCCAGGGAGTGACCAAGGGGTCATCCAATTGTTGGGTTGTGTTGCACACATCCCGGTGTGCACCAATCAGCCATCGAAATGTATGCGACACAACCCAGCCAATGGATGCCCCCATGGGCGCTGGACTCCTTGGAGACGAGCTCTATGCTCAAATATGCCCAGAATTGCATACTTTCAAATCATCTACACCAGATAAAATTCAAATCTCAAATTATTCAAATAAAATATATTACATGTCAATGTCAACTTCCCAAATCACTAAAGTATTTCCAAACTGTTAAATCCAACTGACTGAAAAGGAAATCTAAATCGTGAGTTGTGAATTTTGAATCTCATCATATCAATAATCAATCTTCACAAGTAATAACAAGTACAAATATATATAACTATTAGTTTTTCTTTATAATTAAGATATAACACTTATATAAGTTAGGGATGCAGTTTTCTGTACGGGAGTGTGGCCTACGTCATCACTTCCATGTGTCTATCTCTCTCCTCCTTAAAATAAGGGGGCAAAGTGTATTTTCACATGGGGGAGGAGAGAGATAGACTCATGGGAGTGCTGGCATAGGCTGCACTCCAGGACAGAGATCTTTTTCCCTATAAGTTAAAACACATGTAGGGGTATCAATATAGATGCAATTTTTTTATTTCATGAGGGCAGTGCAATACTTTTGCTCACTCCTATGTCCGAACGTAAGAGCCACACGACTAGGTACCACTCTTTTTCCCAACTATTATATATATTAACTATCCAATGAATAAGATTGTCTAAGGCATTGCAATCTATTTTATGGGAAAGGGTTTCCTACGATGCCAGAGTGGAAAAGTTACACCAATAGGTGGCCCATGAACGATTTCACTAGTAAAAGCTTGGGGATATATGAGAAAGAGTGTCAGTGATTATTAGAGAAGAGAGAGAATGTGAGGTTCCCACTCTAGCATCATGGGTAAACTTGTCCCCTGTATTATTTATTAATAAGGGAAAAAGAATGTTGTCTGATCACTTAGCTCTTGCGCCCAAACACATGAGCATGCAAAATTACCACCCCCCTATAAATATCATCCATATATATATATCTCTATGTGTGCTTTCATTGGCCCTGTGCTGATGCAAGGCTACACGACCGACCATGTAGCAATCTCTTGCCCATTTATTAATTATGAAAAAAATGTCTTTGAGAAAGGGATGAGGGCTATACACTTACATATTTTTTCTCTCTCCTCCTAACATTCTCTTTCCTCTCAATTGGCTACTGATCAATCGTGTCCCACAATTCTCATTGGTTGGATCCCCCCACCTCGTTAGCTCAAAGAATCCTCTCCTATTAATTATTAGGGAAAAAGAACTCTACCTGGTTGCATGGCTCTTGAGCCCAGACATAGGAGTGGACGAAAGTACCACCCTACCCCGAAGGAAATAAAAAATAGCATTTGTGTTGATGCCTTAAGTGGACTTTCATTGCCCCCACACTGGTGCACGCGCTACACATCCAGACAACGATTTCTTGTAATTATTACTAGTTTTATAAAGACAAGGCTTTTTAGAACATGGCTTAGGATTATGAGCACGGCAATTCATTGATTATGTTGAGCTCAGACCGTTGGATGTCCGAGCTACCACGAGTCGAACATCCACACTAGCACTGCCGCATTGCCCCAAAAAAATCAGAACGTTCAAAATCAATCGATTGCTGTGGTTTAGATTGATGTTGATCATTGGAAGCAAGGAGCCTGGTCATCTAGTCACTGGATAATTGAGGGAGCGTAAAGTTTAAATTAACTTAATTAATAATTATAATGGAATTAATGTATGGAGCTTAGCCGCTTAGGGTTTAGCTTTCGAAGTCCATTGATAGCAACTTGATTTAGAGTGCTTAATTATTTTAAAGTTTAATCAAGGGCCGACTGAGGCTGCCGGTGTGTAATGAAATCTACACACTTTAGTCAATGGAAGAATTGGAATCGAAAGGAAATACTGCATGATTCGTTTTGTATACAAGGAACATGTTAGGAAGGAGAGAGAATGTGAGAAAATTAGATACAAGAAATTTGTTAAATTTTTTCCTTTAAACTTAAATAATGTGAATTTTTACCAATTCCAATCCCAAAACAATCAATCCTAGAACCATTCCATATACAAAACAATCCCCCAAAATAAAGATTCAATCTTGTTCAATAATATTCAAAGTCTAGTTTGGGTTTCTTGAGAGTTTGAGACACTCAAGAGTCTTAAAACTCAAATACAAGTTTTTCTTCTTAATTATGAATTTATGATGTAACCCTATTCCAATTCCTTGATGGTTTTGGGCCCTCAAAGTCTCAAAGACTTCTTTTTTTTTTTTTTTTTTTTAAATTTTATGTTGGGCTGATGTTCTTTGTGCCGCAGCGTAACCTATGCCCAAACACATGGGCCTGCCATTTAGGGGAGCAGGATGGTTATTTCACCCACCCCCAGGTGTCTGGGCATAGTTTGTGCCCCGGACACAAAAAACATTGGGCCTTTAATTTTTTAAAAGCCTAAGAGTGTGTTTGATATGCATTCCCATATCCCAAAAATCTCGTTTATCATCTAATAATTGGTCTCAAAATTAATTCCCAAAGACCAAAACTAACCTAATGAATTAGGTCGATTTCAAATCTTATTGGGTTGGTTTTAGAACATTTCAGTTCGATTCCGATCCCAAATTAACACTCTTATTTAAAGCGGCTTAACTTTACAGGGTCTTTTTAGCTGGAAAAAAAAGAAAAAGAAGAAGAAAAGATCATCTATGTCTGATTCTCTTTAATGCGCATCGATGCGCTGTACACAGTCTTTCTCCCGCCTTACTCTGTTAGTTGGATAGTTGTTACTTGCCAGCGTTTATTAAAATTTCATACGGGAATGTGCGTACTGCGCCTACAGCGTTTTGTATCAGGAGATCCCTTTGACGTACCACACACTACTAAATTCTGAATTCTCTCCTTCCTTACTGTGCTTTCTATCTATTTGCTGTTCTTTCCATCTATTTGCTATCGCGTGGTTCCAGCTTGGAGGTCCTTAGACTTCTCTATTTCCCTCCCTGCCACCACACTCTCGCATCTACCTTCGTAGGGTTCTTCAATGCTCTTTTCCCGTTTCGAAGACTGACGATCGAATTCTAATCGGTTTCCGAGCAAATGAGAGAGTCAGAGTTGGATTTCTGCTGCGGATCCATGGGTCTCTTTGACAATCCCTGTAGAAAATCGTGCGGACGGAGTTATTTATAGGGTTTTTGTTGCAAGACGGTCTTCTTTTCTGATTTGGAGTAGAAAATGTCATTTCACGGTTTTTCTTCAAAATCGGAGAAGAATGAGGCCGCCAAGCAACAACGGAGGGATCCATACGAGGTCCTCGGGGTTTCTCGGAACGCAACGGATCAGGAAATTAAGAGCGCCTATCGAAAGATGGCTCTCAAGTAAGTTACTTTTATTCTAGTTTTATAATTTCAAACATTCTCTCTTGTTCAATTTTTGTTGGTCATATAGTAGCATTTTGCTTTTATTTGATTTCGTTTTTGTATTCCAGTCATATTTGAGGTTTTAGGTTAAGACTTTGGTTTTTGTATTTTTGACAATTTTTTGAATTTATTAGTTTCATTTATTCATCAAGATTTGCCCGTCGTTGGGCCAGAAAGGCTGAAATTATGTTTAGGTAGTTGTTGAATTCCGTCTATTTTCACATGCGCCTGTTCTGACAACAGTAAACCGGGTCATTTCTTTCCCTGTATTGTTTGACTTGTTCCCGGTCGATACCTCTTCATGTCCGGCTCTTTTTTCGGTTTTCCCTTGCTAAACTATAAAAGAGGACAGAAAATGGCTCCATCGTATTTCATCAACAAATTGTCGATGATAGTAGGTATTATAGGAAAGATTTCCCTACTTCCTACAGCTCACATGTGGTACCACTTCTGCGGACTCTTTCACTGTCTGTTTCTGTATTTGCTATTCTCTTATAGCTGTATTGCATCTCACAATGATGGCAAAGGCATTAAAATTTGTCTACTTTCTGGTTTTTCCTTGACGAGTTGACGTGGATAAAGTTGAGAAACCTTTAAGGCTGTTCCTTACGTGATTATAATAAGACTGAAATTGAAAGACATCAATGATGGAAAAAAAAAAAAATGAAGCAAAAAGCTGTTACCTGACTTCAAGTTGAATTGTCTTCCATCTTATGCCTGGCTTTACATGGACCCATCATCAGTTCTTCTCTATTAGTAATGCTTATTGATGAAAAAAAGAATGGGGAAAATTCCCCCCTCCCCCCAAGGTATATCCATTAATTATATGGTCCTGTGGTCATGGCATTGATAAACAGATACACCCGAAAGAACTCCCAGTATTGGAGACGTGTTATTGTTTACTTATCTGGGTTTATTTTTTGGTGCACAATACTTTTTCTCAGTTTCAAGAGTTCATGCTCATCCCCTGAGACCATTCATCTATTGCCTATCACTCCAACAAGTGGGGAAAAAACATACTCCTTGAGGACCCTTGGGGCCATTACCCAGTGCTGATCCTGCTTCCTATGCTGGGTATTGGGAGGGGTGAGTTTGGAATCAGTCCTAACCTTTGGCATTTTTGCGCAAAGTGGCCGCCCTCAAGACTCGGACCCGCGTGATGTGGGTGAAAACTGTAGAGTGATGCTGGCTGTCAGGTGAAATGACCTGCAAAACAAGAGAATAAACACTAGAGGTTGGCCGGAGATGATTCCAGTTGGGTCCTTTGATGCCTAAACCAGTTTTCAGGGCAACCAGTCAAAGGGAGAGAGATTAGTTCAAGAAGAAGCATAGAACTAAATCAAGATTCTTCGACCGTAGTCGAATTACATCCAGAGCTGGTTCTAAAGTGGACAATTCAGTTCAATCTGACTTACCTGAGGTCTTCATCTGATATTTATCGGCGATTGGGAGGATGTGTTTGTTTTGACATGATGGGACTGCAAGTGGCTTGCATCCCGAGAAGGATCGGCTTTAAGTATGTAAGCATTAAATGCAAAATGGGCTTGTTAGGACATAATCAACCCTTTCGGTGGATATTGGATAATCCTAAGCATGCCTTTATTTATTGCTGTTGAGTTGTAACGTGACTCGATGCGTTGAGATGGGACGCATCCGGGATGTGGATGATGGAAGTCTGTTCCCCGTTTCTCAATGACGAATGATTGATTCTTGCGCTGTCCTGACACCTATGTCAGATGTAGGCTTTACGCTCCGTCGGTCATTTAAGCTATGGATCCAGATATTTGCGGATTACGACCCATCGTGGGTCGTTTACGATCCTTTCCACGTGTCATCCATCTATGGACTAGTTTTTTAGTGGTATATCACCGCGCAAAGGACCCTTGGGGGTTATTCATGGTAGATTTAGCAGCACAAAATTACTCGGGATGATATTCTTTAATTGGTTAATATTTTATGGGAAACTTTTACTCTGTTGCCAACCCTTGAGGAAAAAGAAAGACAATGGAGCAGTATGATCGACTCTCTCTGTCTCTCAATTTTAACTCTGTCCTTAAAGTTATATTGTGACTTGTGAGACATCTGTTTTAGATGTTTTTGAGCCTTTATTGATTTCTGGTCTAATCAGACAATCAGTCTGCCTTAAGAGTCCTTGTTGCTTAGTGATGGGATTGTTTCTTAGAGGGCCATTTTGTTATTTGTTTTCTGCTTTTCTCATTGGTTATTGGGCGGCAAGGTTACCTCAACTTGTCATCTTTCCTTTCCAATTAAAATTCTTTCAAGTGGCTAAAAATTTGATAAAAGAGGAAGGGCCTGCTAATGAGTTGTCAGATTTGTGGTGTGAGTGTCTATTCTGAGAATTTGTTTCCCGTTGTTTGTTTTGTACAGTTCCACAATAACTATGTTGGAGAAATCTAAAACCCTCTCTCTTTTGTGGACTTGAATTTTGATGTTTGCTTGGATCTGAGGTGATTTAAGAGTTACTCCAATAGGAGATAAGTTGAGGGAAGTCGTTTTGGGATGGTTTGAGCATGTAAAACAAGGCCATTGAGTACACTGGTAAGGGGTGGTACTGATTTGAGGAAGTTTGAGAAGCAAGGGGATGGTAAAAAATGACATGGGGAGAAGTCTGAGAAAGAATATGAATGACTTTGGATTAACAACAAATATGACCTTCCATAGACTTGAAAGGTGAAGTATTCATGTAGCTGACCACGTTTGGTTGGCAATGGGCATATTTGAGTAAAGTTGAATATGTTGTTGTATGTCTGAATATTGCTTGAAGAGGTGCTCATCGTTCAACCTCCTTGGGAGAGCAATGCAGCACAAGCCACAAAATCAAAGGGAGCCCAGTTCTGCATTGGTGGTCTATCCAATTTCACAATTTACAGTGGAGTAAAACATAACTGATCGTTGGCAGTCAGAGGTATATACGTAAAAGTAAGGCTTCTAAAGTAAAATAAGCATTAAGAAATATGAAAATAGCCAAGGCTCCAGGTCCAAATGGAGTCCCAATAGAAGTATGGAAGAGCTTAGGGATCTGTGGCTTATTTTGGTTAACTAAGCTGTTTAATAAGATTATGTGCATCGAGAGAGTGCCAGATGAATGGAGGAGAAGCTTTGTGGTCCCGATTTTAAAAAATATAGGTGATATCCAAAGTCACAACAACTATAGAGGCATAAAAGTAATGAGTCATACTATGAAATTATAGGAGAGGGTTATTGAAACACGCCTGAGAAAAGAGACCACTATTTCAAAGAACCAATTTGGTTTTATGCCAAGAAGATCCACAACATAAGCTATCTATTTACTAAGGAGACTGATATAGTCCTAGATTGGTAGAAGACCAACTAGGAGCTAGTAAACCAGAATCTATTATGAACAGGTAAATCGGCTAGGTTAATAATAGGTTTTTGGTGAAATTAGGGTAAGGGTTTTGTTAGGGTTAGGGTTAGGGTTAGGGTTTGATGTATGGGTTATGTTAAGTCATGGTAGGGGAGTCTATCAGTGAAGGTCCTGAGATGTTTTGATGGAGGGAAGTATGTAAACTTGAATGGGCAGCAAGGTTAGGGTTAGGGTTTCGGGTTTTTGAAAAGAGGAAAAGATGAATTTTTAGGGTTTATGAGGGTCAAATGAGGGAGCAACTTGGATTGAGTTTTCCTTATGGTGAGAGGAGAGTTCAATCCAAAAAAGGAGGAATTTTGCTGGCTTGTTTGGTTTGGGCAGAATTTAGGTATTGGGAAAAGTAAACAAAAAGGGAGAATGTTAGGGTTTGGTGGTTTAGAGGATTAGAAGAAGAAAGGTTAGGGTTGGGATGAATCAAACTCACTATTGTTGCAGAATTTCCTTGGCATCAACTTGTTTGATTGAGAAACTTGAATAAAAATTGAATCTTTAACAAGAACTTGAAGGAGATCTTCAAAGAACCTGAAGGAGAGTTTCAAAAGAACCTCCCGGGCTTCACACCGCAAGATGTCGATTGGTCAAACACCAATCCCACCAACGAACCACCCGGGCTTCCCTCCGCAAGGTGTCAATCGGATCAAACACTGATCCCACCAATCTTGATCATACACAAGACAGAAATCTTCAATGGAGAAGAAGAGCAACAAATGCTTTTCATTGATATCAAAATTCGTGTTCAATAGTTGTCCCCCTTACAACCTTATATAAAAGACTAAAAAATAGACTCCTACACTAAAAAAGGAAAGGCCTAACCCAATCCTAAACCTATTAGGTAACTTAAACTAACTAGGAAACTGAAATAGACTCAAAACAGAGTCTTAATCCAGCCCCACAAAGCACTTAAAAGAAAACTACTAAAATCACTTAAATTGGACCAGTGGTTCAACTGGTTCAATTTAAAACAAAAAATAATATGAAAATAAATTAAGTATAGAGCTAATCCCGTATGCAACCTATGTACCCCTACTTTAGGTCCATAAAAGTGACCTGTTACATTGAAAACCCATGGGATCAAAGGCCCAACATATATATAACCTAACCCTAGACTTATTCCCATTAAAATAAACCTCTTTTGGTGATGTATCTGCATCAGAGACTCATGGAAAGATTTGGAGAGAGTAGGAAGGATCTCCATATGGTCTTTATTGACCTTGAAAAAGCTTTTGACAGAGTTCCTAGAGATTTAATATGGCAGGTGCTAGGGAAGAGAAATGTTTCAAGTAAATACACGGACATAATTAAAGATATGTATGATGGCGTGGTGACTAGTGTAAGATCGTGGGTAGCCAAGGTAGTGTATTCCTAATTACGATTGGATTACATCAAGGATTAGCTTTAAGCCCTTATCTATTTGCGCTTATTATGGATGAGCTAACTAGAGACATCCAAGATGAGGTGCTTTGGTGCATGTTTTTTGTTGATGACATTGTTTTAGTGGATGAAACAAAGGCTGGGATTAATGCCAAATTGGAGTTATGGAGATCAACCTTGGAATCAAAAGGTTTAAGATAAGTGGAACAAAGACAGAATATATGGTTATGAAGATCAACCTTGGAATCAAAAGGTTTAAGATAAGTGGAACAAAGACAAAATATATGGTATGTAACTTTAGCAACTTCGGGACGGGGAATGAGGGGGTGAAAGTTGATGAAGATTCAACAACGTAGCCATTTTAGGTATCTAGGATCAATCATCAGTATGGAAGGTGATATAGAAGATGATGTCTCAGAAAGGATTAAATAGGGTGGATGAAGTGGAGAGGGGCATCCAGAGTGTTATGTGATCGGTGGATTCCTTTAAAGCTTAAGGGAAAGTAATATAGGACAGTCATAAGATCGGCTATGATGTATGGCGAGGAGTGTTGGGCAATTAAGAAGTGTCATATAGAAAAGCTAAGCGTAGCGGAGACTGGAGAGGAGGATGTTGAGATAGATGAGTGGCAAACCCAGGAAGGATAAAGTAAGGAATGACCATATTAGAGCTGGTTTGGGAGTAGCCCCGATTCAAGATAAGCTACGAGAAAGTCATTTAAGGTGGCATGGCCATGTTCAATGGAGGCCTTCAGACGCTCCAGTTCGGATGAGTGATTTGATTCAGAATGAAGGTACTAAAAGAGCTAGGGGGCAGGCCTAAAATGACCCTACGAGAAGTAGTGAGGAAAGACATGCATAGATTAGGTCTTGTCTCTAATATGACATCAAATAGAGTTGATTGGAGGGCAAGGATCCATGTAGCCGGCCCGAGTTTGTTTGTTTAAGACTTACTTGTAGTTGTGGTGTTATGTTTCTTTTCTTTACTTTGTTTTACATTTTGTCCTCTCAAGGATCCGTGTAGCCGACCCCACTCAGTTGGGATAAGGCTGAGTTTTTGTTGTTGTTGTATTGCTATGGCAGTCCAAATGATGGTTAAGGGCAGTGACTATAAGCAAAGAGATGAGCAAATGACTGTTCTGGGTTTAGGAAGTGTTACTTCATCGAAAAGAAGGAAAGAAGGATGGAGAAGGAATAATGGAAAAGAGAGAAGAGGTGTTGATGGACCTAGGTTCCGCAGGATTTCACAAAATAGTGACTCTTGTTCACATTAATTTCTTTCTTTCAAATATTTTAATCAAGTTCTGTTTTCTTTACTAATGAACCGATATCCTGAAATAACTTATTTATAGATGGGACTTACAACCCCCAACATCATATGACTTGAAGTTATCTTATCTTTCAAGCTAAAAACCACTTAATTAATTAAATTAAGTAGCTAACCTTTCATGTCATTGAAAAACTGAAACTATCTGGAAACAATCCCCAATTAATCTGTAGGCAATTCATGCGTTATAAATTTCCTCTTCTGCAACTAAGAAATAGGCATATATATATTAATAAAGTGTTATTAAATAATCATACATGGCTACTTATGGGTTTAGATGGATACTAAAAGGGTGTATCCAGTGCAGGAGACTCCCACCACTCTGGGGTTTTGGAGGGGCGGATACGTATGCAGCCTTACCACCGCGTCTTGAAGAGGCTGTTTACCGATTTGAACCTGCGACCACCAGGTCACAATGGAGCAATCTTATCGTTGCGCTAAGGCCTGCCCTCGGGTTTGGATGGATATTGGTAATGGTTAATTATATGATGGGATGATCATGTGCTTCTGTTTGAATGTTGACAAATTTTGTGGGCCTTCACTGATAGACCTTAAAAGTGCTTCAATCTCTTGCTATCATCTTGCTATATTGCTTCTCTCTCTCTCTCTCTCTCTCTCTCTTAGTCCCTAAGATTAAGTATACCAAAAGGGAGACCGTGTGTCCAAGAAAAATACCGGAGTTGCCCTGTCAGATTGTACAAACCCCTTAAGTACCCCTAATTTGATTGGCTTCTCCACGTGTATCTTTGGGTCCTAGCACAATGTTTGTTGAAGCAGTGGCACCACTCTTTTGAGTTAGTGAATTTCATTGTCGTTTTGGCTAGTGGTGTTCTTTAGTTTGTCAGTGCAGTGATGCAGTTGCATGTGTGTTGCTGGACCGCCATGACCTAATTTGGAAACCCAGACCAAGAATAACCAAATCCAAATCAGGGGGATTCTGGTCCAATAGGGGTTAATATTGTGATCTTTTATTTTATTTGATGTTAAACAACCTCTCCGCGAAGCGCGGGGTAAGGCTGCGATGTATCTCAGTATGAACAGCAAATAAAATTGATGATCAATCCTTCTGGACTCAAATTAAATCTAACTCAGCGATCACCAGTAATAGTAGATGAATTTGTACTTGCTGGAGAGAATTAAACAGTAAACAGAGTAGAGGATATGACCTTTGATTTCCTACCAATGGCCTGGATCAGAATCTCTCCAATCAATCGAGCTTCTCACAATATGCATACTATCTCAGCAGCAAAAGGCTAAGCTGATACTTCATTCATAAAAAATCGTTGGTTGGCCAATAAGCCTTACAAGCTGTTTATTTAAAACAAAAGAGTCCCTAGCTGTGTAAGAAACCTATTCATTCACACTTACATAGTCATTAGGTAACTTAAAAGAAAAATGACACTAAAAAGGAAACCTTCTACACTAGATAAAGGAATAGGACTCAAATAAAACAACTTAGAAAAGCCTAATAAAGTAAATCCTGTATGCATGCCTCCTAACCATAATTTAGGAGTATTTAAGTGGCCCATCAGAAAGAAAACCCATTGGACCAAGGCCCAACACATATATAACCCAACCCAAAGCTGATTTCTAATAAAATATGCACATTTAGGGGATTTATTTGCATCATAATCACCTAATTTACAGATAAGGATTCCTTCCCTATTTTACCAGATGACCCTTATCCTACAAGGCCCCATTTGTTTAGAGGGGACTTACGTGGGGTGGGAAAATGCTGATGTGGCACTTCAAAATCCCACCCCAACCTTTTTTGGTTGATTTGGGGTGGTAAACTTACAAAAGTTCGGGGGACATCATTAATTGCTTTGTCTGCTGTTGTGGCACTTCAAAATCCCACCAAATTGGTGGGACTTTGGTTACTGTTCATGGGAAAAGTAACTTTGCCTGAACATTTCCACCCCATCAACATGTGGGTCCCATCTTCCCAACAATCCCACCCCACCTTCCTCTCTAAACAAACGGAGCCTAAAAGTAATTCTGTGCTGTTCCTTTCTTTATTTAATTCCAATAAATGCCCACCACCTCTGTATTTATTCCCCGTTGAATCCCTGACTCTTTGTTCCTTCCTAAAGGGTTCCGAAATTTGCAATATTTACAGAATTACCATTGAACATTGAGTTTGTTACTAGTAGGCCCATGGCAACCCAAAATTGGGGGGGTTTTGAATCCCGGGTTGTGCATTATGCAGCTTCTTGGCAATGATTGTCAATAAGAATTTTCTTGTATACTGTATAAAATCTTATGTGGTAAGCTCTTGTTGAATCTAGTCATACTGTGGTAGTAGTGTAGTGACTTCTGATTCCCACAGCACTTGATATGGTATGTTTTGTGATAAGTTCCTTGTTTGTTCTGCCCTTACACAGTTCTACTATTGTAGTGCTTGAATTATATACTCACGCCGAAACCATACATTTTTTAGGTACCATCCTGATAAAAATGCAAATGATCCTGAAGCAGCTGATATGTTTAAGGAGGGTACATTCTCTTATAATATTCTTTCCGATCCAGACAAGCGACGTCAGTATGATACAGCTGGTTTTGAGGTAAGATATTGAGGTGGGATTGTAATTATACATAACATTTGACATTTGAATATTTGATATGGTCACTTTCAATTGCACAGGCTTACATTTTCTTTTTTCCCTCTTCTACATTGCTGTGCTGTTCTTAGACTCCAGTCATTGCTGACAATTATTTGGTTTATATAGTTTGTAGTTTATTTCATTGCATTACGTGATTTGTTTTGGCCAGATTTCATTTGTCTGTTGTGTTTATGATTTAACTTGAATCATCGGTTGAGAACTGATGTAATGGCTTCTCCAGGCTATTGAATTAGAAAGCCAAGAATTGGAGTTGGATCTTTCAAGTTTGGGAGCTGTCAACACCATGTTTGCTGCCCTTTTTAGGTAAATCCAGTAAAAGAATTTTTGTTTTCTCATTTATGGGGGAGGCCCATGATATCATGAGTCTGCCAGTCTGGGCCATGGAATGATGGGCTTGTTTCTATTTGTATATGTATCACACAATAGTAAACTTGGTGTGCCAATTAAGACCGCTGTGTCAGCAACTGTCTTGGAAGAAGCACTCAATGGAATGGTAACTATTCATCAACTTCAGTTGGGGAAACCCTTGTTTAAGAAGGTGAGTTATTGTGGGCTATTTTTTTTTTTCTGATAAACTATTATTTTTCTTCAAATGGTGAATGCATTTGAAGCTTTCTCATATTTCTACAGGTTGAGAAACAGTGTGCTCACTTCTATTCTGTAACAATAACAGAACAGGAAGCACAAGCTGGATTTGTGTGTCGAGTGCAATCACCAGACAGAAGCAAATTCAAGGTTTGTGAAGACTTTCCTAGTCCTTGGGGCATCTCGGACATGCCATTTGCACATTTTGGGTGATATTTTCTCATTTATGGTTTTACCTTTGATCATAAAAGCTTGGATAATTTAGATTTCCTTTTATATATTTTTTGGTTGGATCAGATGATTCAAACCATTCAGTCTATGCTATTGGATGACTGGGATTTCTTTTTATACCCTTTTAGATTTTAATTTTGGTGCGAAGGGTGATACCCTTCCTTGCGCCGAGAGCAGAGGATTTTAATGGTAGAATGATAACAATCATTCTACATTATGACCCTTCCCAGACCCCACAATGGCGGGAGCCTCGTGCACTGGGTACACCCTTTTTCATTCTCTTTCACTCAGTGTGACCAAAAGCATCATCACTGGTGAAGTATCCTAGGGTTAATTCTAACTTATTCTCTTCATGTATAATATTTAAGGTGGGGTTGTATTCATTATGGGTCCTGACATTTTGATTTTATGACATGTGGCATGTTATTGGGTCTCCAGAGGTGTCCGCATCTTGGAACCCTAGACCCAAGACATTTGCTTTAGGAGTAAACCTCTGTGTGACAAGCCTCCTTCCCCCAATCTCCCCCTCCCCCACCAAAAAAAAAAGGAAGGGAAAAAAACCCAATAAAAGAAGGAAGAAAAGAAAAATACAGAACAAACTTGGAGGAAATATTTTTTTGTTCGTAGTTCGTATAGGAGCTAAAGAATACACTTGTTAGCTGCAAACTGAGTCAACATGATCCCAATAATAAGCCAATTTCTGCCATTGTAGTTCATTGTCATATTTTATTCAGAACTGAGTGTTCTGATATTTCTTTGAATATCCTGTGGAGAATTATTTCTTCATTTGTAACCAACCAAATCATTTGGTGTACCATTGTGGCTAGGACCCTTTTACCCCCCACTCTTTCTTCTTATTTTTTGGCTTTGCAGCTGTAGGCTGCCTTCAGGATCCTTGTTTATGAACTGCTGTTTAGAACACTTTTGAAATCCCAGCCTCAGGATTCCTGCATTTACCAGCTGCCTTAGGTATTTATGCATTGTTTGGCGAGCCCTGCTTGGGCATCTAATTTAATTTATGACCACTTTATGCTAAAAGAGCCAGGGGCAGACCTATGATGACCTTAGGAGAAGTGAGGAAATACATGCATAGCTTAGGCCTTGAATCAAGTATGATCTCGAATAGAGCTGACTGGAGGGCAATGATCCATGTAGCCGACCCCATTTAGTTGGGATAAGGCTGAGTTGTTGTTGTTTTATGCTAAACATCTGATTGCTATTTTTATTTCACATTCAAGTTGTTAAAGTTTGACACCTATTACATTTAACAAAAATGCAATGCATGGAGATATCTTTTGTGTGTTACTCCAAAATCAATTGGCTGATTGGTTTAGTATCTGAAATGGTTACCGTGCAGCCTGGTTTCACTTTGTCTATCTTATAGCCAACAAGGTGATCATTTTTTGTTCCAATGTAATTATGTATGTCAAAAAATACACGAGTAATGACATGCTAATTGTTACTAACCTTTGGCATTTGATTGGATTTTCCAACTTGCACCACATCAAAATCCTTTAATGACATGTTAGTTGTTACTAAACTTTGGCATGTGATTGGATTTTGCAACTTGCACCATATCAAAATCCTTTATTTTTTATGCATTGTAGCTTCCCATGCTTAAAATGGTACTTATGAACTGAATTTGGAATGTGCACCAACATTTTATGTTGGCAGTGCTTCAAATTGGCATAAAAAAAGTGGGAGCTTTGGGTTCAATTTATGTAGTTTATTCCCCTAATCCCCTAGTTCTTGAGTTCGTCATGGAACTCCTTTGGCAGGGGGGATCAGCCCTAAGGCTGTAAATATATTGTGCTCTTGTTTATAGGGCCATAATTTAACTGTTCATGATCCTATAAATTCTCTAGCACACTAAGCATGTCTGTTCTGCAACATTGAAATTTAAAATTTACTTAAGTTTTGGCCATAATTTTCTTCTGACAAATTGTTTTGTGCAAAATAATTGCTGGTGTATAAATGAACATCCTTGATCTGCTACTAAAAGGTTTAAAACCTATGCAGCTTTTGTACTTCGAGCAGGATGATAATGGTGGATTATACCTTGCATTACAGGTACTGAGCAGTATTTATGGCTTTCTTTATTTCTCTAATTGGATTGTTTGCTTGAGTTCTCTTAGATGTAACTCTGGGTAATACTGAAGTAACAATATATAACTGTGTTCTGATAAATATGAAAACATGAAGTATTGAGAGATCATCGCCTCGTCTGTGGATGTCTCCGGATCAAATACTCGATTCTTGCTAGTTGCTAGGTATTTATTAGATCAGATAGATGTAACTCTTGGTAATACTGAAGTACCAATATATAATTGCGTTCTGATAAATATGAAAACATGAAGTATTGAGAGATTATTGCCTCGTCTTTGGCTGTCTCCACTCTCCAGATCAATACTTGATACTTGCTAGGTATTTTTGATAACACATATTACATGAGATCTCACTCACTTTTTCTTATATTACTTAATACTTATCAGGTATAGTTGATACCCAAAGTAATATGTATCATATATGGGTCCATCTGAATTTCATCTCCTAGGTTACAAATGATTTGCAACCAATTCAAAAGCCCCTACTTTATAAGAGAATTGTAGCTGAACATATGGGTAAATGTGTCATTTGAATTTTAGAATCCAAATTGCCAACAGTGAGCATATAGAAAATCCTTGTTAAGGTAGCATAAATTGATTTTTTTCCCCCATTTTTTCTCGGCTCTCTTCTTCGTGGTGGCCGAAACGTGTTTTGAACAGAGGAGTTGCAGAGCACATCCACCCTCGATGATCTCCTTGTTGCAATCATTGTTGAGGGCGAGGGACTCATTTGGATGGAAGCCACCAAGGAGGAGTTACAATGATTGAGAGGTGAAATGCAGAAGTTGGAAATGTTGTTGGAATAAGCTGTTGGACTTGGACAGAGATGTCCAAATAGGAGGCATCATATTGCTGCTATGCTTGCTGTCGTGGTGACAGCAGCTGGTCCACTGACACGGCTCTTGAATTCTGCTTCCCTGGTGAGGGGGGTTGGATGATGCTGGTGGTGACAATAATGGCATGATCATCGGAGGAGGTCAAGGAAGAGGAAGAGGAAAGAATCTGTTAGCCTGATCCCGGAGAGAGAAAGTTTGCTAGCAAGGTATACTTGAAGGAGGAGATGCTTACGTTGCTCCTTGACGGAGGAAGGTTTGGGAATTCAGACGTTGTAGTCGGAGATGACCATAGGGAATCTCAGGACTGGGTGAAGCTCTGATGCATAATTCAGGCGCCGGGCATTCTCATCAGTCTGCCTAATCCCCCGCACTACTCTCTTGGTCCAAATCGATCGGATCGCCCTCTGCCTTCGTCGACTGAGATTGACTCTTATCGCTTAGCTCTTCAAGATTTCAACCTTTTTTTGCTGTTTCACACGACACCCACCCAAATTTGTTTGCATGGATATGCAGTTTTGATTTTACTATGCCTGAACAGACCAACCATCCCGACTAACTGCTCTCAAGTCTCACAATTCCATCTTTTATTGTTTCTGAGTGAAAAAGTTCAGGAAAGAATACAAAAGACAAGGAAATGCAAAATCTGACCGAAAATCAAAAGGGAGAGATCGGGCAATTTTGAACTTTGATCTTGGAAGCCTCGGTCATCTCTCTCTCTCCCCCTGAACCAGGGAAGGTGGCAGAGGAGATTCGGATCCAATGATGTTAAGAGTTGAGGAGTCCGAGAGATGGAGGACCAAATTCCCAATCCCAAATAAAAGGAACGAAGACCTATGTAGTTTGCGCAAAGCTTGTTATGGATTGTTTGGTAAGTGAAGGTGTTGCTTGTTGATTGTTGTTGATGCTGCTGCTGCTATGGCCTTTCTTTTGTTCCTTGTATTTGTTCTCTCTCTCTCATGAAAGGAAACGGGAAAAAAAAAAAAAAGGCGATTCCGTCGTCGTAGTTGTGTTCTGTCCTTCCTCTCCCACTCTTTGCCTCTTCTTCGAAAGGTGCCTTTCTGTCATTAATAGTGTGACAAGATGAGAGCAGTCTTCAATAGCAATGGAGAAGATAGGGATTACAAGGTCTCTTCCTCATGCCTCTTTGTGTTTACAAAGAATTCCCCCGTAACCCTAAAAACCCCTCATCGCTAATAGTTTAAAGGGAGGCAAATAGATACAAAATTCCATAATTACCCCATGTAAAACATGCCTCAAGCTCTATGGAGGCAGCCAACAACCCAAACTACAGAATACAAGACATCGACCCTCAACATTAAGGTGGGGAGTGAGGTTATTAATGTAGAGGTGACGAAGTAGACTTTTGTTTGAGATCTAAGAATTTATTGGGTTGGTTGTGTGGCAATTCTATCTTTGACTTTTGGAGCCTACTTGGCTCCTTATATCCTTTTGTTCTACAAGCATTTCTTCTTCCAATAGTGAAAAGATTAGAAAAAAAAAGATGCTGACACCTAAGATAGCTATGTCTGCTTCAGACTTGTAATCCTATTGAAGTTATACTGTATGATTTAGATCAATTAGCCTAATGAGTGAATCGTTTAATTGGACTTGGCCTGTTGGGAGCTTTTTGTTTTCCTTAAACAAGGTATAACGAGGGAATTGATGCCACTTATAATTAATAATGGACTTAAAGCCACTTAGAATGTGATCAAATGCATTATATTTATTGGTTGAGAGGAAGAAGAAAGAGCAATGAATTTGTGAATATAGAAACCAACAAGTCTCCCATGCACAAAATACTTATGAAGACGTATCTGAAAAAATATGAATCAGTCTGAATCTAGACAAGTTGTGTAGCAGACCTGGTAGTTACACCCGGGTTTAACATCTTCCTGGCAATGTTTTTTGTATCTGCATGCTCCATCAATACAGCATATCTAAGTTTATATTGATTTGCATCTGGGATTGTCCATTTACCTTACTGCTGTAAATGGTTGGTTTTGGTAATGCAGGCCTGTTCCAAAATTTGGTCCTATTTTGATATCTATTAGGTATGGGCTTTTAATTCTTTAGGTTTATTTGTAATGGACTATTTAGGGCTCAAAAGTGGGGATCTAAAGGTAATAGATATTTAATTAGTATTGGGATCATTTGGTAGTGTAGTTGGCCTTAGTTTAGTCATTAAAGAGCTGTTTTTCTGAATTGTTTGGAGCCAAAGTTATGTAGACTTGAAGATTTTGGCTTCTAATTATTTAAGTATTTTAGAGTCCTTGTTAGTTAAGTTATTCTAGTTGCCTAAGGGATTTGCATCTTAGAAACTCTCTTTTGTTTTTCTTATACATAAGTAACCAACTCCCTATCAATTATAGTTGAATGAAAGAAATTGTATTTCAAATATATACCAGTGAAAGCCCCTCTTGCCTTTCTTCTCTCTCTTTTTCCCCACCTAACAAATCGATCTCTTTTCTCTCTTTTGTATCAATTTGTTATCTTTTAACTAGAAGTTGCTGTTCATGAGTACTGTTCCCAAAACAGTAGCTCTCCATTACACTTTCCCTCTTTCTCTTGTATTCCTTAATTTTTTTTATCCATCCTACCCCTTTCCACCTCCCTTCTATTGTAGTTCTGCCTGAGATTTGGAAACACTAGCCTGTTCTACTTCGTCTGGTCTCATTAAGATAAAGAACTAACACCTTGTGAGTAGAATCCTTGTGTATGTGTGTTTTGATTCTATATGAAAATTCAAGCTACTTCATGATATGTGTTTCCATGCTGCAAATATATTTGGCATTTAGGTAGGTCCCTTGGGAAATCTTTTATTGTTCAATTCTTCTTCACCTTGGCCGTCATGGTTATATTTTGTAATAGAATGTGTTTTTATTTCATTTATTTACTTTCTTCATTATGATTGGGTTTTGGGGCATATTACAGCGAAACTTCTTCATTGTGCAGGAAGACAGTGCAAAAACAAGAAAGGCCACATCTGCTGGGATGTATTTTTTTGGTTTCCCTGTTTACCGGTTAGATCAACCACTCAATACGGTGAGATAATGGCACTGCAAGTTCTTTTATTACCTTACTCTTGAACTTCCAAACATCTCTTTTCCTATTGTTTTTCTTTCATCAAATTGCATGCTTTCTGAATACAGATAGCAGCTACAAAGGAACCTGATGCTGCCTTTTTCAAAAAATTGGAAGGATTTCATCCGTGTGAAATTACTGAACTAAAAGCTGGGACCCATGTTTTTGCTGTCTATGGTTAGTTCTGCAACTTTGTCTAGATGGGCATGTCACTTTCCTCGGTATGTGACCAAATGGACCTAACTCCTAAGCATTGCTCTTTCTGTATTCTGGTACATGCTTTCAGGTGACAACTTTTTCAAAAGTGTTAGCTACAGAATAGAAGTGCTTTGTGCTGCACCTTTTCCAGAAGAAAAGGAAAACCTAAGGGCTGTGGAAGCTCAAATTTTAAATAAGAGGGTGGAGCTTGCTAAATTTGAAACCGAGTACAGAGAGGTTTGGCTTTACACATTAGCATTTTGTTTATAACTTGAAGGAATCTATACTTTTTTTGCGCTTACTTTAATGCGGTGTTACAGGTCTTGGCACAATTCACAGAGATGACCAGTAGATATGCACAAGAAATGCAGTCAGTGAGTTCACTTCTCTTGGTCTTTTTGGACTTGGTGCATGTTTGGTAAGCTTCTGGGGCAGGCTTCTGCAGGTCAAAAGTGCAGGTCCAACGAAATTATTTCATTTGGGATCTTTTCCAGAGAAGCCCAAGAAGCTGTGCCCCTGGGCTTGTGTGGATGTCCGGTAGATAAATTTCCAAACAAAATAATTGTGTGTGCCTGCCTTTAAACTCCAGAAGCCGTCTTCTGGGCTTCCAGAAGCAGAAGCCTGAAAAGTTCTCCAAACTTGCACTTAGTTCCATGGTTTTAACCATGGCTACCAAGCTTGTAAATGATTCTGTGGTTGAACTGTTTGAATCTCTTCCAATTTGGAAGAACGGATCAAGTCAAATCTTTGACCTCCTACTGATAGAACAACTATGAACTGTATGACCATTTGATATCCTTAAAAAAGGGCGTACCCAGTGCACAAGGCTCCCACCACTGCAGGGTTTGGAGAAGTTCATAATGTATGCAGCCTTACCCCTGTTTTTACAGAGAGGCTGTTTCCTGATTCAAACCTGGGACCACTTGGTCACAATGGAGCAACTTTTACCATTGCACCAAGGCCCGCAGACAATCCATGTTAATTCACCCAGGTCATGAAAATACTTGGGGAAGGGGGAGTTTTAATTGCTTAAAATGTTTTTATTTGTGAAAGTAGAGGCAGAAGGGGCTACTCTACATCTTGATGAGTGAGACCCTAAAAATCTAAATTCTAGGTGAGACTAAATATGCAGAGATAGATTGTTTGTGTATCCTTATATATGAAACAATGATTCAAACTGCTTGAAATGTGGCTCAGACCCTTTAATCTGAGATCTGCCTCCCAACCTCCCTACTGGGTCAATGAACAATCTGGTTAAGCAATTTTGGTTTAAAAAATGGGGTTTCAGTTAAAGTAGAACTGCTAAAATTTATGTTTGTTCTTTCGTCCGTCTTTAGATTGATGAACTTCTTCAGCAAAGGAACACAATCCATGCTGCATACACAACTGTTCCACCTTTAAACCGAAGTATGAGTAGTAGCAAGGTCAGAGGTTCCTTCAAGGAGTCTAAAGTAGAAGAGGATCAGCAAGCAAAAGATAAGAAGCCTATGAGGGATAGGACAAAGAAGAAATGGTATAATCTATACTTGAAGGTGGATAAGAGGAAACCTTGCTGAATATGGTAAGTCATACTAACAAAAGTATATTGCATTATATGTTTTGTGATGTTAACTAAAATGACTGATTTCTGCATCTTTTAGGGTTATTTTCTTTTGAAGAATTGTGGGGAGCTTCAACAAACATCTTCTGAGTGAAGATGTTGTGGCTGGGAGTGTATTCTCCCTTCATGTCCAGCCCGTTTGTTCAGCAATAGTGGAGATAAATCCTTGGGCATATTCTTTGTTACTCTAGCATGTAAAGGATATCAATGCTTGCCTTTATTCTGTCTTTCATTTTTTCTTTTTGGTAGGCCATTCTGCATGTGAATTCCGCCCAGTCAGACCATGCCTCCAAGATAATCAAAGCCACTGTATCATCCAAAGTACAAATGGTCCAATCACTTAAAGAAATTCTGAGCAAATCATACAAAATTTACAAAATACATTTCACCAATTAAAACCATAAAGATCAATGTTGGTGCGACTTTCTGGGGTGTGGATTATCCACCGATGCCGGGCTTTACCATTGATTCAGCAGTTGATTGTTTTGTGGGAGCCTGCTTGACAGAAAACATCCGACCATCTGATGAACAAATTTTTATACTGGCAACTCGTTCCATTTAGTCATGACTGTGCCCAAGGATTTGAAAGGTATTCTAGGAATATTGCAACAGTGAAGTATGGAGTTGGAACTCAATGGTGATGGGGCAAATTGGTACAACATGTACTTGACACCCCAGATAAAATCTTCTTCTAATGTTTTGGGGTGGAGATATTTAAAAGGAAGGATTCGGTCAAAGTCTAAGAGTGAATGTGAATGAAGGTATTTTCTACGCAACCTCGATGGTCCCGAGTAGTAAATGCCAATCTAATTCTTATTCAATTTGCCAAATTTTTATACGCGATCTCAATGGTCTTGAGTAGTATGCATTCTAAGTTGATTTTGTATTCTCAGCGATAAAAGCAAATATATCACTGCCTAAGTTTCCACAGAAAATTCCATATATCATTATACATTAATCCGTGATGAGTACTTTGCGCTCATTTTGATAGGTTTTTTTTTTTGGTAAAGAACTCATTTTGATAGTTAAGGTAATATTTTTGGTGACAGTGCAAATCCAAAAATTCAGGATATGTACTCCTAACCAAAAGAATCTTGAGGATATGCTCTACTGTACTGACTACTGAGGGAATAATGAGTGTATGAGATTTCGGTTCAATTCGCTAAATTAAATCAGTTCACATGCCTTAGAACTAGGGCATTTGGGGTGGTTTGTATCGGTGCGTGAAATCCTTCAGCATAACGGAGTCAAAGGTCATTCCAAATGTTTACTAGCCCGCTTGATAACCTTACGAGAAACAGTTTCTCGTGTTTTTCTGTTCTGAGCAACGAGAGCAACGAAAAAGCACCTAAAAATCGTTTGATAATGAAGTATTTTTTGTGATTGTTCTTGGAAACGTAAATCAAAATTTATGCTCCCTGGAAGATTTTTGATAGAATATGTCCAACATGTTCTGTCGTTTCTTAGCTGAAATTTGGAAAAGTGTGTCGGATAAAAACTCTTATATTCGTTCACTACGATCTTTTGTAAAATTGGAAAAGTGTGCCAAACATTTTCTTTTGTTAATTAAAAAAAAAAAAAAAAAAAAAAAAAAAAAAAAAAAGGGGTTTTGCTTGTTTCCAAGAACAGGTTTACCAAGCGGGTCAAAAACGGTTTCTCAACGTAGAACATGAAAAAATTGTTTTGCTGTTTTTCGACACATAACCAGAACAGAAACACCCGTAAAGTTATCAAGCGGGCACTTGGTTTCATCTTTTATTTTCCAGCACCCTAGATTTTGCAAATTTGGGATAACTTGATTCACACTATTCCATATTAATGAACCATTTTCCTTTTAACCCTGGTGGAAAAAGGAATATAGAAGGTAGGTAATTATTAAGGTAGATTTTGCGGGTGAATCTTTCACTATGGATGAAGGAAAATTTTCCTTGCCTGTAAATAAAAAGGGATAACCCGGTCCTCATTTCCTTTGCATATACATTCACTTGCACTACCAACGTTTATTCCACCTACAATCATTTAAAGGGTGAAGAGGGTTATTTATGAAAACAAAAGAGACAGGTACCATACTGCTAACACAATCTTTCAAAAAATGACTCTAGAGCATACGACAAAAAATAACCATTTCACCCTTGGCATGATCTTTTTTTTTTTTTTTTAACCCTTGGCATGATCGGGTAACACAACCTTTCCAAAAACGACAAAAAAATTCTATGATAAAAGCTAATTGTCATCTTAAACCTAAATCCAACCGTAGGTGACCATTTTGCCCGTGACATGATCAGGTAACACAACCTTTTCCAAAAATGACCTAAAAATCCTATGATTAGAGCCTTTTGCCATAGTGCTTAATTTATTCTTTGTTTCAACCAATCCATTTTAACATTTGTTTATTAATTATAATTTATCACCATAATAGTTTATTTATTTTTTATTTTTTATATTGATATATAAATTTGTATGGTTTTTTAAAATGATTATTTTATAATTTTTGAATCTTTAATAATTTTTTGGTCTTTCAAGGTATCATTATGTTGTATAAAGCTTCACTATTTGTCACTTGAGAGTACATAGGTTAGTCCATATCATAGATGTCCCTACATACATCTCAATGGTCAAATTTTAGTTCATCTGTGATTTAAAGTTTTCGTAAAATTACCAAAACGCAATCTAATGGAGATGAATATAAATACAACAATGAAATCTTTTGTAATTTTAGCTATTTTTTCTGGATCATGATCGTCTCCAGGGAACAGGGAATTGCCAGGGCGCTGCAAGTCATTGGGCTGTGCTGCACACATCCCTAGGTGTGCACCGAGATGTGTGCGACACAGTTCAACTGTTGGATGTCCCCTGGCAGCACCTGGGCACACACCTCCTTGGAGATGAGCTCAACTCATTTTTTCTACTCATTTTAAACTGAAATTATACTAATGAGATGTTTTCCTAGTCCCAAATCACATGGAAGTTTCTTACCAAAAAAAATCACGTGGAAATAACTCATGTACTGACATAGTGACATGTGGCAAACAGCCTTATACTTCCCTAGGTATAGCGATTTGGAAGAAAACTAGAAAATTGGGTTGAAAAGTAGAAAATTCTTTTTTCGAATCAATTAATAGGCGTTTGTGAATCGATAGGAGAATTGGCCCGATCGATTCCGTCCGCCAATAAGATTGTGATCGGAACCGACGATACCGTATCTGGTCCTGATTCGGATTTACTTGCCTTCTCTTTTTTTGATCGTGATCGAGCTCTCTCTGTTTTATGTTAATCTGATGAGTCAAGTTCATCTACTTCTCGTTCTTCATACTTCTCACCCCACGGAATCGAGAGAATCGGATCTCATCTGTTGGCTTTGAATCAATAAAAAACATGCTGCCTAACGAATCTAGAATCGGACTCCGGACATGGGTTGTTCTTTTTCTCGTCATCTTTCCCACCTTCTTCTTCAGCTCGGCCATTTCTGGTGCCGAGCCCCGTGTAGCTGCAAAGAAAATATTTATGAGAGAGAAGGTCCGGAAAATGTAAGTAAATCAGCTGACTCCTTTTGATTTTCCGGATTGAAATTCACGAGTTTTGGTTTCTCTATTTCATGGGTTCTAATGTTCTATTCTGGCTAATGCTTTGCCCATGTTAGATTTATTGGAAATGCTTTTTTCCTCCTTTCGTTGTGGTATTCCCCAATTTTATGTTTGCTGTTGTGTTTTTCTTCCACTTTCCTGAGTTTTTTTGTTAATGGGTCTTCATGATTCTGTTATGCGTTGTTTTGGATTTAATTTTTTTGGTGTTAGCAGAGAAATTCTGGTTTCCTTTTTTCCTTTTATTTTTTTTTGGTGTGTAGGGGGAGGAGGGGGTGGGGTTGGGGAGGGTTGGCACACTGTATAATCCCAGAGCAGTAACTCCTAGTTTGATTGGGAGTTCAGTAGCACCGAGTTTGTTTGAAGGCAATCCAAATGCACTCCGTAAACATGACCAAATTCGAAAACAAATTCTCATATGTGCCCTAAGAGTAAAGTGTCTTCAAGACCTATACTTTGTTAAAGAACACCTATCATCTTATTGAAGTCCACATCTGTTTGTTTGGATAATCCAAGATGGATGCCACTTTATTTACAAGCTTTTTTTTAATTTTTTTTATTTCATCTTCAGGTTTTATCATGCCTACAACAACTACATGACTTATGCATTTCCAGTAAGTTTGAACCCCAGAGTAACTATTGAAGGTCAGTAATTTTTCTTTTCATATATGAGCTATTGACTGCACATTCTATTTTTTTTAGCATGATGAGCTAAAACCTCTTACAAAGACTTTCACTGACTCGCTTAGTGAGCTTGGGAATTTGAATGTAAGGATTATTTTAAAAACCTACTAAGCAACTGTTTCCACACATATGGTGTTTATAAATTAAAGAGCTTTCCCCTCATTCATCTTTTTGTTTGATTTTCAGCTTGAACACCTACCTCAAAACTACAATGGATCAGCCTTGACACTTATTGAGTCATTGTCCAGGTATAATATATTTATTAAGATAGCTTTGAATATTTAGTGCCTGAGAATATTTATGTGGGTCCATTTGATTGTTTAATTTTGTCTGACCATTTTTGGGTCGATCCAGTGGCTCAATTGGTGACAACACCTTGGGATTAGGGGTGTAAATGAATAGCCGAAATCTGTTTCCGTATCCGTTTAGTACTATCCAAATCCGTCCGAAAGCAAAACGGATGCGGATACGGATAGGCTATAGCTATCCGAAAAGCTATATTTACATGTAAACGGATAAAATATCCGATCCGTATCCGTTTAGCACTATCCGAATCCGTCCGATAGCTAATTGGATGCGGATGCGGATATAGCACTATCTGAGCCGAATCTGATCCATTTACAGCCCTACTTGGGATGGAGGGTCCAATTCCAGTGTACAAGTCCCCACTCCCCCCCACCCAAAAAAAAAAAAAAAAAAAAGGAAAAGAAAATCCTGATTTCTATATGCATTGTATAAATTTTGCTGCCGACATTTAGTAATTCTACCAATTTGCTCAATCAGTTTCTGTTTAACAATGACTAATAACTACAGGATGTAATTTTATAATTTCCTAATATCTTCATAATTTTTTAATACAAAATTGTTTGATCATCGTTTTGATTGGCAGTTTCTACTCTTTATTTTTTTAGTAATTTTTTGCAGTCTTGTCATACTGGGTAACTACTCAGAATTTGAAAGGGCAGTTATTTGGCTTTCTGAAAATCTTACCTTTGATGTTGATGCAAGGATACATCTGTTTGAGGTATCTAACTATAAGCTTCATAATAATATGACATTATTCTTACTTTGTAAAGTTTGTCAGTAAAGAAAGGGCATTTCTGATGTATCCTCAAAATTTCAAATATGAAGTTTTCTGATGTTTTTTTCCCCCTCTTGCTTGCAACTGTCTAGTGCAATATAAGAGTTCTTGGAGGGCTTGTATCTGCTCATATTCTTGCCACTGATCCTACTAACGGGTTGGATCAAGGAATTTACAAGAACCAGCTACTTAATTTGGCTGAAGATCTAGGGAGACGTTTCCTATGTGCTTTCGATACTCCCACTGGATTGCCATATGCATGGATCAATCTTAAGGTAATTATATGATGATACATTAGTTAAGGGAGAATACTTCTTTAAAAGGTCTAGGCTTCAATGTTAATGCTGCCGACAGTATTTTTACTGAATTCCTCTCTCTCAGAATGACAGAAAATGCTATTAATTCACCTTGTAAGCTTATTAGATGCCTAGGTAGAATTGTTTAAAGTCCTAGACTTGGCAATTAGTGATTAAGCTGCTAATGGTATGATGGTATCACCACCAAAGACTATATGAAACAGAGAACTTGTGACTTTCACATTTAGTACTACAAGAATGTAAACTAACTTGCTATTAGAAGTACTAGATCATGCATCTACCAGAAGTACTTATGCTTGCATTCACACATTACCATACTTAGTTGCTCTTACACAAGGCGCCATGTAAACTATTATTTTCATTCTGGGAAAGTATTAATATTGCCTGTTTTGCTTATAAGAGGAATTTTCTGAATCCGCATCAATACAAAATTCTGTGATGGACAGCACGGACTGATGGAGAATGAGACTACTGAGACTAGCACATCTGGGTGTGGTAAGGAGTTCTTAATTTACTATGCAGCTGTGAATTAGAGCCCAACTCCTGAAATTTGCTGATTTTTCATTTCTGTATTCAGGTTCTCTCATCCTTGAAATGGGATCATTATCACGATTAACTGGTGACCCCAGATATGAAGCTGCAGCTTTGCGTGCCCTTCGTAAGCTATGGAGCATGCGAAGTCCTTTGAATCTCCTAGGCACAACACTGGACGTGGTCACTGGGGAATGGCTAGAGTATTCATCTGGAATTGGAGCTGGTACATTCTTATCTTGTATTTGTCTCCTTTATGCTCATTTAGTTGGTTTGTAGGATCCAATTTCTTATAAAACTTTTGCTAGAGTTGAGATGTGGTGTTTTCAAATATTGTACCGTATTACTTCAGGTAAAGGTACATAGTTTCTCACGCTGGTAATTTCCAATCTCTTGTAGGAGTCGATTCTTTCTATGAATATCTAATCAAAGCCCACATTCTTTTTGGAAAGGATGAGTTTTGGGACATGTTCAAGTCTGCTTATCTTGCTGTACAGAAATATTTCCGGCATGGACCATGGTACTGCACTAAAAAAATCTCTTCCAGTTTAGGTGGATGGCTTTTGTTTTCTACTCATTAGCTTTTTTGCATGAAGCTTCCCCCCCCCCCCCCCCCCCCACAAAAAAAAAAGGAAAAAAAAAAAAGAAGAGAAAAAAAGAAGGAAGTTGTTATGTCTATATATCCCCTTTTTTTTTCAAGTCCAGAAGGAAAGAAAGTTTACCAGGAAGTTGATACATACTCTAAACTTAATAGCTGCAAAGTATAACCATAAAATGGAAATATTCCACTCTAATACTTACCTCTTTTGAAAATCTATGATTATAATGAATAGAACACACATTTACTTACTTTATTTAAGTAGGAGAAGCAGAGCTTTAGGCAGATTAAAGTATTACGTGGGGAAATTTCTCAATATAATTACAGTAATTCTCCCATACAATTTTCATACATTGTTGACCTCTAGTAGCTCTGGTACACAAGTTTATGCATGCCTGTGTGTTATTTAGAGTTCCTCCTTCTGCTACATAGTTTTATTATCTTATAAAAGTTATATGATGTAATTTAAGTACACGATATGCATTCCAGGTATCATGAAGCTGACATGAGGACAGGGAAGGCAACCTATTGGCAACTTACTAGCCTTCAGGCTTTCTGGCCTGGCCTACAGGCAAGTTATTGAACACCCTACTTATTTCATGGTGATTGCTGGAAAACTACAGCAAGAATGTTCTTCATTGTAGTTTTAGAATAATGAAATAACAGGAGTATATGGTGGTCGAACTTGACTGCCACCATTGTGACAGTTAATGATGACTCTCTAACAATGGGATTTTTTTTTTTTTTGTAAATTTTGCTCTTTTTCTTATATTACTATAATAGTAAGATATATCGTGATTTTTTTTTTGAAACTGATATTATTAAAACTGATTCTAAAACATTATGAGGCCGAAAGCTGACTGCTGCTAGTATTTACTGATCTATAAGGCAACAGTTAGATGACATTATAACTTTCGCTCAGAGGTTTGCTGTTAAAACCACATTCATGATCTTTAAATTATCGTAATCAGGTTCTTGTTGGAGATCTTGCAGCTGCTAATTCATCACATCGTGAGTTTTTTCATGTGTGGGAGAGGTTTGGTGTGCTACCAGAAAGGTATGAGTGGGTCTTCTTTAGAATTGAATGTTTAAAATGATTATAAACAAGCATGACATTATTTTATTGTCCGCTGCTTCTAGAATTTGTTTGCTTTTACACAGTTCATCAGCATTTATATTGTGGAAGTCAATTTGTTTGTCTAATTGAAAGAGTACAATTAACAGATACCTGCTGGACCGTGAGATGTTGCATCCTACAGAAAAATATTATCCTTTGCGGCCTGAATTAGCAGAATCCACACTATACCTTTACCGAGCAACCAAAGGTGTGATTCTTAGTGCTCTCTCTCTCTATCTGTGTGTGTGATGAATGAAAACAGACCTTTCTTTGATCAGTTAAAGAATAATGTGGTATTAGAAGGAAAATAGAACGCTTTTTCATCCCATAGGAAAATGCCTTGAGAATGAAATGCTTCCCATTGTCACTCAGTGGCTTCTATCAGCTTACTTGAAATTTGGATTGGACAAAACCAACTCCAGCCTGATTATGGGATTGATTGACTGCTGACGATGCAATTGCTATGTCATGATTCAGTGAGGCAGAGTATCATGTGTCTCAATTTTTTTAGTAAACGGTCATTTATGAAATAGACCTGATTTCTGCTGCCACAGCTTTGACATATCATGAAAAACTCACTTTTTTTGGAATTTTCTCTCTTGCTGATATAGAAAAATAAGGCTCTGCATCTATGATTATTGAACTCTAGGAAATTGGGGTATTTTATCTTTGTGGAATAGTGTGAATGATCACAGCAGTGGAACCTAACCCTGTGCCATCAAGTATCAAGATCTGAGAAACATAAATGAATAGAAGAGAGAGGCATAGATAGTTTCCAGACTATGCTTTTTACACAGTGTCTATAACCAGGAATTGGAATCTCTCTGTCAAAACGATGTCTTTGTCAAGAGGTTGTTCCATCTTGCTGTACATATCCAAGTATGCTGTTGTCATGTGACCTTGCTAGTAGCTCCAGCATACCCCCATGGAAAAATCACTAAGTGGCTTTGTGAAATGAATTAAAAAATTTGGCAAAATGGGAAGCATAGATGTGTGTATTTTATTATTTCTTCAATGTTGCATGTTATGGAAGTCTTGGTTGAGCTGCAAATGATGAGACCAAATGTGTTTTTAGTCAATGATGTTGCAGCAGTGATATGTACTAGTGGTTGTGAGACCGCAACGATTTGATCCCTGTGAACAAAAAAACTCTCTTGATCCTTGACAGGGATGTGGGTAGAATCAGAAAGAGAAATGGGGTTTGGGGGATTTGTGTTGAATCACACGGTACAATTTGTTAATAAAGTGTCTTTTTCACTTCTTTTTATTTTTTTGGGGGGGGGGGGGGGGAGACACCGTCTTCTAGATGGAAACCTTTTTCTGGTTTAAAAGCAATAAAACACACTTAAAAAGAAAAAGGTGTAGCCAATGCTGTCTTATTGCTCATTTATTTATCATTACTATATTTGACATTGTCAGATCCTTGGTACATAGAAGTGGGTGAATCAATTGTGAACTCTCTCAATATATACACCAAAGTAGAAGGTGGGTTTGCAAGCATCAAGGATGTGACAACAATGCAACTGGAAGATCATCAGCATAGCTTTTTTCTTGCTGAAACGTAAGCAATTCCATATTCTCTCTGCAATTATAATACCATGTCAATGATAATGGTTACCTTGTCACTTATAGTGCTTTATAAATGCACTTATTTTTTCCCCTATAGGTGCAAGTATCTCTATCTTCTCTTTGACGATTCATTTTTGGTCAATAAAAATTTCATCTTTACAACTGAGGGTCACCCTCTTCCAGTGAGAAGTGATTGGCATGAGAAACTTCCAGAGATCTACACTCCAACTAACTGGACTTGCATCAAGGTAATTCTATCTACCCTTCTCTGCAGATATTTTAGGAACATTTTCCATGATTTGTAGGAATTCTATTAGAGTTATGTCAAATTTCTTTGGGAGACATTTAGCAAGCAACAATGACATAGCATAATGTTATTTATTATACCATCTGAGGGCCTGCTGCTGGATATGTGAATAATGGCATTCTATGTCTTCTCACGATAACACATTCCCAAATTCAGAAGCTGCTATTGATGTGGCACATTAGTTATTAACATACTAACAGGGCTATATGATATGTTTCTTGTTCACTATAATTTTGGTTTGTTCATTAATAAACCAGCCAAGTGTCCACTTTGGTCATATCTCTCTTTTCACTTTAGTAAAACCTGTTCTGAGTCAGATCCTCTACTAGAAGCATCAATTATAAAGAAAAGAAAATGAATAATCTTTCTTGTGCAGAATGAAAAACAAGGAAAACGTGCAAGTGCAATGTCTTTGCAAATCTGTCCAGCTGATATTCTTTCCCCAAGAAGAGGAAATTATGTTCATGGTGTTGAGAGTATATGCCATGTCCCTGATTCTCGTGCAGACCACAGGTGTATGAGTGATGTCGAATGTGGAGTCGAATCAATTAGTTGCAGGCAAAGGTCATGCAGCATAGCTGGATACTGTGGGCTATGGCTCTATGTAATTTGATCCTCTGCTGATCATTTTGAACGTCCAGTGTAACAAATCATTCTTTTCATGACAAAATGCAAACCCCCCATGGATCTACAAGATTACCATGCCAGAGGGTTTTTTTTTTTTTTTGGGGGGGGGGGGTGTTGGGGTGGATTGTACCAATGGTTTTGTAGTTTTGTAAAATGACATGAAATTAAATTAACATAAGCGTTACACAAATTGCTTGGATTTAATTAAAAGTGACACCAACTCGATGAGCAAGGAAATACAGAGGAAGAAGAAAGAAAGAACAGATGCTTGCTTACTTAAGGACTATCTTCTGGAACATTGTAAAACTTGTCTACGGAAGTTCTACATTAAGAGGTTACTAGTAATGTTGAGAGTGGAACACCTGCTGGATGATTAGATATACTTTTGATAACGTTCATTCTCCATGAAGGTAGCTAACAAGGATCTACGATTACGTTGAGGAATATTCTTGTATTCGTTCCACCATAGCGTGAAGGTACTCTCCTTCAAGAAAATCTCGGGGGTAACTGCCAAGTTATCTATCAATCTCATAACATAATCCTCAAATTCCTGTAGCTGTTCTATGGGTGATTCTTCAGGCCCCCCAACAGCTTCTCCATTCTTCAGTGATTTGGTCAAAATCATGGCTTCCTCCACGTCTGCCCAAAAGCAAGAATCCTCTGTTAAAGTGGCAGCCTTGTCCCTCGTGCTTGACTTCCTCTTGTGCGCCGCAGCTCTCTCCTCCTCTTCCTGCCATGTCTGCAACAATTTATAATGCTTAGGCCGTCCTTGAGTGCGGTAATTTCTCTTGCCTTGCTTATAATACTCAGCGATATCAAGGGGTTCAACCATTCTCCTATAGTTTGTTCCTCCGAAGAGCAGGCGTGTCCCCATCGGAGCAAACCCTGGCTTCCGGGGTTTCCTCTCTGCTTCGTCTACCACATCTTCCCAGTATTTGGTTAGTCGTGCCTTGAACAATACAGCTTTTATATCCCTTTCGAACGGTTTGTTCTTGTAGCAGTCATAATAGCCGAGAGACACCTTAGTTGAGGAGATCTTCTTGTACCATTCGAGATGAGCCATGTTCATCTTCACGTCATTCAGTTTCTTTTCAGACTCGGAGATGCGCTTCTTCTGCTCGTGGTAACTCATTCTTTCTCGTTTCTCCATAGCTGTAATCAAAGTGTCTTCCTCCTGGATCATCTGTCAAGAGTAAGAGAAATCAACATAATCAAGAATTAAGATTTCGAGATATGATAGGGTATGCGTTACCTGCTTTCTTTTATCTCCAATTGCATCCAGTTGAAGAATTATTCCGGCTTGAAGTGGATCGCCTCTCAATTCGCCTAGCTGTGAAGGTCCATTGGAGACAATGATCTGATGAGTGAGGTGATCTAATAGCTTCTTATAATCCATGAGGCTGGGCAATTGAGACCAACCTGTAGCTTTCAGCAAACTGAGGACTGAATCAGGATCATCAAAACAAGCAGAACCCGATGAAGAACACATGAGGAATGTACCAAAAGGCCTGTAACTGTTTTTGTTATTGTTGGTGGTGATGGTGGATGAGAGGAAAGTACGAGGGATGAGGTCTCCATCGGAAACGACATGCAGGAACCGAGGATTCCATCCAGAGCGATTGTTAATGGCTTTACGGAGACCATCGTCACCGACGAGTGGAGATCCGAAAGTGATGCAGATGGGAATGTTACGGTTTGATTGATGGATGTTGTCAAGTAGCCATAAGCAGAAGAGAGACGCAACCCATCCTCCTAGAGAGTGTCCCGTTACAATCAGTGGCCTCGATGGGTTCTTCAATCGCTGCATTATTTTTTTTGCAAAAAATAAAATAAATTTGAGTCAGAACCAATTAAAACGAACTGATTCGATTCGATTTCGGTTTGTACATAACTGAACCATTGACACCCTTAAATACACGAGGGTGGTGGGTGTTTTAGGGTGTAAATCAGTCCAGTTTTGAGCAATCGCTTCAGTTCCTAATCGATTCCGGTCTTATGGGGTCAAATCAGAACCGGCCCAATAATCTAATGGTTCTAAACCTTAGAACCAGAACCATTTAATAATACGTGGACTAGTTCCAGTTCCTAATTGGTTCCAGCCTTCCAGGCACTATCATATTGGTTCCACCTATTATTTAGGAATGAATTTAACAATAGGTGGACTAATTACAGTTCCTAATTTGTTTTCACCCAAAAAAAAAAAAAAAAAAAAAATTTCAAAATTTTTTTACCAGAGCATATAAAGAACCAAATATCCATTCCTATGTATACAAATAATCAAATTCATTCCTAAATATATAGATAATCAAATATACATCCATAAACAGAAATAACCAAATATCTCCATAAGCAAACAAATATTTTATGTACCTAAATATTAAAAAAAATCTCTATTTTGTTTTGTTCCATCCTTTAATTTCTTTCAGAGACTCACAAAGACTTCTAATTTAGTTCAGAATAAACTTGAAGTGTTAAATATGATGGGCAGCCCTCCTTCATTAATTAACAAAGAGAACAATTTCTTGCCGCCAAAGTGATGAATTAAGACTTATCCAAGAAAAAATAAAAAAGTGGTGACAGATTATAAGAGGGGATACCATCGTGCATGTTTACTCGGCCGTGCATGAAAACTGCCCCCTTTTCTTTTAATTCAACGTTGTTTTATTTCCAAAAATTATTTAATTCAAGATTAAAAAAAGGTTCTCAAAACGGATAAGTGGGGCAAAAATAGGATCAGGATCATCTCCAGGGAGCAGGGAACGCCCAAGGCGTTGCCAACCGTTGGGTTGTGCCGCACATATCCCTAGGCATGCGCCAAGATGCGTGCGGCACAACTCAACCACTGGATGCCCCCTGATAGCACCCTGGGTGCATGCCTCCCCAGAGACAAGCTAAATTCACAAAAATATCCTCTAGCCCTAAAATTCCATTTTTATGGACTTCATAAGTGGGCCCAAAATCAAAAGCGCTTATTCCATTCCAATCACTTTGTGATGGGGCAGCCTGGGCGTTCCCACCACACACATAGAGAGGATTTCAGCCGGCCCAGACACAGGCATGGCAAAATGATCACCCTACCCACAGCCCCAACATCTGCCCGGGTGAGGTCCATGCCATGCCTGTGTGAGGCCGCACAATGGCCCGTCGGCTGCCTGGCCGTAGAGGATCCAAATTGGAGAGAGAGGGATACCTGAAAGAGGTCAAGATCTTGAAGGAGGGAACGGAAGAGTGCTATGGCTTCTTCGTTGATAGAGGATGGGCTATGTTCATCAATTTGAAGGAAATTGAACTCAGGGGGAAATTGTTCCAAAGCCGGGGACAGGACTGATGATACTCTTTCGATTTCGCAACCAAAAGCTATAATTTCGAACTTGTTTTGATCATCATCGTAGGCTTTGTATGCCAGAGAGAATGGTAACGACGAAGCCCTAATGTTCTTCTTCGTTGGATCATCGTTTAGCTTTTGAATGGCTGTCAACGAACGCTGGAGGAGATCAGAAGTTAACACCACACTCGCTAATTCAAGTCCAAAGCTGAGCCTGTGTAGGAAGAGTCGATGGATTTAATTAACAAAAAAAAATGATAAAACCTGCAACTAACGAAGAACGCTACCCTAGATCTCTCATTTAAGTCGTCTCTCAGTGATTATAATGCGGTAATATTAGGCGGAATTGAAGAGAAAGAAAGAACACTTACACCTTCTCCTGATTGGATTGATGACTCATCTCTCTATATATTTGATCGATCTAAGAAGAAGAAGAAGTAGTAGAAGCGAATAAGATGAATGATTGAGTGAACTGCGGATATCTATTTATAATGTCTATTGAACACGACGACTGCAGAGAAATGCGGACGACGAGGAGGTTTCCTTGTTCCCTCCAATGGAGTAATTAAAGGCTTAAAGGATCTCTGAGAAGCAAATTCTTCGAGGTTGGTGGGGCCTACTAGATCTAGATACCTATCATTCTATCCCCCTTCCATTACGCTAATGGCTTACACCCGTTAAATAATAGGAAGAAAATTTAGAAAGAAAATGGAACTTTCTTTCCACTAACATGGGAAAACCAAATGAAGTATGGGATGACAATCCAACAAATAAAATAGAATGTCCATTGTAGGTTGGTTGGTTCCCTTTGGTTTGCCCCTGGGTCAAGGTAACACCAACAATTGCAGCGTTGCTTCCCTTGAAAGAAAATTAGAAATGGAACTTTCGTTCCATCTGACAAAGAAAAGGAAATGAATTAGATAAGTCTTCTTTTTGTCAATATATATATATATAATTGACCTTGACCCAAGGCAAAGGGAACCTATAATGACATATATCTTCAATAATTTTTATATTTTATTTGTGGGTACTATACCCTAATCTTGATGGCTGATTCTTTAGTATTGTGACCCAAATCCTTGTCCGGTCTCAACCCTTTGTTCCAACAACCTTGCTACTATATTAGCCACATTTTCAAAGGGATGTAGAGCATTTAATGGTGTGTCACATGTGTCAATTTGCAAAAGGAACCAAATGGAATAATAGGTAATATTCCTTGTCCATTCCTCACGCACCATGAATTCACACTTAAGTGACCAATAAGTGTGACTAATGCTTATTGGAAAACATGTTTGAATGGACCAACAAATATGTTTTGTGGAAAAGACATGGTGTTTAGACAATATTTGTTGGAGACAACCTTTGGTGGTATCTCTTTGTTTCCTATATGTAGAGGGGAGTTTAAGCTCATTTCTCTAATAGTTCCGGAGACGGTCCAATCTTTGTTTTCTCTACACATTGGTTTGTTTATGCCCAATTGAATACGATTCTTGGTGTCTCTAAGTGGCCTAGTCAGAGAGTGCAAATCTTAAGTAGGATTTATTTTATCTTAGAGGTTGATTTGCAATAACCCAAATTACATTAATAGGGGACATCTACAACATTAAGGAGAGTGTCTATTTGGCACGATTCAACCCACATCTCCTACGGCCGTGTTGTAGAAACCAGAAAGTAAGTGAAGAGGTTGTTACACTCTCCTTCTATGAGTGTGTTACAGTACAACTATATAGATAAGCACTTTTAAACTCATTTGGGATTCAAATTTCACTACAGTTGGAATGTGCCAATGGTTTTGTAATCTAACATGAAATTAACACAAGCGTTATATAAATTGCTGATACCAGGGAAAATACAGACGAAGAAGAAAGAAAGAACATAGCCTTGCTAACTTATATGAAGGGTTATAGTACTGGTGACAGTGGAAAACCTGTTGGATAATTACTTATAGTTTTGGTAAAGTTTGTTCTCCATGTAGTTAGCTAGCGAGGATCTATGAGTACGTTCAGGAATTTTCTCATACTCGTTCCACCATTGCATGAAGGTACTCTCCTCCAAGAAAATTTCAGGAGACACTGCCAAGTTATTTATCAATCCCATCACATAATCTTCAAATTTCTTTAGCTTTTCTATGGGTGATTCTCCAGGCCCTCGAAGAGCTTCTCCATTCTTCAGTGATTTGGTCAAAATCACAGCTTCCTCCACATCTGCCCAAAAACAAGAATCCTCTGTTAAATTGGCAGCCTTCTCCCTTGTGTTCGAGTTCCTCTTATGCCCTGCAACTCTCTCCTCCTCTTCCAGCCATGTCTGTAACAATTTAAAATGCCTAGACCGCCCTTGAGTGCGGTAATTTCTATTGCCTTCCTTATAATAGACAGCGATATCAAGGGGTTCAACCATTCTCCTATAGTTTGTTCCTCCACCGAGCAGTCGTGTACCCAAGGGAACAACTTTCCTCTCTGCATCGTCTACCACATCTTTCCAGTATTTGGTGAGTTTTTTCTTGAACACTACGGCTTTTATGTCCATTTCCCAATGCTTCATCTTATAGCAGTCATAATAGCCGATTTTCACCTTAGTCGAGCAGATCTTCTTGTACCATTCGAGATTAGCCATGTCTGTCTTCACATCATTCAGTTTCTTTTCAGAGTTGGAGATTGCATTCTTGTGCTTGTCGTAACTCGTTCTTTCTCGTTTCTCCATGGCTGAAATCAATGTGTCTTCCTCCTCTGTGTCCTCCTGCCAAGAAAAATCAGAGCTGGAGAATGCATTCTTGATTACGAATTGGATCGCAATGGAGCATAAATTAGTTAATCTGTACCTGCATTCTTTTATCTCCAATTGCATCCAGTTGAAGAATTAATCCTGCTCGAAGTGGATCTCTCAATTCGTGTAACTGCGAATCTCCTTTGGTGACAAATATCTGATTGGTGAGGTCTTCCAATAGCTTCCTATAATCCATGAGGCTGAGCAACTCAGAGCAACCCGTAACCGCCAACAGACTGAGGACTGAATCAGAGTCATTGAAACAAGAAGAACCAGATGGAGAACACATGAGGAATGTGCCGAAAGGCTTGTAACTGTTTTTGGTATTGTTGGTGGTGGATGAGAGGAAGGTACGAGGGATGAGGTCGCTGTCGGAGACGATGTGCAGGAACCGAGGATTCCATCCAGAGCGATTGTGAATGGATTTGCGGAGGCCATCGTCGCCGACAAGTGGAGATCCGAAGGTGATGCATATAGGAATGTTACGGTTTGATTGATTGATGTTCTCAAGCAGCCATAAGCAGAAAAGCGACGCAACCCATCCTCCTAAAGAGTGTCCAGTTACAATCAGTAGCTTCGATGGGTTCTTCAATCGCTGTATTATAGAGAAAAATTCAATCAGTACAGTTTGTCAAAATTTTGCTAAACAATATCAAAATGTTCGAAAAATTATATACATATCCCTCCTCTCTCTCTCTGTCTTCCCCGAGCATGTGGTTCTGTATACGAATCCTAAGAGACCACCTCCCCTGGTTCGTCCATTAGAAATAGAATTGAATTTTTTTTTCTGTTGGATTTGATTTGGTTTTAAACTGCGATTTTGGCAGGTTTGAGCTGGAATATTCAGCTCACAGGGCCAGATAAAGTTTAGATCCCTAGGTCAGGGCTAGGGCTGGGGCTGGGGTTAAACCTTGGATTGAGAACGGTCGGCCTAAGGATGCAATTGGGTCGAATAGGAACGGGTTTTTTAAAACCTAAACCCAATCCTAGGTCCCCTTAGCTCAACCCAGTCCAAGGTCAGGCTGGGAATTGCAATCCAGGTCCAATCTTTTGAGGCTTAACCAAACCCAATCCGACCTTGATTGACCCTAACAGACCATGTTTTTTGTCATTTCAAGCTAGCCAAGGCCCGGTTAGTTTTTTTATTTTTTCTGTATGTATGATCGTAGATTATATATTTATACACAGGTCGGCTCGGGTTCAACCCAAGTTCAACCTGACCCTAGAAATCTCAACCCTAGCCCAGCGTAGGCCCTGCCGGGCTCAGATTCACCAAGCTAAACTTGCACCCTAGCCTGGCCTAATCTGGCCCCATATAGTTTGCTAGGACCAACACTTTTCTTTTTTTGGTAATGAGGACCAACACTTTTCAATTAAGAGGTAATGACGTTCAACTCTTCTTGGGCTTTCCAATAATAAATTTTTTTCTAAAATTTGGTTATTACTAAGGTAACCAGATAGCCTAACGATCAATTAGGGCAAATCTTGATCCACCTTGAGCTTGACAGGAGTAGGTTTGAACTGAAATATCTCAACCTAACCTTGAACTTGGCTAAACTTGGGCTGCCTTGGAGACCCTTGGCTGTTGCATCCCTAACAGAGTACACAGTGCCACAATGGGCTACAAGAGGAGAGAGGGGACGTGTGTGGAGTGAAAAGAGGCACCTTAATTCGCTCCGTAAAGACAAGAAATATGGCATTAAATTACAAGCAGCATTCTTCATTTCAGGGTGTATATATACATTTATCGCTCTCTATGTTAAGCTGTATGATCCTTGGGACGAGCTGAATTGGGAAGAAGCCCAGAATTTAAAAGACGGAACTGGAATCCCGATACCCTAAACCCTAAAAATTCAGTATGGATCAACTGATTCTGATCGGCCTTGGCGGATTCCAATATGAATAGATCGAAATCAGGATCGGCCTCCTAATAGGCCGATGATTCGTTCTCAATTCTTGAAACATTGCTGGAGCCCCAATTTGGATAATAGATTAAAGGGAGAATGTTCTCTGTGCTGCAGCAATGGGTAGCCTGTGCATGGGGCAGGGTGGTCATTGCGCCCATCCCCATGTGCTTGGATGCAAGCTGCGCTGTGGCACAGAGAACAGCACCCCTAGATTAAAAGTGTACGCAAGTGAACACAACACCAAAAGCATTTATTTACAAAAAAAAAATCCTCTCCAACACGCCAGTGAGTGCAACGGGCATCGGACGGCTAGAGCTGTCCTTGGGCTGCGTGTCAAACAGCTCCAGCCATCCGATGTGTTCTGCACCACTGGCGCGCTGGAGAGGATCCAGACTCCCAATTGTGTTGTACTGTGGCAGGGTGGGTGTTTCCACGGGAGAACATAATAAGGATTTTAAACTTGGAATTAGGTCGAAATTCTCAGGAATTGGTACCCAAAATCCTAGAATCGACCTCTCAAGCCTGAAACCCACAATCCAGTCCAGATAGATCTTGAAGTAGAGAGAGAGGTACCTGGAAGAGGTCCAGATCTTGAAGGAGGGAGCGGAAGAGTGTAATGGCTACTTCGTTGATAGAAAACGTGTTATCTCTAGTTTGAAGGAACTTGAACTCAGGGGGGCACAATTCCGTAGTCGGGGACAGGACTGATGATACTCTTTCAAATTCGCAGCCAAAAGCTATAATTTCGCACTTGTTTTGATCATCATTGTAGGCTTTGTATGCACAAGACGAGGCTCTTATGTTCTTCTTCGTAGGATCATCGTTTAGTTTTTGAATTGCTTTCAACGAGCGCTGGAGAAGATCAGAATTCAACACCACATCTGCTAATTCAAGTCCACAGCTGAACCTGTGTAGGAAGAGTGAAAATGGGGTTAATAATGAGGTAAGATTAGGCGAAAATAGAAAGAAAGAACACTTACATTTTCTCCTGGTTGGGTTGAGGACTCATCTCTCTATCTCTTTGATCGATCTCAGAAGTAGAAGAAGTAGAAGAAGAAGAAGAAGGAAGAGCAGGTACGGCTGGAGGAGTGCCGAAATGATGTATTTGATCAGTGAGACTGCAAAGAGAGAAGGCGACGAGGAGGAGGTTGCTTTTGTTCCTTCTGGTGGAGGTAAAAGCATCTCTGTGAAGAAGTCAAAGTCTTCGAGGTATATATATCCAGGCCACTTGGTACTAAGGTTACAATTGCAGCGTTGCTTCCTTCTCAGAAAGAAAATTAGAAATGGAACTTTCCTTATACTGGACCACTACTAATTAAGAAGTAAAAAGAATTATGGGATGACTTTTGTTGGATTGTATTTGATTGTAAGATTAAAAGTCGATCACACCCATACGTACAGGTATATTGGTATATGTATGGACATGTATTTATATGTATAAATACATCCATATGGATTTTGCGTGATCTATATATTCAGTAGACGACTATGGGACATTTTATGCGATTAGGGAGTTGTTTTATCTTGGAGATATAAACGCATTTTCAATATAGTTTACATATTTTGAGGCGTTAAAGACCTCAATTAAGAAAGTATCGTTCTGATACGACTCTCAACTCAACTATCATCTTCCTCAATACAACAGGAGATTATACTTCGATGTTGTACATTTCTACGTACATATAAGTCTTCTATATCTATTGCCTATTGTATTATTGTTACAACAACTTTCCTTGATTTCATAATGTTGAAGGTGCAGGTGCAGGTGCATCTTCACCATTCATACACAGCAATTTCAAGATGGACCTTAATTTCTTCGGTCAAATGGTACAAGAAAACTCTGCTATTTCCTCGTAGTGAACAGCCATGAATAGGACAGTAACAAGAAAAGCAAACTGGTAGTTGCAATAGTCCATTAGTGGATTTTTGGTTCTGGTCTAGTAAAACTCGATCTCAATACATTATTGACTGAAAAGCTTCACTGGGTTCATAAATATTATATTACATTCAATAAGGCTAAAATTTTGTAGACAAATATACCCGAAGGTCTCCTGTTCACAGGTCAAGTTTCAACCTAAACGGAGTCTACCAAATGCTAACTGAAAAACAACACAGTGGAAAATTCAATACTACCCTTGAGATATTCTAAGTATGGAGAGAGAGAGAGTGTGCATGGACATACATGGAAGGGTATGTCTGTGCCATTACATGTGAAAGTATATGATAGAATCCAGTATGTAGTCAGTATACCACATGAGATGATGTTATCACAATTCTGATCATTGGATTGATAGTACCTTTATTATTTTAACTAGAAGATCCATGACTAATGTATTAATTAAAAATGGGGAATGTACAAGATTAACGTCTAGGTATAGCCAGCTGAATACAAAAACGAAAACCCAGGGAAGGAAGTCCCACCTTCAGCAATGCCATCAATAGGAAAACCTTACCCACTCCCTAGATAAAGTGGAATCTAGGCCTACTCAAAGCGTCAAGTTGAAGATCATCTTCCCTAAATATGACTAGGGAAAACAACCTTCTTAGTCAAAAGACCACGCTTCACTGCTTCCTTATCTAGGTAATCTACTATTGGATTAGCCTCTCGAAAACAATGGGTCAATGTCCATTGGAAGACAGGAACTGATGTAGGAAAGTCTACTTTTGCACAGCAAAGCACGGGATAGATCTAGATTGAATTGCGATAACAACCGCTATTATTGAATCACATTCAACTCATAGTTTTAAAATTTCTAACTCCTTGGCTTTGATGAGACCATAGAGAACTGAGAGTTCTTTTTTTTTTTTTTTTTTTGGTGAAGAGGGATAGAACTGAGAATTCCGCTTCATAGTTAGTGCAACGACCAAGATAAGTAGAATAAGAAAAGCGGACAGTACGAAGCAACTTGCTCCACCCCCCACCTGGATAGATAGTACCTTAACCACCATCACCCCTTTTAATATATAACAAAATGAAGGATAAATTGAATCTACTTCAAATTAATCTTACTAGTCTTCTTTTTTGGGGTAGAAAAGAAGGCTATTCATTCATGCGCATCCAACGCCAAACAAAGGAAAACAAAATATATAAGATAGATAGAGAGCATGATAAATACAAGGAATGGATATATGGTATTCAGAACTAAGGAGTGGAAATTGACCCGGTCTCACATGCCATTGACTGGGTCATCCAGAATAGGGGATGGATTACAACCATATCCCTAGAGAAAAAACTGTAGACACAGCCAAAGATAAGCGCATGCACATACATGCCAATAGAGGGGGGTCCATACGTGTCGAACAGACAAAAAACACCAGACTTCCCACGCGTGCCGATTCGCTGCCACAGTCTACTTTCAAACAGATTTGCTAGAGAGACAAAGTTCTGTTGGATCGACGAGTGGAGTTTCGATAGACAGTTAAAAAACCATCTGAAACGTTGCCACAGCCTACTTTCTAACAGATCGGCGAGGGGAGATTCGTCCGGCGACAGGAGAGGTATGATGAAGGTTCAACGGCGGCTGGAGTTTCTGAGTCGACGATAAACTTAGTGCCACCAGCACTTGGGTCAGCAACACCTGCAAACAGACAAACAAAGAAAACGGAAAAGGCGGGGCGGTGATGAACCGTGAAAAAAGGGGTGGGTTCATCATCATCGTCGTCGGCATCGTCGGTATCGTCACCGACGATTCCAAGGATCATGGTGAACTGATCGAGCCGAAAAGGAGAAGAGAAGTGGTACACGCCCAAATGGCAGAGAAGAGACACGCCCAAACGACGGAGAATTGGCACGCACAATCTGCGGAGAAAAACACGCACAAACTAAGTAAAACCGAGAAATGGTTTCAGACAAGAAACAAGGAACTCGGCCGATGACAACGATCAAAAGAGGTTTCGTTCAAGAAACTAGGTGGCGCCCGAACATTTAATTCATAGGTAGATAAAAAAAAAAAGCAAAGCAGCAGCAAGAGGTCAGAATCTTATTAGTCTTCAAGTCCTACTTTTCCTTGTTTTTAAATTTATATAGTTTCTTTAATGCTTATTTGGTGCTATTCTTTGAAAAAACCTTCACTTTGAGATGTATATTTTACATTAAAAATCACAAAAAAAAATTTGTGTGGGATAAGATGGAATTAGACTCGAAGTTGACACTTAATCTATACATGGACTCTTCTCTTTCAATAGCAAGTTTGGATTTGTCCAAATGGACACTCCATGTGATAGAAATAAAAGGTCAATTTTTTCCATATTTTTAATTCAAAATCAAAGAAATAAAAAATATGAATATATATTATTTTCTGTTGCGTAAATGACTTTTTTTTTTTTTGGGAAGAACTGCTGTTTAATTGACAAATGGATACCAAAAGTGAGAAAAGTATATAAGAATATTTGTTAATTAGAAAAAGAAAATATCTCTCTAAATTTATCACGTGAAATTTAGTGGAACTAAAAAAAATTATGAAAAAATAAAAAAGGAGTTTATAAATGACACCTTTGTGTATTTAGAATTTAACACCTTCTTTTAACTGTCCCTTATCTTATTAAGGCTATAGAGTATTTGACACCAAGAGGGTGTCAATAAGAAAAACCCAAAGGAGATTATTATTGATAATTGGTAGATCTTATTTTATTTTGTTCTGTCCTCAATCTGATAACCTTATTTAATTAAGACTTAATAATAGGTAAGAAATGTATAAAGACCAAAGGAGATTATTATTGAAATTTGAAAATATCCTCTCTGCCTGAACTGAACTGGGTTGTTATTCGATGGATCATTTCTTCTACCTTCATCTCTTCCTGTTGCTCTTCAACCTTATCGATTTCAGCTCTTCTTTGGATTCAAAATCTTCATTCTGTGAAGAAGGTGAAAATTATTCGTCTTTTTCTCTTGGAAACTGTGGATACTCTTCTTCTTCTTCTTCTTCTTCAATAAAAGATGAGATAATTAGCTAATGCTACTGATAACGTGAATTGGCTGAAGAGGATAAGGAGGGAAATCCATGAGTACCCAGAACTTGGTTTTGAAGAATTCAAGACCAGTGCTCTGATAAGACGTGAGCTTGATCAGATGAGTATTGGATATCGATGGCCTGTTGCAGGTACTGGTGTTGTGGCCACTATAGGGTCAGGGTCCCCTCCCTTTGTTGCTCTAAGAGCAGATATGGATGCTTTGCCAATTCAGGTTAATCTCTTATTCCTTAATTTTCATTTTCAACCAAAAATTTTTAAAAAAAGAGGAAAAGATAGTTTGATAGAATTATCCTAAACTTACGGGTGACCAATGTTTTAGAACAAAGAGAAAGCGGGTGGATCTTTGTAAAAAAATATAGTGATAATTCAATCAGTGATTATATTGAAAAGTTTGTCTTTAGTGTTGTGATTTATCATGTTTTGTGAAAAAGAAATAAAAGAAATTAAATTTCCTTGTTACGCACCGTAGATCAAATCTAGGAAGCCATTACTTCATTTACCAAAAAAAAATAAAAAGGAAGCGATTACTTTTTAGATGAGAAATAGGTTCCTTCCAATTCCTTCTGCAACCCCAAATACAGTAAGAAATAAACACTTGGCCCCATGATGAGACCTTCCTCTTATTCTTCCCCACCCTCACCGTGGCTTTTTGATGTATTATCATTTTATGGTTATTTTTTCTCACTGTTTTAATGTATCATCAATTGTTAGTTGTTTCACCCCTTTCCTAGGGTTAGATGTGTATTATTTGATTTCCTGTTTTGATTTTTTGTTGGGATCCCCTTAGGCTTGCCTTTTTTGCTATTTTATTCAATTAATTTTCTATTCACTAGAAATGTTTTTTTTTTAAAAAGAAAAAAACATTACAATGTTTATGTTAATGTGTAGGAAATGGTAAAATGGGAGCACAAGAACAAGATTGATGGGAAAATGCATGCTTGTGGGCATGATGCACATGTGACCATGCTACTAGGTGCTGCAAAGATATTGCAAGAACTCAAGGACACATTACAGGTAACATGGTGTTATATATGTATCTCTCGAATTCTTGTACCTGTTTTCGAAGAATGACCTGTTCCAATATTTTTGGTGGCAACCTGAATGGAACTTTTTCTGAGGGCTTGGACCAACACATGGAGTTAATTTAAGAAAAACAAAATGATCGAGAAATGTTGTCTTAATAATATTGCGCGGATCCTGACCTTCTGACCCATCCCAGCATCTGTATTTCAGGGAACTGTTGTTCTTATATTTCAACCCGCCGAGGAACTGGGCAGTGGAGCACGAAGAATGATTGAAGAAGGTGCACTCGAACATGTAGAAGCAATCCTTGGGATTCATGTGTTTAATAATTATAGAACAGGTACGGTGGCTTCTAGGTCTGGAGAGTTTCTAGCTGGTTGTGGATCCTTCAAAGCAGAGATCAAAGGGAAAGGAGGTCATGCAGCCATGCCACAAATGTCGATTGATCCTATATTGGCAGCCTCAGCATCTGTAGTTAGTTTGCAACAAATTGTTTCAAGAGAAACTGACCCTTTACAGTCTCAGGTAATCCCCCAACATGACAAGGACCTGATCATAGTTAAAATATATATAATAGTTTGAAAGAGATCTTGTCCCACATGGAGACGGTTGGGGACAGATCTATACCTTCCATGGGGTGTGGGTCTTAATTATATATATATATATATGTTGGTTTCACAGTCATATAGATGTGTGAGATCTGTCCCCATCCCGCTAAAGAAGTTCCAATTTTGATTTCTCGTACCTACTGGTATGTAGGTGCTGTCTGTGTCCTCTTTCCAAGCTGGAAGTGCCTTCAACGTCATACCGGACTCGGCCGTACTTGGTGGTACTTTCAGGGCATTCAACAAGCAGAACCTCGATTTTATAAAGCAAAGAATACAACAGGTATACTAGCGGTGTAACTCAGCCCAGGCCCAGCCCAATCCAAACCGGCCATAATTAATCCTGATTGGGCTGGGTTGGGCCAAAGTTGGGACTGATTGTCCCTGTGAACCCTTAGTTTTTTGCCGCTTCAAGGGCAGGCTGGCCTTGATTAATTCTGGCTGTCACAATATTTTTCCATTTTGATTAACCCTGGCTGTATTTCCTGTCAATTCCTAATGAAGTATAATAGTTCACTATTTTCCATGTGACAGTAAATGGGTTAGTCCATGTGACAGGGAACAGGCACGCATCTTGTTGGTATATATAATTTCAGTTTAAAAATGAGTAGGGGAAATAACTTAAATTATAACAAAATGTCATTTTGTATTTGATATTCCTCTCCATTTGATGGTATTTTAATAATTTTACTAAAATTTTGAATCAAAGTCCAAGCAACTTTCCTTGTTTATTTTGGACTAACATTTGGTCCATGAGATTTATGTGGGGTCTTCTGTCACATGGGCTAACTCATGTAGTACTGTCTAGTGGCAAATAGTGAAGCGTTACCACTGTCATTGTGTATGGCCCTCTGACATTCTTTCTCATCGAAATGTGGGCCCTTCATATAAATTGTGAGATGCCTTCTCATGTACCGCCATTGGCCTAGCTTGCACAGGAGATTCCCTCCCACGCTGGCAGCATGTAGATTACTAGCTTCTTAAGATAAAATAATTTGATGTTGCAATTTCTTGGTTCAGGTTATTACAGGGCAAGCAGCAGTACACAGATGCTCAGCTTCCATAGACTTTCTTGAAGAAGACCATCCACTGATTCTTCCAACTGTGAACAATGAAAGAGTTTTTGGTATCATGCACCATGTCTCAACTGAGATCCTGGGAGACAACAACACTCTTACTGCTCCTCCCTTCACGGGTAATGAAGATTTTGCCTTCTACTTGGACAAGCTACCTGGATCATTTCTCCTAATAGGTATGAGGAATGAAAGGGTGGGATCAGTTTACCCTCCACATAGCCCTTACTTTACAATTGACGAAGACGGGGCTGCAATACATGCTGCATTTGCACATACATACCTAATAAGGTCATCTATGTAGTAAATATCTCATTTTTTCAAGGGAGTGTCCAAATGACACCTCTATAGGAATCATAGACGTATACATTTTTCAAGTATACATGTGAAATGATAATTTTTACCCTCATTGGAAAAAATTGTATGTTATTACTAATAGGCCAAAAAATAAAAAGGTTACAAATTTTTTTGATACCTTGTGAGGTGTCAATAAGAAAATCTCTTTTTCCAATTGATAAATTTGATACGACATTGCTCTCTCTCTCTCTCTCTCTCTCTCTCTCTCTCTCTCTCTCTCTCTCTCTGTGTGTGTGTGTGTGTGTGTGTGTGTGTGTGTGTGTGTATGTGTGGCCTTGTAGGGCCTTGGATGGTACTTGTACAAGGACATGATCCATGCTCCTTTCGTCTATTGTTATTGCTACTACAACTTTAGATGTTATTGGCTCCATTAAAGTTCAATCGGAGCTTCTAAGGACAGAAGCTTTCTGCACATGAATTGGTTAAAGAACAACTAAAACTCTCCCGCCATTAAAAGTTCTATTGGAGCTCAGAACTCAACGACCAATGTTTCATTCTTCGGATGTTGGGCACCCTCTCCTTAACATCTAGCTTATGAGTTCTACCTCTTAAAGTTCCTAACAAGAGTCTCATTCTACGTAAATATACGTCATCTGTGTACAGATTCTTTCGCATGTCCTCTCACCTCACAAAAACTCTCTCCATTTCTATATGATTAATAAAAATTAGGGAAAATTTTACGAACACCCCCTATAAATTTTTACGAACACTTCCTATAAGTATATCAAATATCACAAACACCTCAAACATTATCAAAATATCACAAACACCTCTTACTTTATGATTCTATTTCAACTTAGTCCACTCTGTTAGATCAGTTAAGTTGCTATTAACTCTTTTATAATGATAAAATTATCCTTACCACAGAATGAACTTCCCAACAAATATAAATCATTCTCTTCATCGTCTTCGATATTTTTTGGTAAAGTTCGTCGTCTTCGATCTAATGGCGGAAGAAGCAAGAACAGGGAAGGGGTTTCTTCTTCTTCTTCTTCTTCTTCTTTCTCCTCTTGCAACCCCTTTCCTGCAACTCTACCCCCCACCCTGCTCCTGCAACCTTGTATCCCTTTTACAATCCACCTAACCCAAAACCGAACGAGCAATCATCTTTCCCCCTGCCGCTATCTCCATTTTCTTCTTTTTTTTCCCCATTCTTCTAAATTAAAAACAAAAAACAAAAAACAAAACGAAAGACCTTCTACTATAGAAATCCACCTCCTCCTGCAGGGTCGTTGAAGTTCTTGGGTACTGTCTGTAATCCTGCAACCGGAGACACCACAATGAAGCGGCCGAGACATCACCCAACCTGCAAGACCCACATGGAAAATTCAAGGGACGAAACTAAATAAGATTCTCCACTCTGAACTCTGGAGGAGAAAAGCAGGATCCGTAAAGCAAGTATCAGTAAAACACACTCTAGTCCAGAAAATAAACTCACCGCTTAATTACCCAAAAATGGTTATCGATTTATCAAACTATCCATCTAATCTTTCGTTTAATCAAATTATCTAAGATAAAGAAGTAAATTAGTAATAGGGAATTTGCCTAAATAGTGCCCACGGCAGCTCTCAAGCCTCACCTGCGTAGATAGTCACCTGTGGTAGCTGATTTGAGAACCCCTTGTTGGCTTATTTCCAAAATGGCATCCGACGTTCACTTCATCAAATAAAAGGGGGAAAAGTTCAGAGTTGAGACAATACAATGAATGTATAACAAAAAGAGTCGTTATTGGGAAAAGGGGGAACCTTATCAGGACAATCGGATTGGTAATGGCCGTGCTTCCCACATGAGAAACACTTTCCCTCGTCAATCAAATGATCGAAGAAGTGGGTCTCCTCAGGCATCTTGTTCTGGGTGGATTTCCTGAACAGATTCATCCGACGGGGTAACGAAGTCGAAACGTACATGGACGTTAGGGTGTCCAAGATGGACTTGGCGGTGGCCGGTGGAGGGATCGTACATCAGGAATGAGAGGAAGAAGAGGGGAAGTAGATGGAATTAGAGTTTTTTTATTTAAATAATTAGGTGGGTAAAATGGACATTTCAACTTTGTGTGGTAACTCTGCTTAACGTGTCAGGGGAAAGGTTGATATTTTGATAATGTTTGAGGTGTCCGTGATATTTGATATACTTACAGGGGGTGTCCGTGATATTTTCCCTAAAAAACTATTATTTTTTCAGGGTTGAATTGAATCATTTCACTGGATCAGGCTCGTCTACGGCCTGCTGCCCGTAGCAGCCATAGCAACCCACTAATGAGGCGCGGCGCAATGATCGCCTTACCCCTGCTCGGGTAAGGCACTCGGGCAGCATCAAGATCGTCTACGACCTGCTACCCGTAGCAGCCATAGCAACCCACTAATGAGGCGTGGCGCAGGATCAAGATTGTCTATGGTCTGCTACCAGTAGCAGCCATAGCAACCCAATAATGAGGCGCGGCGCAATGATCGCCTTACCCCTACTTGAGTAAGGTGGTCATTACACCACGCCTCATTAGGGCACTGCTATGGCTGCTACGGTCAAGCAGGCTGTAAACGATCCAAATTCCATTTCAATGCCATTCATACCCATATTTATTCTTAAGATCTGGATCAACTTGCGTTACTACTTGTAGTATATGAGAATATTGAGCACTTGTAGACACGTATTTCTTTATTTAATAAAATTTCACAGCCTTAATGGAGGTAGCTAGCAAGCCTTGAACTATGAGTAGGTTGAGGAAATTTTCATGCTTAATTTATCTCCCATTGCATGTAGGCACTCTCCCCCAGGAAAATGCCTGGAAACATCACTGAGTTATTTAATCAATAAGCGGCGTATCACATAATCCTCAAATTTCTTCATCTTTTCTATGGGCCGGTGATTCTTCTGCCCTGTCAACATAGCTTCTTCGCTTTTAGCAAAAAACACAAAACACTTCTCCCCTCTAAAGTGATTCGTTCAATTAGATAATAGCTACCTCCGCTTCTGTCCAGAAGCAAGATTAATCCTCTATTAAAATCGCAGCCTTGTCCTTTTTGTTTGACTTCTTCTGATATCCTCGAGCTTTCTCACCCTCTACCTGCCATTCCTGCAACAATTTATAATGCTTTGCCTCCTCTCTACCCTCACCTCCCCTCCCCTCCCCTCCCCTCCCCCAATTTGTGTTTAGTGATATAAGGGTATTTTGATAATATGTATTTATGTAGGGTTTCACTATATAATTATAGAGAGATGGTTTTCTCTATAATCTAAGAGAGGTGTGAGAACGAGCAATTGTAACCTATTCTTCATTGATACTAAAGCAAGTCTCATCTCACTATAGACGTAAGCAATCTTTTCAAACCATGCAAATCTTTGTGTGTATTGTGTGATTGTTATTTGCGTTTTCCATTCTTTTTTGTATCGTTTAAGATTTTTTTTTTTTTTCTTTTTTTTGTACACTTCCCTAAATTTATTAAGGTCTTTCTTGAACTTTACGGAAAATTATCTGCTCCATTTCTTGCCCGCTCTATTTCCCCAAGTACCTCTAATAGAGGGGGGTGGATCCCACCTGGGCAATATGGTTGGGCAGGGGTAGGGTAGTTATTTTTGCCCCCCTCCCCCTATTTGAGGAACAGGGGGAAATGGAGCTGCCTAGGAAATGGAGCCGATAATACATTTGGTACGGTTTCGGTATGGGAAAATAGAATCTCTCTCGATATGATACAGTATCAGTTTCTAAGATAACCATTGATATGTATTGATACCATACCGAATTTGTAACAAACCAAGGATAAAGTGTATAACCAAAGTACCAAATCCATAAAATCAAAATCCTAACTTTTTATTCCTATTTTTGTTTCGCAGCATGAAATATATATTTTTTAAAGGGGAAAGTTTTCATACACAACTGTGTAAGCGGTGTATGTGAGAGGGTGGGAGTTTCAAGGCATTAATTACTGGGTGGGGATTTGTAACTTTTCCAACTCTTTGTGAGAGGGGACACGACCATGTATGAAAACTTCCCCCTTTTTTAAATTTACATTGAAATTCTTGCTAATTCTTCTATTTTACTACATCTCAATCTACAATTCTTTCAATCAGTGACCCTTCTTCTTGCAATTGACATCATTTAAGACAAGCTTGTTTCGAAATCTTGAATCTGTTACATCCATAGCTCTAAGCAGATATAAATTAGAACCATAGGAGGCAAGTGGTCATGCTCTTTCATCTTCTATTCTTTTATTGTATCGGCTTCTTCACCATTGTAGGTTGTGGGTGAAAGTGGGATGTTGGAATGGCTCAATAAAATTAAAGCTCTGAGAATTAATGGATTTTTTGTTAGTCTGATTGAGTCGTGCCAAGCTACATCATGTTTTTGATATCGAATAAAAACCATTTTTTATGCTGAATACAAATTGTACCGAGTCGGTACAATATCTATATTGAAAATATAGTTTGTATTCAATATAGTACAACTTCGATATCTGCTTTCTATTTTCTGTACCATACTGAAGCCATACTGAATTGCCGATACCATACTGACTAAGACTTTGATATTTAACCTTCGCACTACATTTGCAGTGTAGCAACACACTTGCAAAGGCCAGATCGTCAACTACTCTTATATTGGCTCCTTCCAAAAGACTTGACTAGCTTCACTAATATATTAAGTTGGATATGACTAAAATTTGTATATAGGGGTTTGTTCGACGTAGAAATGTTAATCCAAACAAAGTTTGACAAGTGGCAAGATAAACCCTCGAAATATTTTCAAATATAGAGAGAGACATGTCATTACATGAGAATATATGATTGAATCTAAATATAAAATTTTATAGTTGACCAATTCACACCATCATGGAAACATCCATATGTTTGAAATTGCTACATCACCATGCTAGAGCATAATATACCCCTAGGAAAAACCTAATTTGACTGATTTGACTTTAGTAAACACAACAAATGGCCTCTATCCATTGTACCACATGAAATGATAGTTATCTCAATTTTGATCATTGGATAGATACTACCAACCCCAGCATTATCTTTTTTAATATATATCAAAATGAAAGATACATTGAATCAACCCCAAGGGGTTAGCGCAGCTCGCTTGGAGGGGACATGAGACTCCGTCTCACCTTCATCGTTGCATAATTTCTTGGGGTCACCCGCCTGAGGCTCACCAGGGTCCAGAAGCTCCCGATTCGTGCGTGGTGTGGGGATCATGTACGAGCCCAGGGGGGATTTAGTCGACCTAAAGTCGGATACCCCTCCTGTCTCAAAAAAAAAAAAAAAAAAAACATTGAATCTATTTCCAAATTAATCTTTTGGGTCTTCAAGTCTTACTTTTCTTTTTTGTTAAATTTATAGTTCTCTAGTGCTTTTTTGTTGCTATTCCATTGAAAAGAACTTTCATTTTGATGTATTGCTTTTCACATTGAAAATTCCCCAAAAAAAAAAAATGTGCGGCATAAGATGGTCTTAGGATTGAATTAGGCCCAAAATTTGAAATTCCATATGACAAAATAAAAGTCTAGATTTATAAACTCATCCACTTTGTTTGGGTTGGCCCAATTTTTCATAAATTTAAAATCAAAGAAATAAATAAATATAAATGATTATTAGTATAAATTGAAAAATATCTGTTAATTACAAAATGCCTAGCACTATATATGTTGCTTAATAGACAATTGGAGACCAAAAATGGGAGAAGCATATAAATTGAAAAATATCTGTTAATAAATAAAAAAAAAGAGAAAAATATCTCTTTAGAAATTATCAGTTATCACGTGAAATTTAGTGGAATTAAAAAATTGGGAAAAAATAAAATATCTAAATCATCCAAAGATAAGATATTCCACTCTAATGGCCATCACAGATGATGTTGAAAGCCCTGCAACTTTGCATTTTGAGTTGCGTGTCAAACCTAACAGCTTTGCTTCAATTATTTATAAACGTGGTCCTATTCCTACCTCACAAGTCACAGCCAACAATCTTTAAAAAATATAAAATTACAGATCACCCCAACAAAACCATGTCCGGAACCGAGTTCTCGATCCTTGCTCAGTAGTCTAAAAAAGGAAGATTGAAAAGTATACCCCACTCACATGCTCGTCACTATCAAACCCATATTACGCACGTGCTCTTTTTCCTAAACCTCTACCTCCGTTCTTTCTTTTGCCGTCTCTCTCCATCCTTCAGAGATAAACACTTGAATGAAGATAATTAATTTACTAATTTAACAGAGAATACTGCAATTGGTGGTTGACTTAGGATTCTCGTGTTCCGTCCTCAACCTGAGAACCTTATTTAAGAATTAAAAGTAGACAAGAAATGTATAAAGACCTAAGGAGATTGCCCATTCTTCTCTGAATTGATCTGAACTGGTTTGTTATTCGATGGATCATTTCTTTTATCTTCATCTCTTTCTGCTACTCTTCAGCAATCTTATCTCTTTCAGCTCTTCTTCGAATCCAAAATCTTCCTTTGGAGAAGAAGGTGGACATTATTCGTCTTTTTCTCTTGGAAACTATGGATATTCTTCGTCTTCTTCTTCTTCTTCTTCATCAATCAAAGAAGAGATAATTAGGATAGCTAATGCTTCTGAGAACGTGGATTGGCTAAAGAGGATAAGGAGGGAAATCCATGAATACCCAGAACTTGGTTATGAAGAATTCAAGACCAGTGCTCTGATAAGACGTGAGCTTGATCAGATGGGTATTGGATATCGATGGCCTGTTGCAGGTACTGGTGTGGTGGCCACTATAGGTTCAGGGTCCCCTCCCTTTGTTGCTTTAAGAGCAGATATGGATGCTTTGCCAATTCAGGTTAATCTCTTATTCCTTAATTTCTATTTTCAACCAAAACCGACAAAAAAGAAATGAAAAGATAGTTTGATGGATGTACAGAGAATTGTAGTTCATGTTGTCAAGGAACAGTATCATTTCCTACCAATGTTTTAGACCAAACATTAATTATTGGTTTCAGGAAAACACTGAAATGTGATTTCTGTCGCCAAATCATAAAGTTTTCTACAGTAGACTTTCTTATTATAGAAATCACTGAATTGCCCATGTTTGATACAGCTTTTATCTAATAATAGAAGCCTATAAACATGCAAAAAATTTCCTAGCTAGATTTCTGTTTCTGTTTATTCACTTTTCAGCTCAAGTAAATTTATGGGCTTTTCAAGTGGTCATTTGATGATAAGAGATTGGTTGTTCATCACCATGTTTGTCCTAGCTGCCAAGGGTTTTGAGCTGTGTGTAGCAGAAAATCAGTCATTTAGTAAGGGAAGACAGAACATTACAATGTTTATGTTCATGTGTAGGAAATGGTAGAGTGGGAGCACAAGAGCAAGATAGATGGGAAAATGCATGCCTGTGGACATGATGCACATGTTACCATGCTACTAGGTGCTGCAAAGATACTGCAAGAACTCAGGGACACATTACAGGTAACATGGAATTAGTGTAAGAGAAACAAAATTAATGGGTATTAGACATGTTCTCTCATTAATATTGCATTTTCACCTTACTCCTCATCTCAGTATCTGTCTCTGCATTGTTATTTGTTAATATTGTTCAGGGAACTGTTGTTCTTATATTTCAACCCGCCGAGGAACTAGGCAATGGAGCACTAAGAATGATCAAAGAAGGTGCACTTGAAAATGTAGAAGCAATCCTTGGGATTCATGTGGTTCATCGTTATGAAACAGGAACAGTGGCTTCTCGGCCTGGAGAGTTTCTAGCAGGTTGTGGATCCTTCAAAGCAGAGATCAAAGGAAAAGGAGGTCATGCAGCTTTACCACAAGAGTCAATTGATCCCATCCTGGCAGCCTCAGCATCAGTAGTTAGTTTGCAACATATTGTTTCAAGAGAAACTGACCCTTTGCAGTCTCAGGTAATCCTCCAACATCACTGTAAACCTGATCCTAGTGAACATATGATCTGGGAAATTATGTTGCAGAAGTTAAGGCTGTATCTCATGGAATGTAGGTGGTGTCTGTGTCCACGTTCCAATCTGGAAATGCCTTCAACGTCATCCCGGACACGGCCGTAATTGGTGGTACTTTCAGGGCATTCAAAAAGCAGAACATGTATTTGTTAAAGCAAAGAATACAACAGGTACTCTAGATATGCCTTTATTCTGAAACACTGTTTATCTTTATATCTTTTCAGGCAAAGCTGAAAGAGTAGTTGAGCAGGAAACTAAACCCATCACTGATATCTCCGACCTGGAGCTAATTGACCAGAATAATCAACAATGTCACCCTACATAATTAGAACATCTGTTGGATGTGCACCAATTTATAACTTGCAATTATAAGAATTTCAGCACAAGCTTCTGAAATGCTCAGAAACTAGTATCGATGTAGATCACATACGACTAAAAATCATCTGAATAAGCTGTTAGTTCAGTACATATACTAATTAGGTTGGAACCATGAACACTTTTCAACTCCAGCACCCTTTCAGTGGACCTTGCAGCCGCAGTCTCAAAGAGACCAGATTGCTTTCATCCCAGAAGTCCAAAACTTCTCATATGAGCCCTCTAACAACCTCTCTCCTCCCTGAAATGTGGCCCCCTGTATTCGAATCGTAAGATGCCCCCTCCTGTGCACCCATTTGCCAGACATGGGAGATTGCATCCCACACCGGTAGCGTGTAGATCCCCTTCATGAGATAAAATTATTCAATGTTGCAATTCCTTGTTTCAGGTTATTACATCTATGTTGCAATTCCTTGTTGCAGGTTATTACAGGGCAAGCAACAGTACACAGATGCTCAGCTACCATAAACTTTTCCGAAGAGGACCATCCACTGATTCCTCCAACTGTGAACAATGAGACAGTTTTCGATATCATGCACCATGTCTCAACTGAGATCGTGGGAGACAACAACACTCACACTGCCCCTTGCTTCATGGGTAGTGAAGATTTTGCCTTCTACTTGGACAAGGTACCTGGATCATTTCTCATGATAGGTACAAGGAATGAAAGGGTAGGTTCAGTCTACCCTCCACATAGCCCTTACTTTACAATTGATGAGGATGTCCTACCTATCGGTGCTGCAATTCATGCTGCATTTGCACATACATACCTAATAAGTTTAACTCAGTAGTAACATATCTCATTTTTTTTAATGTAAGTTCAATTCAGTAGTAACATAGCTCATTTTTTTAATGGGTAAAATTGATTCTCTCTCTCTCTCTCTCTCTCTCTCTGTTGTGTGTGTGTGCACCTGAGTCATTCAATCCAGATCAAAGTACAAAATGAAAAGCAAAAATTCTGGCCGAAATAGAGGCACCAATCAGTACAAAAACAATCACCCCTACAAAGCAAATTGTTTATATTGGAAAACATACCCTGGCCGAAATACAGGCACCATCAGTCCAAAAACAATTACACCCCCTACAATTGCTGTTAAATATAGTGTAAGTTACAGTAAGAATTGCAAAGAGCCGCTGTACATAGAAATATCTGCTCATTGAAATAAAGGTCAAAATTCCAGGTTCAGATTGACTACATTGCTTTCCGAGATGTCTCATGTGATCCAATTTCAATATCTTTCGTGTAAATATTTGTGAGGGCAAACAGCAGCAGCACAAAAACAACTTGGGCACTCACGATGCCAAAATGACTGATGCTGTTACCTATTTCCATCCAACTTCCCGAATTTCGTACCTGCAATACATCCAAACAACAAAATCAAAGAGATCCTAAGGCAAGGATGATATATATGAGTTTTCTTATTGACCCCCTAAGATGTCAATAGATTTGTAACCTTACTTTTTCTTTTTTACCCCTTGTTTTATTCCCAAAAGTTATTTAATGCTGGGGTAAAAAAACTGTTTTCAAAAGTTGAAAGTCATTTAATGCAGTTCTATGTGAAATGAAAGGTTTACCTTCAATGGAAATACTGCATTAAATTCTTTTGGGAATAAGACAAGGGCAATTAAAAGGTGTCAAGTTCTAAATACACCTATAGAGGTGTCATTCAGACACACTCCATATATATATATATATATATATATATGTTTTTTTTACCCATTCAATGTTCCAATATGTCATAAAATAATGAGCTTCAAAACAGAACATATAAAATAAATTTGGTTCATTGGCATTCCTCAAGGCACCACATAACAGTAATGTATTAGAAGTAGACAGGTTACAAGCTATGAGAACCTATTTGCATGATCCAAATTAACCTATATCCACGATGACAGAAAGGATGGGTGTTGCAGATGGTGCAGAGTGAATATCAACCATACAAATGCCTGGGAAACAGCAATTCAGATTTCAGACAATGCCAAACAACTCTATGGGTTACTAGTGCATATTGGCAATGACTTCAGACGAGTGGCAATAAGTTGGCTTAGTTTCGACTCACCTTTACCTCAATTTGATCTGCTTATCAGTCTAACTGTAGATTAAGTGACTGACTGAGATTAAACTTTCTTTTAACAAGTATTCACAAGGAATTTCTCTTACAATTATTTTACCAATTAACTAAAAAAAATTGGCCACTTAAATGGTTCCCAAATATTTCGTAGTTGTCTGGTATAACTTCCATGCGTAAGTATGGTTTTTTCTTTACTGAATGACCAGGGCGATGAAACGTGATTATGCCAATAACTACAAGTGAGAGGCAGCAAAAGTTACTGTCCAAATGTTACAAATCCTGCCATATTTTCCTTCATACATAACTTCCATTTGTCATCTGCAATAACTTGCTAATGTAAGTCTGACAAATAAAATCATCATCATCATTATCACTCGTTGCTGGGAAGTATCATAAACATTGATCAAGTAACTTCTCAGATGAAGCATGAAATATGCAAATTGTTGGAAAGTATCATAAACATTGATTAACATCTCAGATGAAGCATGAAATATGCAAACTAACTATTATGCAGTCCGACACAATTCCCTCTTGCGTTTCCAAATTTCACATTCAAAACAACTAGGGAAGTTAAAATTTTGTAACAAAATTAATGAAAATGATTAAGATCTTATTCACTGATGATTGTCAGGGAATCCAAAGCATGCTGTGACACCAAAACATAAAAGACGTCCAACATCTGAAAGAGGATAGTGCACATACCTTGAAGAAGAAATGAATGGTCATTACATCCGAAAATAAAATAACAAGGAAATAGAACCCCATACGTGGAACTCTTGCTAACTTGGTTATTGCACTAAATGTACATCTGCATTTTCAGTTCGGAGAAGAGAGTAAATATAAAATGTCATTATACAAGAACTTCCAGGTAAAACAATATATTGTTTGGGGAAAAACATTTTGCAGGCATTAAATATTTCAGAGTTTCTATGAGAAGATGTTGATCATCAGTAAGTGTCAAATGGACTGGGTCCATGTAACTAACAGTGTCATAGCAGGGTTGAAACCCTTGGCTCCCAACAAGGATTTACATAAACCCAATACCATAGTGGTTTAACAGATCCAAATAAATGCATTAGAGTGTGAACGGTCTTAAAACTAACCACATAATCGATTCTAAAGTTAGAACACTAAAAATGAATTTATTTAATTTACTTCTAAGGCTCAGTTTGTATCCCAAGCTGGGAATCATAGTAAATCATGTTAGATATTTGGAGGAACTTGAGGATTATGCGAATAGTAAACTTCATCTTTGAGCTTAAATTCCCATGACAAATAGAAATCGAGAACTCCCCCTAAAATTGTGGAATCCAATTTCTATTAATCGGGATTTAGTTACTTAAGTGGGAATCTAATCTGCCAGCTGGATTGATAACCATACCAAAGTCAATGCAAAAACTGACCAGCCCCCAGCTGTTTGGATTCTCATTATCCAAGCTGCGCCTAATAGAAAACTACTCAAGCCAATGTTTTAAAAACCAAGCTAGAGGTCAACCTAAAATGGGCTCTGAGTCAAGTCACCAAGTTTAACCAACAGGTCAAAGAAGCTTGACCTGATAGCATCGTCAACATGATTGACCCATCACCAGGCCATTAAAAAGGGTGAACATTTGAACCCCCTACCTAGCATATGCTTTACGACTTATGCCATTGATCTACAACTTTGCATTTAAAATTGAATCTGTTTAATGTTTATTACAACTTTCATAAATCCATGTACACAGTACTCTTGGACCCAGGAAGTTGACTTGCAACCAGCTTCATTTTAGGGATTGGAGGACAGGCTGGGTTTTAGAGCATTACGGCAGCGATGAACTGAGTAGATAGAAGTTTTAACACATGGTAAACTCAAGGCCCACAATCATCTCATATAATCCAATAGTGGGAAAATTTTAAGCTCGTAAGCTACCCACCCCTCTTTTTGCTGTGTTTTACCCCCCAAAAAATATCAGCACTTTGACAGCTTCAATTACAAGGGACAACCAATAAAGACAAACTGCCTATACAAAGGTCCAAATGGCCACTTCATCATCCCCCCTCCAATGGTTCAAATCAAGGGGGCCCAAAAACTTCATATTTTCCCTTATTGTCCTTCAAAATGATAGTGTAAGAAGCCAATTAATAGTAGGGATTAAAACTTTTTGCCAACCCAGACGCACTTGGTTTAAACCAGGTCCAGACATTATAACCTTTTTTCCCATAATCTGGGTAAACGCAGGTTGGACCTAGGTTTGCCAATTTAGGCCATGGACTTCAGGACCTGGAACAGAATATGGATTGTTTCAAAGCATACAGAATGGATCTAGTGTGCGGAAAATAGTATGGAGAGTGGATTAGCTAATTCCTCATTGGTCAAATCTGATGCTCATCCAGAACCACCAGATCCTTGAAAAAGCCTTTCAGACAGAGTAGATCTAAATTTTCCATATTTGGGATGTAAAAATTTAGTAAATGATAAGTTGTCTAAGGTTATAATGCTCATTTAGTTTTGCTACTTTTTGAACCCTAATTTCTTACAAATAGGTTTTAAGTTTAAACTCTAATGACGATATTTCAGCATTAGTTAAACCTCAATAGCACCTTTCTTGTTTTAGTACTTTTCAAACCCCAACTTCTAGCATTAGTTATAAACCTAAAACTTGGTCCAAGGCACCATGGACCTGATTCTAAGGCAGAGGTGCTGATTTTGAATGACAAAGGTGAGATGAGACCCAATTCAGAACTTGGTGAAAGTAGACCATATGTGGGCAGCAAGGAGGTTTCTTTGTGCCTATTTCGTGCCAAGTCATTAATATTCTTGGTACACTTGATGTTTCAGTCAAGTGAGGATATTTATTCTTCGGTTTTAAGCTCATTTACAAGGAACTCAGAGGGCAACAAGAAGGCATATCTTCTTTCTCATTCCTCCAAGCTAGCCTATTATGTTAAGTTAGCCAGCCCTACCAAATTCAGTCACCATATAAGACAAAAATCATGATGGAGGTAATGATTAACTTGTATCTTTCTCTCTCTCCTCAAATTCAAAATTTTTTGAATTTTTTCTTTTATTTCTTTTCTTTTCTTGGCTTCCAAACATAGACAAAGAGTTTAATCATGTAATCAAACATGAATTGGAAAACCACCACTCCCATGAATCCAAGATACCATCATCATCCAAAACACTGCAAAAATTAAAGAATATCCTACTTACATGACAAGCATGAACGGGATGAACAACTTGAATATTAGCAGGGCTGCCATCAGAAATGGCTGCAATGAAGAGTAAACCATAAATATCAGTAACAGCTACCAAAAAGAAGAAGTAAGTAAACATTGAAGTTGTCAGACACCAGCCTATACTCACACTGAAAACTGTGATGAACCGATAAACAGATGAAATCTCAAAGCTTGCAATACTAGCAAAGTTTCCCGTACCAAAAAAGGCCACATTAAACAAGACCATCTACAAAACAGAAATGGCTGAAATTATACAATGCCATGGATGAAGCAGCATACAGCTAAGACAGGTGCATAGGTATTCCAACAAAGCAACACTAAACAAAACAATCAACAATGCACAGATGACATCAGATTCTCAAAATAATACAATAGTACAAAGATGATGCATACTTGATTGTATATCATGTCTGCAAGGAAGTTCAATGACTTTTATGTTTAAAATTTCTGCAGTGAATTCAACACACTTTTAAAAGCATCTATTGGAGCTTATTTGAAGCCCATCAAAATAAGAATGTTTAGATTCATGAGAAGATCAAAATTCTCTAAACATACCCAATTCAACAATTGGACTGATCAACAGAAAAGGAGAATGGCCTGAGGATCACAATGAAATTGGGTAGGGAGGCCAAATAAAGAGCATTCAACTATAGCATAAGTTTTGGACCCATTTTTAACTGTTTTGAAGGCACTTCTATTTTTTAAAGAAGAAAAAGGTAACAACTGAAATAGTTATATATCAGGACTATCAGGTTCAGATTAAATATTCTCAGAGGTATGGATCTACTGGCCTAAGAATTGAATGGAACTCTACGGAATATGGAGTACAAAGACAATAGTGTTAATATAGCCCGGAGTCATCAGACCTAAGAAACATTTTTAGCTCAGGAGCATGAAGAGACAATGGTTCAAGTGCAAATTCGACAAAGCAATGAAATTAAACCATGCCACTAGCATTGATGCAGTTAAAGGTGTCCAATTGAGCCAATTGGGCCTTGGGATACTTTACTTTGGCCCATGGTTGGGTTCTATGGGCCTTGGGTTTGTTATTTTTTAGTTTTTTTTATTATAATGGGCCACGTTAAAAGTTGGGATTTAAGGGAGTACACGGACTTAAGTATATGGATAAGATTATGTAGGTCCCATGTGCTATTAAGTAGTCAAGTTAGTTTAATCTAAAAGAGACTTTTTAATAAAGTTTCTGAGTTAGTTTAGGAAGGTTAAGAGTCACTAGTGGAATCAATTTAGGAGATTTTATTTCTGTTTTTATAAATAGCAATGTAATTGTAACCAACCCAACCCCTCCACGATTTGTGATGGAATGAAATCTGGATTTTCAGTTTGAAAATTGAGTGGGATCTCCCTCTTCCCTATTTCTTCTCTCCCTGCGATCCTCTTTCTCTCCCTTTTCTCTCTCTTATTCTCGTAGTTTCTTTCTCTCTATTTCTGGTATACAGATCTGATAAACTGACTAGCTGCTCACTGATTCTGAAGTTGAATCTTTAAATCTGGTCTACTCATCTATATTTTGTTAGTATCATTATAGATCAGTTTGACAGTTTGATTATCTATTCCTGCAAAATCTTTTCAGATCTTGGATATTGCTCAAGATATAAGCAAAGTAAACCCACCACCAGCAGATCCATCAATCGATCTGCATCAAGCCCCTTAAGGAAAAAGCTTCAACATGTTGAAAATGATACTTCAAATAGAATGAAATAACCAATTCGCTTATATTGAAAATAAGTTTGGAACATGAAATGATCTAGGTTCTATAGAACACTAGAATGGTGCTAGAAGCAGATTTGATGGCTTTGTGGTAATGAAGTGTGATGTTGAGTTGAATTGGAATTTACAAAGAAGAAGGAAGAAAATGAGCAAGTTAGTTGAGTATAGCAGTAAGGGAGGCAGCACCTTCATAGTTCATACAAATGCTTTTATTGTGTCATAAATTTGATATTGGAATGGATAATTGACAAGCATTACAAAAGTGAAAGTGAAAGAGCAGTAACATGAAAGCATCTAAGCTTGCAAACTATATCCAAACCTCTTATTCATTAGCTTATTAAAAAAAAATCAACCAACGAGAAATCCAAAAATTGAAGGAATAACTAGTCAAGAGCTACCACTGACTCTTTTTTACAGGGTTTAGGGTGTTAAAAGTTAAAACAATGGTTCAAAATTGCGGCCCAAATATACCGAAATTTGCAAAATATTTCGATTTTGCAAGAAACCATAAAATGGTGGAGAAATGCATGGTTTACCTAATTTAGGCAAAATGATACATTCATGTTACAAAAATACTTTATTTCAAAGGATTTCGACTCATTTCATCCCATTTTAAAGAGCTTTCGCCCTTTTTCTGCAAAACCACTGAACTACTTGGGAAACCATTTCTTTTTCCAACAACCTAACATTTGCTGCTAACAAGTCCTTGGACAACGATTTTGGAGCATCCTCTTAAATATTTGGATGAATATGAAGACTCGTTTGCCCAGATTTCCCCAAATTTATAGTTTTTAAGGAAAATCCTCAAATTCCTTCAAATTTGTTGTGTTTCCTTGCTTGAATTGCATGATTAGCGGTACTTAATCATGATATTAACATCCAATGTACATGAATTAAATGTTTAACATAGATTTAATATGCCGTTGAAATTGGGGAGTCATAAAGTGGGTCATCTTTTGTGGAAAGCCTCTTCTCATACCCAACCCCCCAACTATATATGTCAGCTCCGCCAAGTATACAGTGGGTCCACTATTTACCATCACCACCATAGCCCAATGATCTATACCCTAAGTTGGGTTTACCTTGCACATATTAATGATTCCATCTAGGGCTGTTGTAATGGACTTTGAGAGATTATTCAGGAAAAGGATGACATGACTACCATATGTCATACAGTCTGAGCAATGGTTCCAACGGTTCCAGGAGCAGCAACATCTCCTAGTGATTTTGATCCTCTTGGAACAGTCTGTAATATATTGACATAGGATTGTAAACTTTGAATATTGAATGTCAAACAATTGGCAATTTGTACTTAGTTTGATGAAACTTTTTGACCATGGAGTGTGGATTATGCATGATTCTAATGTAAAATGGTCTCACATTTTGATAATTGTTGAATGCTTGCTAATTCTACGGTTCTTCATTCCTAATGCATATCTCAATTGTTTTATTGGTGTTGTGTGTTTTAGGCCTAAATTTTGTGTAGAATAGGTTATATAAGGGAAATGACGCAGTAGGCTATGCTATACACTAGAAACATTGGGTCCGATGCCAAACTACCACTTTGGTTTTTCCTTCCCAATCTAATTATTCAAACAAGTGTATTATGCTTATTGTTTTGGTGAATAATGTATTTATGCTTAAATAGACAGTCTCTGAAGTTTCATGCAAAATTTCCACTGTTTAGGGCACGAAAAAGGAAATTCTGTCAATTTCAGCAAAACGGACCAAATTTCGCCCCCATTTCGCTGAAATATTTCTGTTTCAACGGGGGCAAAATGGGGTACCCTGCTGAAATTAAAAACCTTGGTTAAAACATTGACATATTGTAAAAAAAATTGACATTACAAATGAAACAGAAATCCAGAAATAGTCATGTATTGGAAACTGATCATTAATATTCTAAGCAACAAATATGAACATCACTTACAAAGATCAATGGAATTCTCACATCGGACAACACTAAACATCTTTCATCATGATTAAGAAAGACTTTATCCTCTGCGCTTTGCAATGAAGTAGAGGATAATTTTTCTTTGCTCAAATAGAGGACTGCACACTCAAACAATATCCATGCTATAAGCACAAGACCTAGGGAACCATAGAAAACAGCTTCATATCTGCAAAACAGGTTGATAATATAAAAAGCATCATTATATGTACATAAATTTCCATCATATCTACAGTACAGCTCAGATAATAATAATATATGGCAACTTGCAAAGAATGACTACCCAATTGATAGAAGTAGAAAAGAAGGTGCAAAACCAAGAAAGATAGAAGTAAGTCGGTCCACAAGGCCAGTTGACGAGAACAGAGGGAGAACCAAAGAAAAACCTGCAAGAAAGCAACAAATGTAGTGAAAAATGAAGCATACCTCTTTTGTGGAAGTATAATGGATTAGCAGTTATAAATGCTTCAAATCACTTATTAAAGTATTGATCAGTAGGAGTGAGAAAGAAGTATTGCAAAGACAGCTTTCACATCTTATAATAAGTTAACAAAAGTTTCTAGCATTAAGAGAACTATATTTCCAGATAGTAATGAAAACACCAAAAAATTATTTACATGAAAAATATTTGTGAATCATGATTTGTGAAGAACTTATTACAATGTTTTGTTTTCTTAGTCACTGACATATGGTCAAATGATGGAATCCTTTACGCTATTGGTATTCTTTCTAGACATAAAAACTTTTAACAAGCTCTGTTGAATTTTTGTATCGACCTCGAACATAGACAAGTTTAACTAACTAGAAAGAATAATATGACAGCACAACTCACCACATACAAGATTGACTCGGTGCACCAAATAAACATTACCACAGTAATAACAAACAAAAAGACCTGTGAGTTCAACTAAAACATTATAGGGACAGGTATAATTAATGAAACTTCTTGCGAGTATAAGTGATAAAACAGGAAATGCTAATAACATACCAGCTATGGACCAATTTATCAACTGGTGCAGCGTATTTAGTTCTTGATTCTTAGTTCTGTGGGCAGTGGATAATGCCACCATCACCGAAGACAGAGCAACAAGAAAAGCCTAATTCAAAATTACAGAAAGTATCATGTACAAAACTGTTCAGGAAAAACAAACTTTAAATTTCACAACACCACTCCCTCCCCAAAAAAAAATTTGAAAAGGCATTGGATGCACCTCGTTACCTGCAAGTGAAAGAGCATTGGAAACCCAACGACCTTTTTGTCACAACAAAGAATGCGTAACCAATACTTATTTTTTTTGGTACCAAAATCAAACCATCTAGACGCCACTCCCATCAGGATAAACATAGGACCACTAGCAGTTCTGCAGACAAAATGATTCAGTTTACATACTTTTGTGGAAACAAATATTACTTTTTTTTATCAATAGTGGAAGCAAATATTAATATGATTCATAATAAAAATGCAGAGCAGAATGCTGAGCAATCAAGAAACTACACATACATAGAATAAGTGCAACTAAGATGAGGAAGCTGAGATGGATCGATGGCGAGAGTAGAAACGAAGAATAAGAAATGAATATGCTTAAGTTAGGGGTAGCAAAAATCAGCGGTAAGATGAGAAGAATTCATGCAATTATGAAATGACTGCACTAGAGAGGGCATATATGTTGCATGTTGAGAACTTTGAAATGTACAAGGAGAACAAGCCCAAAACACGTGAACTTAGAAAAGATAGGAGTAACAGAAGAAATGGCCCTGGAGAGAACAAGATTCATGAGGCTTTGCTGCAGAGAGTTTTTTACAACCAAAAAAAAAACTTTTAGACATTCAACCGATTAACCAACACCTAAGCTCAGTATTTTAATGTATAGAGCACGTATCATAACAAAATACAAGCAATAACAGACTTACAGACGTTCTGATAAATAATAATGATTCACAAGAATTACAAAATATTAAGGAATGTAGGTTTACACAGTTGAGAGATTAAAAAATCAATTGAAATTTAACTCAGCTTAGTGAACATACAAACAGGACAAAAAAAAAATGATTAAAATGTGACCTGTTCAGAAGCAACTTAAAACTCCTTTTATCCCTAATTACTTATCAAAAGCATGGCCTTTTGGTCGGTTGGCTGAAATTTACGTGCTCAATTATGTGGTCATCTAAGATGTACTACATCTGCATGTTCGAAACAACATTCTGGTTGTATGCAAAATTTCCGCCCAAAGTAGCATATAACATTGATGGTATCTTTGACCCTTTTATATGTTTCATGCAGAGTAGTCAAGGCATCGCCTAGGTGTCCAGACACCTTGGTCGCCTTGAGTCTAGGCTCCCTTCAACGCCTTGGATCACCTAGACGCCGTGTCAACTACGGTTTCATGCGTAAGGAGGATGGAGAATCAGTAGAACACCTGTTTCATGTGTCCATTCACCAAAAGGCTATGGTTTCCCTCAGTGTTTTAAGTATCGCAAAGTATTTTATCGTATCGGTATCAGTGGGTATCGATACGATACTTATTTTTCAAAAAAAATTGTATCGACTGATATGGCAATACGGGTAGATAAGGAACCAATACGGTCTAATACAGGTAAGATACACTTGATACACCTCCTTTAAACCTGCAAAACAGAAACTGTGATTGAGATAGGAAACTGAGAGCAACCGAAGGCCTTGGAAACTTGTTTTTCTCTTCGATAATAGTTGGAGGAAATCATCCAATAGGAGAAAAAGTCGTAAAGTTGCAGATCTCTTTCTTTTTTTTCTTTTTTTGGGGGGGGGTGGGGGGGGGGGATGTTATACATCACTAGATTAGATAAAAACCACTCAAATCCAGGCATCAAGATATATATATATATATATATATATATATATATTTACAGATTGCATGATAAGGTGTTTTATGCTTCAAAACAGTATTTTATATTTTATGCATATCATAAACACATCCATGCATTTCTTGACCATTTCCATGTGTATCTTGCGTCTCTCTGATATGATACATTTCCTAAAATCACCCCTCCGATATGATACCCGATACTTAAATCCTTGGTTTCACTTATCGTGTTCAATCTGACTTGAACTTCTCCTGGTGATTTGGTAGGATTGATGTTGTTTCGGCCTTGGGCTCCCTCTGGGGCAAGAGGGAGGTTTCTCTGGAAAGCTACATTTTGGCAGGTTTGTGGTGCATATTGGAGGATAAAAATGCTCAACTCTTCTGGGATGAGTTTTCTTCGGAGTTTTGGTGACTGAAAGGGTAAAAATGAAGGTTGCTCATTAGGGTATGGCAGAACCCTTGTTCAAGCTTCAAAGGCATTCCTCTAATTTCTTGTTCCCTGATTGTGGAAAATATCATTAGGTCTAACATCCCAAGACAGAGAGAAGACACTTCTAGGTCTTCTCCCCAAGCTAGTTTGGTGAAAATAAATTTTGACAGGTTTTCCATGGGCAACCCAGGGCCATCTGGAGTGAATGGGGTTATCAGATCATCAATAGAAAACATTATGAGGGCATAATGCAGTGCTAATCCCGAATGAGTGAGATCTAGAGGAAGATCAGCTTGCGACAAGATTACCAAAAAAAAAAAAAGACAAACCAAATTTGAAAAGAAAACTAACAGAATAATAGTAAGTTTGATTTCGCCAATAATCAAGTAGAAGGGTCTGATTTTAGTGTAGATAGGTTCTACAAAGTGTGATCTAAATCTGATGGCCAGATTCGCACATATGGTGTAATCCTACTTGGGGAAGGATAGCTCAACAACTGCAGTTCTATGGACAGAATGGAGGTTCAAACCAGTGATCAATTAAGGCTCTAACAGTAGAATAACCAGTAATACAAAGTAGGAACAGAACAGCAAAAATAGATTCAGAAATATGAAGATTTAACAAATCCTAGTTGAAGTAGGAAACTAGAATTTGATGGGGAAGATAGGACTTTTTAGGTTTTTGAGAATGAAACTGAAATAGAAAAGATACAAAAGAATATATACATATATATCTATCTATCTATCTATCTATATATATATATATATAGATAAAGAATCACGAGTCACCACCTAATCTATAGGGTTGGAATCACCACCAGTACCCTAACCTTGGAATCACCACGAGGGAGCCTACTGAATCACCACAGAACCAAAGGCAAAAAAATCCAACTTCATTCATAAAATTCATGTCCAGGGCTACAACCATGACAAACTTATATAGAAGACTCAAAAACAAACTCAATCAAAAAAGGAAAGGCCTGAACCAATCCTGAGTTGGTAAGATTACTTAAACAAACAAGGAAACCAAAGTAATAAAGAAAAGAAACTGAAATAATGCTGTACTCTTAGAGACCTATTCCAGTCTAACTAAAACACTGAATAACAAATAAAATAAAGAAATAGGCCCTAACTAAACTAACTAATAAAGTAGATCCTGTATTCATTCCTCGTACCCAAATTTTAGGCTCATTAAAGTGGCCTATTAAAATAAAAAATCATCGGATCAAAAGCTCAAGAGGTAGAGAACCTACCGCGAAGCTGACTTTTGCTGCTAATAAACAAATAAAATAAAGAAATAGGACCCTAACTAAACTAACTACTAAAGTAGATCTTGTATTCATTCCTCGTACCCAAATTTTAGGCTCATTAAAGTGGTCTATTAAAATAAAAAAATCATTGGACCAAAGGCTCAAGAGGTATAGAACCTACCACGAAGCTGACTTTTGCTGATTTATTAGCATCAATTCTCCCCGGGTAAAAAAAAAAAACTTGTCCACGAGTTTTTTAGTGATGCCAAATCAGAGCCACACGATCATCCTCATAGTTGTCAAAGTGATAGGAGACCCAAGGCGTTGGATTGTTAGAGTTGTGAAAAGTTATGTAAGGGTAGTTTGGGAACTAGCCTTTTGTCTAGTTGCCCCATTATGTATTTTTCTATTTTTCTCCTTTCTTACCTTTTACCTCCCTAGGGAGGTGTATGTAATATTCTTATTTCTAGTAATGAAGTAATATAGGTGTTGAGTGTAGAGTCATTACACTCTGACACATTACAACCGAATTCTCTCTCTTGTCTTCTTCTTCTTCTTCTTCCTCTTCTTCCTCCTCCAACATCCTCTCCTTCTCTTACTTACATTCCTAAACCTAAAATCTAACTTGGTACCAGAGCTTTGGATTTGAGAGTCATTTTCTGCTCCTCCCTTCTATTCTTTTTCTTCTCTTTGAGATCCTAGTTCACAAAGGATTTCAAGGAGAAGACTCCAATGTAAGAAAGCTGTTAAAGAAGCATGAAATAGGTTTGATATAACCTATTCAAGTGTTTGCAAGTGTTAATTGAGCTGTGTTAAAGCTCTCATGATGTTTTGAAGCTCACCAAGTCTTAGCTAGGGTTACTGCCAGCTACAAGTTGCAGGTTCTGCTTCTCCTTCTCTCGGCATGTGTTTGGGGCTTGGAGTAACTCACTAGGACCGTACAAGGGTCCTCTTTATGCCTCTTGTGTTTTCCCTTGATGGATGAGAACCCTATTTGAGCATAGCTCATTTTCGTGTTGCTCCTTTTCTGCCCAGGTAAATCGATACTGCCTTTATTTCTTGCTCTTGCCTTTTTGGTGTACAATGGGCTTCTCTCTTGGTAGAAGAATGATAATGGACACCTTGTTTGAGATCTTGGAGCTTGTTTAAGTTAGTATTACCTCTTGGAAAGTGTTACGGACCACCTTATACCTGTCTTCTTCCTTGCTGGAATATCTGTTTTGTATTGGAATCCTCTATTTGGGTTGAGTGTGTACTCCCCACTTGCTGTTGGTAATCTGGTTTATGGTTAAGTGTTGATTTCCATACAATATGGGTGATTCGGATACATTTGGACTTGGTTCAGCTGATTCACAGCCCACTCCAACTGCCCCTCAGTTGGTTTATGAGAGCACACATATACAGATTTCCTTTGTGAAGCTTGATGGCACTAACTACTTGGACTGGTCACGCTTTGTGAAGCTTTCCCTTAGGAGCAAAGGGAAACTTGGGTACATTATGGTACTATTAAAGCTCCAGAGCCTGGTTCATCTACCTATGACAAATGGGAGACCGAAAACTCTACAGTCATGACATGGTTAATTTTCTCCATGACACCCGAGATTGGGTTAAGGTTTATAAGAAAAGAAACTGCCAAGGCAATATGGGACAGTGTCTCCCAGACTTTTGATAGAGTGGGTGACTCTGCCAAGGTCTATCAGCTTCACCAAAAAATTAACTCAATGAGGCAGGGTGACAGGATCATTTTTGCGTACTACAATGCTTTTCTTAGTCTTTTGGAGGAGTATGACCACTACAGGGATCTTCACTCGACCAACCCAGAGGATGAAGCAAAGGTGTATCTGACTCTTGAAAAGGAGCGTGTCTTCACTTTACTTGGTGGTCTGAACCCTGACTATGAGCCAATCAGGCTCCAGATTTTAGGTCGGTCCCCCCCTTCCATCTCTTAGTGAGGTCTGTAGTTACTTACAGAGTGAGGAGACTCGGTGTGTTGCTATGGAACCAACACTAGCATCATCTCTTGAGAGGTCAGCTCTCAATTCTAGTTCTTTCCGAGACACCCGTGGAGTGGTAGAGGCCAAGGGCCTAACCGTAAGGAAGACAGAGCAGTGGAGACAGTTGGTGCCAGTGGAGTTGGGAGAGACAGGTTTAAATGTGGTCATTGTGGGAGAACTGGATACACCAAGGATAGGTGTTAGTCTCTTCATGGTCGTCCTCCTAGCACACGAGGTCGTGGTGGTCGTACAGGGGGAGCTAGAGCACACTCTGTGATGATTGAGGCAGATGCTACACAGGATGACTCCACTTTGACAGATGCAGTGTTTTGCAGGGTCATGTCACAACTGAGCATATCTCCTGCACCCACAGTGGCCAGCTCTTCTTCATCCTCAGCTTTGCAGGTCTCCACCTCCGCTTCTTCTGCAGCCCAGTCTTGGGTCATTGACTCTGGTGCCACTGACCACATGACTGGTACGTCCCATTATTATGATTCCTATACCATTTGCTCTGGTAAGGATAAGGTTAGGGTAGTTGACGGCTCCCTTTCCTCTATATCTGGTAAGGGTAGTATCCCTGTTACATCATCTATTTCCCTTACTTCCGTTCTTCATGTCCCTAACCTTACACTTAATCTTTTATCTATGAGTTACTTGACTAAATCTCTGAACTGTTGTGTCACATTTTTTCCTTCTCACTGTCTTTTTCAGGATTTGCTGATGAAGAGGATTATTGGTAGTGGACGTGAGGAGCAAGGCCTTTACCTTTTTGACCCTTTTTTGCCCACAGCTCAGTCCTATGTGTGTGGACGTAGGCATCGTCGTCTTGGCCATCCATCTTTTGTTGTAATGAGGAAACAGATGCCTCACTTATTTTCTTCTATTACTTCTTCTCATGTTTTTCAATGTGAACCATGTATGTTTGCCAAACATTGTCGTTATTCTTATCCATATCATGGTAATAGAACAGCTGTTCCTTTCCATATTGTGCATACTGATGTTTGGGGACCTTCCCCTACTACCTCTTTATTTGGCTATCGTTACTTTGTGTCATTTGTTGATGATTTTTCTCGTGCTACTTGGACTGTTCTTATAAAACAAAAAAATGATGTTTGTGATGCATTTCAGAATTTTTATCAGATGATTCTTACTCAGTTTGATACTCGTATCAAAATTGTTCGGTCTGATAAAGGAGGAGAATACATATTTGGTGGCCTCCAAGCCTTCTTTACTAATAATGGCATTATCCATCAGCTCGCGTGTGTTGACACACCCCAACAAAATGGGGTTGCTAAGAGGAAAAATCGTCATTTATTGGAGGTCACTCGTAGTCTCTTGTTTGGCATACATGTTCCCAAGACCTTCTGGTCTGCAGCTCTTCTCACTGCTTCCTTTCTCATTAATCGCATGCCTACCAAACTTCTTTATTTCAAATCTCCCTTAGAAATCTTATCTCCACAGGTTTCTGCTTTCTCTCTTCCTCCTACAGTTTTTGGCTGTGTTTGTTATATGCATGTTAACAAATCACATCGTACTAAACTTGATCCCAAAAGCTCTCAAGTGTCTCTTTCTTGGGTACTCTTCTACTACCAAAGGTTGCAAGTGCTATCACCCATCTTCTCACAGGTGCCACACCTCCATAGATGTCACTTTCCTTGAGTCTGTCTCTTTCTTTGCACCATCTCAGCATCCTCTTCAGGGGGAGAATTGTGGAAGTGAACAGGCTGCTGATTTCCTTCATTATCCTCTACCTATCTCTCCCTTTATGCTTAACATTGGAAAGCACAGGGCTGTGGATGTGGATGTGAATACAGATTTGGTTGTTGACAATGGTTCTGGTAAGAAGAAGGATTACCACATTAAATACAAGAGAGGTGAAGGCTTGCATAATAAAGGAAAGAAGACCTACCAAGAGTCCTCTTTGGATCCAGATCCACATCCTAAGATTCATTCTCCTCAATCAGGTGATATCCCTTCTCCTCCATCTGATTTAGACCTTCCTATTGCTGTTAGAAAGGGGAAAAGAGCTTGTACTAATCCTATAGCCCAGGAATGTTATTGATACTATGTCTGACCCAAAGTGGAGACAAGCTATGTCTGAGGAGATGATGACTCTTGAAAAGAATGGTACTTGGCAATTGGTGGATCTTCCCAAGGGACGTATCCCAGTTGGATGTAGATGGGTCTATACAATCAAGTATAAATCTGATGGTACTGTTGAGACATACAAAGCAAGGTTGGTGGCCAAGGGGTACAATCAAGTCTATGGGATTGATTAACAGGAGACATTTGCTCCTGTGGCTAAACATAACTCTATAAGAGTCCCTTTATCATTGGCTGCCAATAAAGATTGGCCATTATATCAGTTGATGTGAAGAATGTCTTTCTTCATGGCGACTTGGAAGAGGAAGTGTACATACAAACACCACCAGGCTTCAAAATACCTTCAGTTGAAGGGAAAGTGTGCCTCCTCAATCACCAAAGGCATGGTTTGAGCGCTTCCGGCAGGCTATTTTGAAGAATGGATATTCCCAAAGCCAAGCTGACCACACTCTCTTTACCAAGCGGGGCAATGGTACCATCACAGCCCTTATTGTCTACGTTGATGATATTGTGCTCACTGGAGATGCTATGGCAGAGATAGATAAACTGAAGATTTACTTGGCGTAACAGTTTGAAATCAAAGATCTGGGTCCCTTGAAGTACTTCTTAGGAATCGATGTATCAAGGACTAAGAGAGGAATCAACATATGTCAACGAAAATTTGTTCTTGATTTGTTGACAGCGACAGGGATGTTAGGCTGCAAACCAACAAGCTCTCTTATTGAGCAGAACCACAAATTAGGAGAAGCTTGTGTCCCTCCCTTGTTGATGCGGGAAAGAACCAGAGGCTAGTTGGGAAGCTTATTTACCTTTCTATGACACGCCCAGACATTTCCTTTGCAGTGGGAGTAGTGAACCAAGTTATGCATGCCCCTAAGAGTGGCCATTTAGATGTTGTGTATCGTATTCTTAGATATTTGAAGTCGTGCCTAGGGAAGGGACTGTTGTATGCCAAGCACAACCACCTGAGAGTGGAAGGTTTTACTGATGCTGATTGGGTTGGATCCATCACAGACAGGAGGTCTACCTCCGGCTATTGTACCTTTGTGGGAGGTAACTTGGTTACATGGAGAAGCAAAAAATAGCCGGTTGTAGCTAGATCTAGTGCCAAGGCAGAATTTAGAGCTATGGCTCATGGAGTGTGTGAACTCATATGGTTGAAAAGACTTGTTCAGGAACTAGGATTTACCACTGAAGGCCCTATGAGACTCTACTGTGATACAAGGCAGCTATTAGTATTGCTCACAATCCAGTGCAACATGACAGGACCAAGCACATTGAAGTGGATCGACACTTTATCAAGGAAAAGATAGACTCTGGATGCATCTGTACTCCTTTTGTGAAGATTGGTGATCAACTGGCGGATATCTTAACCAAGGCTCTTACCTCTATTCAGTTTGGTACTCTCCTATGCAAGCTGGGAATGCATGACATTTATTCTCCAGCTTGAGGGGGAGTGTTAAGAGTTGTGAGAAGTTATGTAAGGGTAGTTTGGGAACTAGCCTTTTGTCTAGTTGCCCCCATTATGTATTCTTCTTCTTCTTCTTCCTCCTCCAACATCCTCTCCTTCTCTTACTTACATTCCTAAACCTAAAATCTAACTTGGAGGGGGGTCAAAAACTAAGGCAACACCAACAAGGCACCCATCTAAGAAAAGACACCTAGATGCATAGGCGCCGCCTTGACAACTATGATCATCCTTTAATCTAAAGTTGAGTCTTGACTTTCCTCAAACAAAAGAAGGAAGTCAGCAACCCTCTGTAGTCCTTCCATGGCTCTGATACAATAACGCAGTGCTAATATGAAACCAATGAAATCCAATGGGAGATCAGCTTGCAATAGGATCCCGGAAAAAAGGACAAACCAGATTTGAAAAGAAAACTAATAACAGTAGGTCTGATTGGCCAATAATCAAGTCGAAGGGTCAGTTTTAGTGAAGAGTTCAGCAAAGTGTGATCAAATTTTGATGGTCAAATTCACACTTATGGAGTAATCCTATTTGGGGAAGAATAGCTCAACAACTGCAGAACCGATGGACAGAATGGAGGGTTCAAACCAGTGATCAATTAAGGCTCTAACAGTTGAAAAACCGGTGATAAAAAGTAAGCACAGAACAGACAAAAAAGATTCAGATATCTGAAGATTTAACAAATCCTAGTTGAAGTAGAAAACTAGAATTCGATAGGAAAGATAAGATTTTTTGGGGTTTTAGAGACTGAAACTAAAACAAAAAAAGAATAGAAAATATATGATCAAGAATTATCACCTGATCTGCAGGGCTGGAATAACCACCAGTACCCAACTATGGAATCACCACCAAGGGCACCTGGAATCACCACTAGGGAGCCCCTATTGAATCACCAAAAAAAAAACAACTTCATTTATCAAATTCGTGTCCAGGGTTGTAGACCCATACAAACTTAGAGGACTCAAAAAAAAAAAAAAAAAAAAAAAAGAAAAGGCCTAAACCAATCCTGAACTGTAAGGTAGCTTCTTAAACTACCTAGGAAACCGAAATAATAAAGAAAAGAGACTGAAAAAAGGCTGGGCTCTTAGAGACCTATTCTAGCCTAACTAAAACACTTGATAACAAATAAAATAAAGAAATAGGACTCTAACTAGACTAACTAATAAAGTAAATTCCATATTCATTCCTCTTAACCATATTTTAGGCCCATTTAAGTGGCATCACACAATAAAATCCACTGGACCAAAGGCCCAACATGTATAGAACAGCATTATTAGAGAATCATTCGCTGATGATAGTAAACTATTGGTGATGTTGCTGTAACCGGGTAAACTACTGGACTAATTACCGTGCTACACTAGGTAGTTAACGCTACCCAACCCACGGCTTCTTTCGACAAAAATAAGCCCACTTTTGCTGATATATCTGCATCAGGGCACATTTGGGACCAATTGGGGAAGGGAACTCTACTAGAGCGGAATTGTTGTTGTTTCAGATGGGGCTGGAATTTGCACCGAGGGAGGGTTTTCATGCTATTACTATTGAGGTTGATTTGACCACTATCATACTATGGACAAGATCAGATATAGAAGGCTCCTGAAGACATGCACATCTTTTGGGCCATTATCAAGTTATATGTGTAGATTCTCCTTGCCAAATAATGGCTCCCCAAACATAGAACATCAATATAACAGAATTGATAAGCTCCTAATCTGGAAGAGGAAATGAATTTTTTGGAAATCCAACTCTGCCTTGCCAATAGATCAGCTACACTGTTTGCTGTGCTTGGCTTCCAACTGAACGAGCAGTTCACCTTGCCTTCCAACTGAACAAGGCAGAGTTGGATTTCCAAAAAATTCATTTCCTCTTCCAGATTAGGAGCTTATCAATTCTGTTATATTGATGTTCTATGTTTGGGGAGCCATTATTTGGTTATATGTGTAGATTCTCCCGCTCTTGTGAGGAAATTGTAGGTTGTTTTGGCTTTATACTTCTTTTCCTATATCAATTAAATCTTTCAGAGTTGCTTATAAAAAAAAATCTATTACTTTACGTGTTAAATATCTGACACATCCAGCTTTTTCTCCAACAAATTGAACCGCTTAGAATATTAAGAAAATAATAACATCAACACAAAGAGGTGATTGTTCCTAACCACCCATATTTGACAGAACATAAACAAAACAAATGAATGATGATAGTGCACCATCACTTGCATTACACCTTGGACATAACAATACATAACATATCCGTAAATTTCCAATAAAATTTATGCTTGTACGTGAGTGATTATTTGTTGAAAATACAAATATTGAATGAATGACCATAAAACTCAGTCATCATAAAGCTTTTATCAAGTTCTCAACCAGAAAAAGACAAAGGAGAAGCATCAAGCAATATGACTTACACCAACTGAGTGTTATCAGGAATTTCCGCAGGCATAAGAGTGAAAATTGACAAAAACCAACAAGCAATCCATACAAATATAGGTATCATAGATCTCCCTGGTAAAGAGTGAAAAAGATAAACTACAGAAACCACCCCAACAATCAGGAAACACCAAGTGTAAAGTTTCCTTTCAGTGAAGCTATGCACCTGCATGAGGATAGAATGAAATTAATAAAACAAGCAAACCACAACCTTCCTTTATTTAAAGCAGCTAGAGGCAGGATATTTGAGAAAATGACAGATGTCAATACCAGAACTTCAAGTATGCATATGGACACAGCAGAAGTGGCTAAAAGTTTTACAGTCGAACTAAATTTGCTGCCTGATAAATGTCTCCACACTGCTTTTAGAAACTGCCTTTCACTAAGTATTTTCGTCCACAAGAATACTGTCATTGCAACATATGCATGGTAAAGGGGAGGCGAATGCTCCAGAAACAGTACAATGGAAAGTATAGCCATCAATAGATATCCATATAAATATACCTGTCAAAGAGAGGAGATTTGAAAGCAGTTAATGTATAATCAAAACCATCAAAATAATCAGATAACAACGTTATACCAGCATAACACATTGAGTAAAATGATGCAACGAGATCTTGAAAACACAACCAACTCACTCTTGGATCTCATGAGCAAGGTTCAAGATCTTGGGTTTTGACCTGGTTTCGACCAGCCAGAAACTGAGATATGGTCGAAACCAATGATTTTTTCCCAGCCAACTCGAGTTGGTGGTTTCGAGGCCCAAAAATGCTTTTTTAAATCTTATTTTTTGTATACTGTCTAGTTTTGACATTCTAAACACAATGCATGAACTATTTTCACCCCAAAAAAAAACTCAAAATGGTACTTGTGGTTTTTTACCCAAGTTTACTAGTGTACGCACAGTGTACTGGGAGTCATAGTTGTCAAGCCAAGCACTTATTTATGCCAAATATCATTTAAGTTACTGTTTTTGTATTTCATTTACTTAAGATTTTATTCATAAATAAGCAAATACCCCCCTATTTGAATCCAATAAAATAGTTTAAAAAATCAAATTCCAAAAGGATAAAAAGTCAACCCCCTAGTTCAAGAACAAAAACTAAATTTTCGGCGGTAGGTGCAATTTTCATGCTGGGTTTTTTCTCAAATTTAAAAATTCCATAAATCTTAATATGGTAAAACAAAACTAAAAACCAAAATTGCGGTAAAATATTCAATTGTTTTGATGTTTAAAAAATTATTTTCATTCAGAGCCATTTTGACAGCATTCACACACACCAAATTAGTTTTGACCGGAACATAACTCCTTCAATATAAATCAGATTTAAGCAATCTTGGATTTGTTAGAAAGCTTTGAAAACAAATATAAGAACATTTACTTAACTGATATTTGGCATAAATAAGTGTCTGTCTTGGTTTCTGGCCTGGTTACTAGCATACATAAGTATCTGTACTGGTTTCGAGCTAGGTTTTCCCAAGTTTTGATGGGCATAAGTGTCGAAACTTGCGAAATTACCAACATCTCGGTCGAAACTGGTCGAAACCATGCATTTTTTCAAGTACCTGGCCAACTCGCCCTGGAAACCTGCGAAACCGAGATATCTCAGTGGTTTCGACAGAGTTCCCCTTCCATGCTCATGAGGCAGACTCGGTAATGCACCACTAACATAAAAGGCAATCTTTAGTACAAGATAAAAACATTAAAAGCTTAAATTTCCAGTATTGGGAGTCACAGAATAATATAAAATTAGAATGCATAGCTTTGCTGTAAAATAAAGGGCTGTAACAAGTTCTTCACATGTGAAGTACATTGTACAACCTACAAGCATAGCTCCTAGAGTGCACTAAAAGTGATCATCTGTATCCATGTCAACTGCCATTGCTCCCAGCCACACCTCCATATCATATATTAGACAACAATAGGAGGGAATTCCTGAAAATATCTAGACCCCTCATATGATCTATTTTATAAAAACTCCCTCAACTGCTAGCAAGGATGAGAGATGCACCAACAGAAACCAGGGGGCAAAGAGAAAATTCCTATATCCCAGTAGAGCTATTCTAATAATGCTTCCTATATATCACCAAGGATACCACATTTATGATCAAATTGCATGTTAATAAGATAAGAAAGGAGCAACCGAGCAAGCAGAGAAGTGCTTTCATGGTTTTTTCACTTTAGAAAATGAATCTGAAGTTAGAAACAGAAAGACCAAGCTGAAGAATTGTTGACCTTCCAGTAGATCCCCGCACCCTCACCTAATGCAGGACTGGTCTGGTTTGGGTTGGTCCAGAGTTGAACTTTTCTGGTTCAGAATATAATTTAATTCATTGGATGACAAGGTTCAATGAACCAGCAGCAGTTCTCCCATTTGAAGGAGGTTTTAAAGCTTGCAATTCTGGAATTCCTGAAAATCAAGAACCTTATCAACATACAGCTTGTGGGGCCAGTTGGAGGTCATTTAAATGGCTTACCGAATCCAGAATTCCAGGATTTCAGAAGCTTATCTTCAGCCCAACCGTGGCCCAATTTTTAGGAGGATATTTCTCTTAGTTTTATTATTTTTAATTGTCTAGCAGTTTCTTTCTTTAGTTAGTGTTATTAATGCATTAGGACACTCCATTCTTAGCCTACGGCTAGAGGATTTAATTTTAGTTTGGGTTTGGGATTTATTAATTTATTTATGTTTCCTTTTCCAATCATAAAAATTTCTGATTTTGTAGATAATGATCAAAAGGACCCCCTTTTTCACAAAATTAGAAAAATATGTTTATATGAAAAAGCACGGAATACCCTTCCCCGAGAAATCCTCCCATTGATACAACGTCAATGTGATGAAGAACAATACTTTGTCTATAAAAATTTTATGCTCGAATATAATAAAAGCATATTTCGTACACATAATCAACAGCATAGACTTATCTTCTACCCCAGACATGAACCCTGGAGTATTGCTGTTGTTGAATGGGGACTTGTCGGACAGTTAGTATTCCAAAGCGACTGTACTCAGGTCCTTGATCAGCTACCCATGATGATCCGCACCATGGTGGCACATGCCACTGCCAACTGGCGATTCTCTGGAGGACTCGAGTTCACCATTACCAGTATGGTCAAGTTTGTCAAGTTTTAAAGTTGCATGTGTGAGGTACAATTCGATGTCAACCACGATCTCTCTTGTTAAAGTTGGCATGTGGGGTACAATTAGATGTCAACCACAATAGGGGGAGTGTCCCTATCGTGGATAAGTGCTAGTAGATAGATTTGCTTATTGTTTCCTAGTTAGTTTCTTAGTTGGGTTTGACTTCTTCCTCTTATTAGCTAGGATCTTACCTTTTACAGTATTGTATCCAATCTAGGATACTTTCATAAGTTGTAATAGCTACTGATATTTGATTATAAATTACATCCGTGTGAGGCTGCAGAGATCTAACGATTGCTAGTCTCTTTAGCAGTCTTTCCCTTCTTCTTCTCTTCCATCTTTTCTGCATGGTTGCTGGTTTCTAAAGCTGATATCGTAACATGGTATCAGAGCTTTATTAACCAGTTATATCACCATTTTCCTTTCGCTGGTTTGATAGTCCTCCAAGTACAAGTCTCGCTTTCTGGTTGCCGCAGTCCTTGCTGCCTATTTGTTATCTACAGCCCTAGTTGAGAATGATATGAAGATACACTAGGGCTCTCTACACCATCTATAATGCTGCCAATGGAGTTCCCCATTTTACCACCATCATCAAGCTGCTACAACTTTTTTTCGGCCACCAGATGCTATTCCTCCATTGAGGACTATTTAACACAACTGGAGATGTACCTTCGATCCAGGTTTCTGGACTGAATCAAGCTTTTGATTTGCTGCGACTAGTTTTCTCCTTAACTGCTGGAAATACTCTGTTTTGAGGAGTTTTTGGACCTCTCAATTCTGGTGGTAGTTCAGATCTGTCCAGCAGATCAATTCCCCCTTTTGGGGTTTTATTTCTCTCCCCAAGGGGTTCCTTCGATAGCACTTTCAGGTCAATCAAACCTGCTGATCTGTTCCTTTTTCAAAATCATCCAATTCTGGGTTTTAAGGTACTGATTTGTCTCGGTTTGGAATATACTTGCTGCCCGCGGTGATTATATTAGATACTAAAGCGTCTTCACCAACTTGAGTCATCTGCTTCCACTTCCACCGCCACCTTAGCACACACAAGTAACTAAGCCTACCTTACCACTACTCCATGGATTATTGACTCCAGGGCATCTTCTCACTTGACTGGTAAGTCGGACCTGTTTTCTTCCTTGTCTCCAGTTCAAGCCTCTTCTCTTGTTATCCTTGCTGATGGATCCTCCACTCATGTGACGGGTCATGGAACGGTATATCCTACAAATTCAATGACACCATCATCAGTTCTTCATGTTTCGAAGCTACCCTTAAGTTTGTAACTGTTAATACGACAACTACTCAGCCTTATCACAACTAAATGGGGTCGGCTACATGGATCCTTGCCCTCCAATCAGCTCTATTCGAGGGCATACTTCATACAAGGCCTAAGCTATGCATGTATTTCCTCACCACTTCTCCTAAGGTCATTTTAGGTCTGCCCCTGGCTCTTTTAGTTTCTTCAATCTGAATCAAACCCCTCCTCCATACTGGAGCATACAAAGGCCTCCATTGAACATGGCCATGCCACCTCAAACGACTTAGCTGGGTATTCCCTTCAGTTCACCCATGAAAATGTTTTGTGATAATCAAGCAGCCATCTACATTCCCAGTAATCCGATGTTTCATGAGAGAACCAAGCACATTGAGGTTGACTGTCACTTTGTGAGGAATGATGTCTTGAACAAGCTGATTGTTACTCCTTTTGTTTCTTCTGCCGATCAACTTGGTGATGTTTTTACCAAGCCTCTGTTTGGTCCAGCCTTCCGGAGAGTTTGTTCCAAGCTGGGCATGAGTGATTTGTATGCTCCAGCTTGAGGAGGAGTGTTATAGTTGCATGCGTGGAGTACAATTAGTCTACCACGATAGGGGGTGTCCCTATTGTAGATAAATGCTAGTAGATAGATTTGCTTATTGTTTCCTAGTTGGTTTTGACTTCTTACTCTGATTAGCTAGGATCTTATCTTTCATAGTATTGTAAGGAAACTTTTCTAAATTGTAACAGCTACTGATATTTGATTGTAAATTACATCCGTGGGAGGCTGCAGAGATCTAACGATTGCTAGTCTCTTTAGCAGTCTGTCCCTTCTTCTTCTCTTCCATCTTTTCTTGCTGGTTTCTAAAGCTGATATTATAACACCTCTCTTCTCTTTTCCTCCATGGTTCTGAATTTTCAGATTCTTCTTCTCCCTTGTGACTTCTCTATTACCAGATCTGGAACTACTCTTTTCAGATCTTGCTCATGTCAATCATCAAATTAGAATCATTTTCTTCTATCTTTGAAACAAGCCCATCACTAGCAGATCATCTCTCTGATCTACATCATCACCTCCAGCTTATTGGATGGTAATCAACAAGTCTCGTCTCAACACCAATTCCCCTTAGAATAAACCCTTAAATGTTCAATGTCCTAGAAAAGCTACACTCTCTGCTTTTTTTAGACCAATAAACCTATTGAACCACATGATGAAAATAAATTCAGATCTTCACCACTGTGACCATGAAGTGCAGACTGTAGCTACCAAGAGATGCCAAAGAATAACTTTACCTAGCCTCTATCTTGTTTCTTTCCATGACAATTTATCGTCCATAGTTGTCAAGGTGTCGCCTTGCATACAAGCTCCCTCCAATGCCTTGGGTTGCCTAGACACTGTGACAACCATGGTTCTTCCCCATCTTGCTGATATGAAGGATGATACAACAATTAGTTTGTAAGTCCAAATTGTCTAGTTTGTCTTAAGACTGCTTAAGGTCGTTTTGTCATATCACGTTAGTAATTAACAGATACAAGGATCAAGAAAGGAAAAATGTGGTTTTCAGACTGAGAGAGAAGCCTTCATATGATCAAGTAAATGCACATCTCCATATCTTCTTCATGGCATAAACGCTTCTTGTATTTTTCATACTTCTGTGTTTTAGATTGATCAAATGAGTACATAAGTCCAGCACTAATCTAGTCGTTATGTGGAAAAGAAGTCCAAGCATATCCAAGTTATGAATCTGAGACAGTAGACTTGTATCCAAAATAACATTTCCAAAGCCCAAGTCACCAAATAGATGGGGAACAAAAAATGTACAATGCATCAGTAAGATTATGATATAGCATGTACCAACCAGAAAAGCAACTTATTCTGTTCAACAACACACCCAATTAGTTAAAAACAGGGCTTTCAGTAATCTGCACACATGTAGCTACTTATTAGATGTTAAGGTAATGTCTCCTTACTCTATTATTTTTCATTTGATTAACCGCTTCAGTATTTTTCCTATAGATGCTTCCTGGCAAAGAAGTATATGATTGCAGTACGTGGAGAACAAGATAGGCCATCCAACCAATGTATCCAAGTGTAACTATAGTCATCAGCATCAACCAGTCGTAGGTTTGAAAATAATGAAGCCCTTCCAGTGATAAACTTCTGAGATTCTGGGATAGCTTCATTGCATCTTCATAGTTTTTCCTAGATATTAGATCTTCAATCCGTTCTAAAACAGAGGAATAATTTTCCAACGGTTTGAAAGGCTTGAAATATAAAGAATGTGATTGTTTTATATCTGATCTTGTCAAGAAAATGAACGGGAAACAACACAACTCCCTCCTCCCACCTTTACATCAAAAGTAATAATGTAGAAATGTTAAAAAAAAAATGAGCGGGAAAAATAAGTACCTAATTGGGCCATGGGACATCAGAATCAAAGTAATAAATGACAAGGACATTTGGGGGGAGGGGGAACTAAAAAACTGTATTTACCTTGAGATATGGGTAATAAAAACTGTTAGTACATCAACTATACTTGAGTTCAACCCTGAATTTTGATCTGTTAAGTCTTTTCAGATGATAGAAATGATTGGATTAGTTATTCCCTAAAGGGGCGGTATATACTTATGAGTCCCATAGCTTCCGTATAGCTGTTGGGGTTAGTTCTTTTGGTCCGAAATGGCTGTCTTCCTTTCTTTCTTAAGGTTCAGGTTGAAGTACAATCCCCTCCCAGAAGAGAATGGCAGTGCTTAAAGCATCAAGAAACCGATGCTCACCCAAACCTCAAAAGAATGAAGGGACTGAGGCTGCTCTCTCAACAATAAGCGTCTATCTTGCTGACAAGTACAGAGGATACGTGATGCAGAATTCCAGTAAGATGAGAAGATGGGCCTATTGTTTTGAATTTGGATTAGTTTTTTGGGTCCAATTGAACGTATGTTCAAGTTTGGTTTAAGTTATGCTTAATTTGAGTGGCCAATGGGTTATATGGGATATGGGCTTAATATATTTGGGTTTACTATTGTAATGGGCTAACAGTATAAGCCCAAATATTAGGGATTTAAGTCCTATACGGGATTAAATAATTAGTTTCTATTTTATAATGTTCTTGAATAACTTCTATTTTGAAGAGAGACTTAAGTTGCAAGGGATCCCTCCTACCATACATAGGGGTTTCCTACTTTAGTGATTGCTATGGAGTTAAAAATAAAGGAGAAGGGCCTAGACTGTCCAACTATTTTGACAAATAACTCTATGGCTTTATGTGATGATTTCTGTGTGATACAGGACTTTTCTTGTGGGAAAAAAACCTAGGTGGGATGCCAAGAGGACTAGTGAAAAGCTGGTCAAGTTCTAGGTGGGAGGCCTAGTCTCTTCTTCTTCTCTGCCATCGTTTGAGCCTTGCGACAACATCGTTTATTGCGTTTTTTTCTATTATTCCATTGGTTTCTATTTTGCACAACAATTGATAACATGTTGCCCTGATTTCTAATTCCTTTCTTCAGTTTCGATTTTGGTTCCAGGTGCTAATCTGTGAGTTATTTGCTGCTTTTCTACAACAACAACAACAAACACAGCCTTTTCCCAGCTTAATGGGGTCAGCTACATGGATCCAAACAAACAAAATAGAGAAAAACATAGATATATTCTAAAAAAAAAAAAGGGAAGAAAAGATTGGAGAAGAGGGATGGGGAAAGAGATGAGAAAAGACAAAGGAAAAGGACAAATGGAGGATCGGAAATAAATAGAAAGACGAAAGATAGTAAGAGGCACAAGGCACAGCCCAACACGTCAGGATAATCTCAGCTAAATGGGGTCTGCGACATGGATCCTTGCCCTCCAATAGGCTCTGTTCGGTCATACTTGGGACCAAACCTAGACTATGCATGTCCTTCCTCACCACTTCTCCTATGGTCATTTTAGGTCTGCCCCTAGATCTTTTAGCTCCTTCAATCGGAATCATATCACTCCTTACTGGGGCGTACCTAGGTCTCCGTTGAATGTGACCATACCACCTTAAACGACTCTCTCGGAGCTTGCCATTGATCGGGGCAACTCCCAAGTCCGCTCTTATATGTTCATTCCGTACTTTATCCTTCCTTGTTTTTCCACACATCCAACGTAACATTCTCATCTCTGCTACACAAAGCTTATCAATATGACACTTCTTAACTGCCCAACATTCCGCCCCATACATCATGGCCGGGCGAACAACAGTCCTATTTGCTGCTTTTCTCTAGTTTATAATTCTGATTGGGTGGTTTCTATTTTCCATATTCACTTTTTATGTTGTTCTCTAGTTATTAAACCCATTTGCTCACTTTCTATATTGATTTCTCTTTCTATTTTACAATCTAGTTGCTGTTTTCCTGATTTCTAAATCTGATTCATATTTCCAGCAAGTTCCTAATTTGGTAATCCTCACATAGCTCCAACTTTGACCCTTGATTTGCCTCCAATTTGGCTGAAACAGTCCTAGCCATGCCTAGTCCAATTGAACAGACTAAGGTCTTCAGCAGATTACCTCAAACCAGGTTTCTGAAACATCTCTTTATTTAAGTCAATCTTGACCTATGGTTCTAGATCACCACTGGTTTTCTAACCACAGCCCTTGGGTAATTAGATAGCCACCAGAATTGATGAAGAATTTGCTTTCTGTCAGCCAGTTCAACGTCTGCTGGGGTTTAAATTCCGAAGTACATATATAACTTTTTATGGTTCACATAAGAACCAAATTCAATAACTTCTTTTGGTTCAGACTGCAATAAACTTTCCACTGGGGAGAAAATGACAAGGTTTAAAGCTTCCAGAAACCAATGCCCACTCAGTCTCAGAAGAATGATGGAAAAAAAGAGCTCTCTAAACAATCTTAAAAATTACAAGGGACTGAGACTGCCATCTCAACAATACTATAAAGGATACGTGACTTGCGAAGGAATTGATTGAGAATTTGCTTTGTGTTAGCCAGTGCAGCTTCAACTTCATCTTCCTGGATAAACATAAGATCTAAATCACTTTCTGCACCACTTTATTTGATATGCAACCAACAAACAGCAAAAAAAGGACATGCCATTAAAAATTACCAAATATAAAGCCATGTCATCATGAACTGATCATTCTTAAGCCTAAAAAGTAATTCGTAAAACAAACCTCACTCAAATTCATGTAATCCATGGGCAAATTCCCAACGGAGTTAACAGGACATGGCAACCCAAGAAGAGTCGACTGCCAAAATTTCAACGGGCCTATCAGAACAATACAGTCAACAGGAACATTGTAAAATTAATTCTCTATAGAAATAAGCTTGAAAAGAATCAAACTGGAGATAATGAGATAGTAAACCATTAGTGGTGCAATATCAGCTTGATTCACATCCACCCTTTCTAAGCCAGTGAGACCCCACCCCATAGGTGTCGGCATGTCATGCATATGCTCATCAACAAAACGAAAACCATCATCAGGATGACTATGGTGGACCATCCGTTTGGGATGCTTAACTCCTGCTCCCCAAGCTACAAGTGGAGTATCAGTGTTTGTAGGATGTCCATCTCCATGACTTCCTATCAGCATAACCATTAACATGTCAGCATCTAAAATACACAATAGGCTGGCAATCTAGAACTTCAAGGAAAATAAAGCGGCACAGAAAAAGTGAAAAACAACAGACGTGGAAGTGTAGAAAATGAAATGGTGTGCAATAAAGAAAGACACTAAATGCCAAGGTGTTCTGTTAGTTATATTGGGCCAGAATACCGTGGGGGTATTCTGGACTTTTTTCCTTTATTATTTGTTAGTTTCTTATGTGGTTTAATCCCACATTGCTTATGTAATTATTTTTACTATTTCATTATAGTTATAAATACAATGTGCTTGGGATGAACTAATTATCCAAGCATTAACCTAATTCAAATCTGTTTCTACATGGTATCAGAGCAGATTTCGAACTAGGGACACCAATTTTTCTCGTTTTTTGTTCTTCTTCTCTCTCGATCTTCTTCTCTTCTAGTTCCCTCCTTCTCCCTTGTTCTTCATTCCCATATAGGGCAGCACTGATGAGGTAATCATGCGATCCAGTTGCTGCCCCCATTACCTCATTTATGACTTATAATTCTGTTCGATAGACTCCAATCAACACTGCTGCGATATTGGTTCTTCAATTCCTTCTTGGAGATTGCTTCTACATCAGATACAAGGGCTCCTCTCCTCTCTTTGAAGACCAGAAGCTGCTGCAGAATTGTTGTTTTATTGGTTCAGAAATTATTCCTCAAGATTGAAGACTTCCTTGAGATCGATTCCTCCATTATCAGGGTTTTTTCAAAACCCTGACATCTATCGATCTTAGGGTTATTGCTGCCCACTGTTGCTGATTTTTTGCAGGTGTTTTCTTCACTTATAAGGGCTCCTTCGACAGCTATATCAACTTCTACAGATCTGTTTTTTGGTGTGTGAAGACCTTGAGATCGATCTCATCATTACAGGGTTTTTTAAACCCTAATTCTATCGATATTGGGCTGCTGCACCTGTTTTTTTGGATCTGATTTTTCTGCAGATGTATTTCTCTTATTAAGGACTTCTCTACCTCAGTTTTTCAGCCACTTTGATATTATTTATTGCAGCCTAGGCTCATCCATCGATTCCATCACTTTAGGGTTTTGTTCAAAACCCTAAAAACCATAATCGATCAAGGTTCTTTTTGGCTGCTGGTTCTATTTGTTTGGGACTTTACTTGAAGTTGTTTGGCCTTCTCTGCTACCGGTATGGGTGACTCTACCAACTCTACTGCTACTTCTGTTCATGATGGCAATCACAAGACAGATTATCACAGCTTTCCACCTAACCCCATCAAACTGGATGGCTCAAATTACCTTATGTGGTCCAGATCAGCCTCCTTTGCCATTGCTGGCCGTGGCCTCACTGACCATATTGATGGCACTATTGTTAAGCCTAGTGATAAAGGCCCTGATCAGACTAAGTGGCTGGCCAATAATGGTGTTCTCATGTCCTACCTCATAGGCTCTATGACTTCAGCTTTACAGCATAATTTTCTTCTTCTGGATACTGCCGACCAGATTTGGGCTGCTTGCAAGGAGACCTACGGACAGCTTGGCAATGATGCCCAGGTTTATGAAATTCGAAAGAAGGTCCTTCACACTACTCAGGGGGACCTTTCTGTTTCGGACTACTATGCTTCTCTCTGCAGCCTGTGGCAACAATTGGATCATTACTCTGATTTTCACCCCTCTACAGCTGCTGATATTGCCTCTTATAAGAAACATGTGGACAAGATCAGAGTCTATGATTTTTTAGCTGGTTTGAATATGGAGTATGATCCCATTCGTGTTCAAGTGTTGGGCCATACACCTTTTCCTACACTTGAACAATCTTATGCATTGGTTTCTTCCGAGGAGAACCGTAGGGCTGCCATGTTACATCCTCCTATTATTGACAGATCTGCTCTCAAGGCTGCTGCCCCCATCACTCCTACACCTATTGGCACTGCTTCTCTTGGTGATTCTACTACAGGGACTGTTGTTTGTGAGCACTGTCACAAACCATATCACACCAAAGAGAGGTGCTGGAAACTTCATGGGAAACCAGCTAACTTTGAAGCAAAACGGGCTGCCAAGACCAAGAACAAGACAAAGCCCAAGGCCCATCAGACTGAGATTGTTACTACTGACCCTGGTCTATCCCAGGATGAGCTATAGGCATTTCGACATATGCTGAGGTCTTCCGCTGCTGCTGCCTCTACTACATCAGCTACTGCTAATTCTTCCTCTCATTCAGGTTCACACTCTGCCCGGTCAAGTATTCCTTTTGGCGGTCATTGTGCTTCTGTAGCCTCCCATCCTTGGATCATAGATTATGGGGCTACAGATCATATGACCGGTTCCTCTAGTTTGTTTCATCGATACTCTCCTACTTCGGGAAGGACAAGGTCAAGGTAGGCGATGGTTCTCTTTCATCTATCTCTGGAAAGGGAATCATCAATCACTTCCTCCCTTCCATTAACTCATTTTCACATTCCTAATTTTACTACTAACCTTCTTTCCATTAGTAGTATTACTCGTGATCTTAACTGCAAAGTTACTTTCTTTCCTTCTCATTGTGTGTTTTAGGATCTGGCCTCTGGGAAGACGATTGGATTGGGTAAAGTGCACGGTGGGCTGTACCTGCTTGATGATGGTCGCTTCTCTCCACCACCATTACCTTCTCCACTACACCAAAACTCCATGGTCTCTTCTGAACTCTACCAGTGGCACTCTAGGTTAGGTCACCCCCCTTTAGGAATTTTAGCACATTTATTTCCTAGTTTGGTCACCCTACATACTAAGGATGACTTTTTTTGTGAGGCGTGTGTTCTGGCCAAACAGACACGTTCAAATTATCTTATTTCAAATAAAAGAAATTCTTCTTGTTTTGAGTTAGTGCATTCTGATGTTTGGGGCCCTAATCGTAAACCCTCTATTTCTGGCCATCGGTGGTTTGTATCTTTCATTGATTGTCATTCTAGGAACACATGGGTCTATCTCTTGCACATAAAAAATCAAGTTTTTTCATGCTTTCAACACTTTCATAAAATGGCCCAAACTCAGTTCCAGGCTACTCTCAAATTATTGAGAAGTGATAATGGAACAGAGTATAAAGAATCACAATTTCAAAAATATTTGGCTGACCATGGAATCATTCATCAGACTAGTTGTGTTGATACCCCTGCCCAGAATGGTGTGGCAGAAAGGAAAAACCGCCACTTGTTAGAAATGGCCAAACCATTAATGTTTGCGAGGAATGTCCCGTCTCAATATTGGGGGGATGCGGTTATCACGGCAGCCTATCTCATCAATAGGTTACCATCTCGGGTACTTCACTCCCGTAGCCCCTCTGATGTTTTAATTGGTAATTCCTCCTTTATTGTGCCTTCCAAGGTGTTTGGTTGTGTGTGTTACGCTCGAGATACTAAATCTCCCAGCAAACTTGACCCTCGAGGACTCCGTTGTATTTTCTTGGGTTATTCTCCAACCCAAAAAGGCTATAACTGTTACCATCCCCCTTCCCGCCGTACCATGGTTAGCATGGATGTTCTTTTCCATGAGTCCCTTTCTTATTATTCTTCGCCACCTCTTCAGGGAGAGAGTGCTGGTGAAGATGTGGCTTTCGAGATTCCTCTACCTGAGGAGCCTCTGGCTGCCCAGCCCTCTTTACCACCCACGGCTGCTGTCCAACCCCTTTTGGATGCTTCCCATCCACCCTTGGATGCTGCCCATCCTACTTTGGAGACCTCCCAACAACCTCTGGCTATTCCTCCCTCACCTAATGCGAATCCTTTACAGGGGGAGACCATAGAAAATAGTGTTGTTAATATTCCTACTCAAGGGGAGCAGACTCCGGTCCAGAGAACTATTGGTGAATTTCAGAAGAGAATTGACAACTCCAACATGATCACCTATACAAGGGGAAGGTCCACAAGAGGGCAGTTGCATCCCACTATAGCACTAGTACCCATCCAATTGCCGGCTCCAGACACATATCCTACATCTCCTGGTAATCCATCTCCTTCCGACCTACCTATTGCACTTCGCAAAGGTACTAGGACTTGCACTTTACATCCCATATCTCATTTTGTTTCGTATAACTCTCTTTCTCCCTCTTTTCGTGCATTTGTATCTTCTCTTTCCTCTGTTTCGGTTCCTAGAAATTGGCGAGGAAGCATCTACAGATGGAAAGTGGAAGACAATAATGTTGGAAGAAATGAGAGCACTACACAAAAATAATACGTGGGATCTTGTGGCTCTTCCTCCAGGAAAAAAACCAGTGGGTTGTAGATGGGTCTTCGTAGTTAAACGAAGGTTGATGGTTCGGTGGGCGGTCAAGGCACGTTTGGTTGCAAAGGGGTTCACTCGGACTTATGGAGTTGACTATCGGGAGACCTTTGCACGCTGCAAAGCTCAACACTTGTCGGGTGTTATTATCTTGTCTTGCAAATCTTGGGTGGGATCTTCGGCGATTAGATGTCAAAAATGCCTTTCTCCATGGGAGCTTGAGGAGGAGGTATATATGGACATTCCACCTGGTTTCTCCGATGACAGGACTAAGGGCAAGGTTTGTAAATTGAAGCGTGCCCTTTATGGCTTGAAGCGATCGCCAGGGCCTGGTTTGGCAAATTTCATAAGGCTATGATTTCAGAGAGTTACAAGCGAGCAATGCTGATCACACTTTGTTTATCGAGCGACTTGGTGACAAGGTTACTCTTCTCGTAGTCTGTGGATGATATTGTGATCACTGGTAATGATGATCTTGCAATCGAGGATTTGAAAATTCTTCGGCCGTGAGTTTGAGGTCAAAGATCTTGGTCCCTTAAAATATTTTCTAGGGATAGAAGTTGCTCGATCTTGAAAGGGCATCTTTCTTTCTCAAAGAAAATATGTCCTTGATCTATTGACCGAGACAGGGCTACTTGGTGTCATCCTTCGAGATACTCCTATGGAAGCTCTTGTAAAACTTAGGGAGAAAGAGGGTGAGTCGGTTGACAAGGGTGCCTATCGGTTAGTAGGCAAACTAATCTACCTTTCCCACACACGCCCGACATTGCGATTCTTGTGAGTTTGGTGAGTTAGTTCACGCATGATCCATATTCCTCTCATATGGATGCGGTCCGTCGTATTTTTAGGTACTTGAAGTCTACTCCAGAAAGGGAATTCTTCTATCCGCAATGGTCACCAAGGTTGAAGCCTATCGATGCCGATTGGGCTAATTCTCCTAACAGAAATCTATCTCTGCGCTCTTGTTCCTTTGTGGGTGGAAACCTTGTCACATGGCGGAGCAAAAGCGAGAATGTTGTGGCAAGGTCTAGTCTTGCGAATTCGCGCAATGGCACAAGGAATTTGTGAACTTCTGTGGCTTAGAGGGTTATTGCAGGATATTGGTGTTGCTGTCCATCTTCCAATGAGCGGCCACTAGTATTGCTCATAACCCTGTCCAGCATGATAGCACGAAACATGTGGAGGTTGACCGACATTTCATCAAGGAGAAGCTTGAAGCTGGCCTCGTTTGTGTTCCCTTTGTGAAGTCTTCCGATCGGCTAGGCGATGTGTTCACTAAGGGATTGAGTAGCAAGTGTTTCATCCTATCTTAGCAAGTTGGGCATGCATGATATATATGCTCCAACTTGAGGGGGAGTGTTAGTTATATTGGGCCAGAATACCGTGGGGGTATTCTGGACTTTTTTCCTTTATTATTTGTTAGTTTCTTATGTGGTTTAATCCCACATTGCTTATGTAATTATTTTTACTATTTCATTATAGTTATAAATACAATGTGCTTAGGATGAACTAATTATCCAAGCAGTAACCTAATTCAAATCTGTTTCTACATGTTCATATCCATATTAAGAAAAAAACCTCTACAACTGATGTCTGGCAACTTTCTAGTAGATACAACCAAAATTTGGAGCCAATGAACATTCTGTATCACCACTAAAGGAATGGTAGCACTACAAAAAGGTTCATACTCGAACTCTACGAATCCACCTGAACCTCTATACAGAGGCCTTGAAAAACGTTACAATTAAAACAATAAAATTTTAGGCCTGATTTGGTATAATTTCTATTTCAAAAATTGTTTGGTTTACTTTTTACCCCTTATTTCAGTGAAATAGAAATCAAATGGAATGAAATTCTGAAAGAGCTGAGGAGCTGTTTCAATTTTAAAATTGAAATTGATTTCACTCTCGCTTTTTAATGAGCACATGGTCAATTTGATGGCCAAAATAGTAATTCCATGTTAAAAATAAAATACCACCATTTTCTTCTCCTAAAGGTCACACCACCACCTCCCCAGCAGGCCAGCACCCTACCACCTTTTCGGCCCCGCCCCCACCACCCCACCACCTTCCCAGCCCCACTCCTGCCCCCGCCACCACCCTCCCCCCCAAGAAATATAAAGAATCTATTCCTAAAAATTGAACAAATGGATTTCTTATTCCTCAAATATTTCAGACTGATGCAATCAAAACAATTTCAATTTCTTGACCAAAAATAAAGGTAAAATATAATCTTATATCATTGCTGGGACAATGTTATCCATTACTCCTCTCTTATTCATCATCATTGGGAATGCCTTGAGTAACCTGACTTAGGACATTAGTAATGCAGAAAACCATGTAATGTAACACTAGAACCAGAATAGGTCTAATCCCAGGCAGGATCAAATAGAAAACCTCCAGTGAACAAGAAAGAGAACACCGGGATCTCAAATTGGTTGGAAGAATGATGAGATCTCAAATTGGTAACCACCAAAGAAAGAGAACAATGGGAACTCAAATGAGGGAACAATAACCTGCTGAAGTAGCAAATGGGTTGGATACTCTTCTTGAAAAGATGAATCCCAAATAAAAGACAAGATCAGAACAGGGATCAAACAGCCTTAGGGTTTTGAAACCCTAGTTTCCCTTGAATCGATGATAGAATTGTCTCTTCTGAATCGGTGGATGAAGGTGGATCTTGCTAGCAATGCTGTGATGATGTAATTTCAGATTTGAATGAGAACAATCTGCAACAGAAGAAAATCCCAGCAACTTGAACAAGCCTTGTGATCGATTGGACAGCTTTAGGGCTTAGAATCAAGAATCGATGGAAGGGGATGGGGGAAGGAATGGGTATCTCACCCTAGGTCTCTCACCTATCCTATCTCAGGATTTACACAAAGGCTCAAGCCAAAATTTCATTAATCACATTCGTGTACAATGCTGGCCACCCTTACAAACATATATAGAAGACTCAAAAATAGACTTAAGACACTAAAAAAGAAAGACCTAACCCAATCCTTAACTAATAAGGGATCCTAAATTGACTAGGAAAGTGAAATAATAAAGAAAACAGACTCAAAATAGGACTATCACTAAACTAATGAAATAAATCCCGTTTTCCTACTTTCTACCCATATTTTAGGCTTATTAAATTGGCCAATTACAAAATAAAAACATAGAATCATAGGCCTAATACATACATAACCCATCCCAAGGTTTATTTCCACTAAAATAAGCCCTCTAAGTGACTTATCTGCATCACTGTGATCCTGTTAAGAGTTTCACAAAAGGAAGTGAGCTCGGATCCCTCACCTCCAGTCTGGAAACAACACCATCCTCTTTTATGAGGTCAAAGTTGTTTAATTCAGAGAAGTGCAAGGTATTGTCCAAGGTGTCAAGAAAATAATCAAGCTCAAAGTCAACATAGAGAAAGCAAATCTAGTATTTTACTAAAGAAAATAGAAAGGCAAAGCAAAGCTGGCTATCACAACTTGGTAGAGAAAGAGAGCATTGCTTGTGCTGCTACCCTCCAATATGAAATGGAGGCCTGGCCTTTAAACACCTTGTGTATCCATCCCTCCGTTATTCAAGAAATAAATGCACTGAATCACAATTTTTGCTCTTCAGAGTATCAAGAGATCATCAATGAGGTTTCCGGTTCTTCATGATCTTTGGGACATTTCTCTGGATCATTTTAATTTCTTGGGACCCAAATCAAACTAGCTTGCTATTGTGAAGTCATCTTGACACACTATTTTAGATCTGGCCAAATCATTAGGCATCCAAACCCAATACTCTAACCCTTTCATGATCTTCTGTTTTAATGTGCTTTCCTGAAACTCTCATTTTCTTCTGAATATATCAACAGAGTGATAGTAAAATCAGCCTTGTAGCAATCGTGAACAAAGTGTGTCATTCCAAGTACAATTAAGACAGTAGCGGCCATTCCAAGAGTAAGCAGGTTACAGAGGATGAGAAGTGACATAAAAAAAAATTTACAGAATCATGAAAGAGTATTGTAGATGACTCCTATTAGAACCCAAAAAGGATGCCAAAAGAATTTCAAACCTTTGTCACTCATTCCATGATCTGCTGTAAAAATATAAGCTGTCCGATTGTCCTTGAAAAAATCTTCTAGAAGATTATAAACTCTCTCTGTTATATGATCAACAACCTTGACATTATTGAGATAAATTGATGAATATGGCCGATGTGCATGACCGTTTGAATCACAACCAAGTAGGTGCAGAAATATAACCACATTATCCTGTAGAAGCAACTGGTTCAGTTTAGGATCATCCTTCGACCTTTTCAGAAGGCTGCGGAGCTGTTCAAATGACCACTCATCCAAAAAGGATGCGTCTGCAATGAAATTATTCCACCCATATAAGCATGAGCAGAAAAAAATAAATAAATAAACAAAGCACTAGATTCATAAAAACTATACAAATAGCACCAGCAAAACAAGGAACATAGTATTTGTGGCCATTCATAATTACTGAATCTTGCAAGTCATTTTCAAGACAGAAATATCATATAATTCAGTCGATGGGAACAGAAGTTCAGAGCAATTCTACAAATCAATTACACAATTTGGTATTGCCTATACCGTCTATGAGAGAATATGCAAGGCAAGGCATACACCACCAACTAGTCAACTCATTATCCCCTTCTTTGTTTGGTTCTCCTTTAGCGCTTTCCCATGGCCCCGGGGTAGATAAAACAAAAGCATGGAGTGATATATATATAGATATCAGCAATTACAAAAGGCAAGGCAAGGACTAGAAGCTTCCTTAGTCCTTGCGGTAGAAGTAGTCTAACTAGAGTCTAACTAGGAAAGAAGAATAAAAGATAAAACACTACTACTAAAACATACACGTTAAGGACAATCCCCCTCTCGTGATTAATTACAAATATGTCACACCCACGATACAACTATTAAAGGTTGTTTGAATTTTAAGCTTTCAGCATGTTGCATTTATGCAGGTATGCAGTCATAGTACAGCACCTGAGAACAAGCACAAGGTTCACATCCGTCCTTACCACAGTTCAGGAACTGCCGATTTGTTTTCTCAATAAGAATTGCTTTTGCAGGAAGAAACAGTGATACATGGACTAAAGTTAAAATTCTGGGGGATAAACACACACACTTGTCTGGTCAAAGCTCACTTCTTTTAAGTGTTAGCATTCAAAACAATAGTACTTATAATTTATAAATACATTATTAATTTGATATACAGTGGACATGAAAGTTTGAATATATATGCCAAACAATGCCTCAGAAGAAAAAAAATGAGTTACTATAAGGAAATATAGCTGTCACAGACTCGCAATCAAGGAAAAAGGAGTTCAGTTATTCCCTTGTATAAAACTTCAATGAACAACAGCTTGATTTGCTTGATAGTTTTGCATATGTCTAAAGTTGTTTTGGTTCTTGCAAACTACACCTGTTGCGAAGTCTTCAAATTCATGAGGATACGTATTCCAGCTGCTGTGTGGCAAAGCACTGCAGAAGATTGGAATAATGTCTGGACTACCAAAAGCGAATGTATGTTGGCTCCTGTTAAATACTGAGTCAAATTCAACAGGATTTGCTTTCCAGCCTGACATGAGGTGCATTTAACAGATAGCACAAATCAGTAGCCATTAGAAAGTTCGATAAAATCAAAAATAACTACTAGCCAGTGGTATTTGTTCAGAACAAATCAATTGAGCTTCTATTCCTCAAGTCAAGGACTTCTAAGATGCCTTCCACTGATGGGACCAGTTGAAAACAAAGAAAATCTGAATAGGAAGCATGAAAGAGATTGGCTAATTCTGATATCTGAGCTATCATACTTTGGAGCCCTGATGTCCTCTCCCGGTAAAGTGGTCCAACCATCCAGAGGGTTATTTTAGTCCCACCAATGGAAGGACATGATAAATAACAAGAGGGCAGAAAGAGCCAACTAATTTAGTACCTTTGGTAACTGCACTAGGATCCTCATAAAAGCCAGCAATAATGGCAACATGACCAGGCCTCGATTCTGTTGGAGGGCGAGCATGAGATACTCCCCAACGACCTAGTCCTTTAATCACACTCCTAAGAAAAGGCGCTCTGAATTGTCCTTCAGAATCTGGCTCGAAGAACTTGTCGGCACGTAAACCATCAGCTGCAATTCCATTTTGAAACACATTAATCAACAAGCCTTAGCCTTTTAAACCAAAAAAAATTAAAAGGGGAAAAAAAAAGATAAATAAAATCAAATAATCCTAAATTTAGTAGTTCAACAAGCACCAGCAGTAAAGTTCCAGACCAACTTAGCCTTAACATCATGCAACAGGGAAAGGATTAAACCAAGAGTTTAATATTGTCGTCTGGATCAAAAAAAGGTTAACTTTCGTGACTTTCTTGCATCAGCATGAAGAACAGTCTATACATCAGATACTACTTTGCCTCAAAATCTAATCTCTCTCACGTAAATTCCCGGTACCTCAGAATAAATGTTCCAAGAATTACAGTATTACAAGTGTTACAAAGCTTCGCATGATATTTGTAAGTGCAAGGAGCCAGCACACCCAATATCCTATTTTAAAAAATGCAAAATTACTCAAGCTAGCTACGTGATTAGGAAGCCAAATCAACGAGAGTATCCTAGCCAGCTACGCCAGTAAGCAGCCACACAGAGTAAGCAAACAGTGACAGAGAAAACCCAGGTCGGGTCCAGGTTCCCTTGATCAAATATAGATTTGCAAGAAGAGAGTAACAAAAATAAAGATACAATAAGAGGATGAAAGATGACTAATTACAGGACAAATCTACAGAAAGGGTGATGGGGAAGTGCATACCAACGATGAGAACGAGACGCTTGGCGGGGGGTTTGAATCGAGGGCTAACGGGATCCATGCCGTGTACAATGGGTGTCTTGAAGTAAATGTCGAAGATGCTAAGCATGTACACTGCGTGGAGTATAACGCCCAGAACTACTAGCCATCTCTCTTTTCTCTTCAACCACAGTCGTGAGACTGTTTTGCCTTCTTCAACACCTCTGCTACCCAAGATCCCGTCAACTGCTCGCATTTTGCCTTCTCCACGCTCTCTTGCCAGACCGTTATTCAATGTTCTGGACTGTCAAGCCTGGACATGGATTTGTCGCAGGTTTGGATCTCTCTCTCTCTGCGAAAAATTCGGCAAGTCGTATTCGAGAGCGTAAACACCAAATGCAAATCTACACGAAAAATAGTTGTTCAACGGACGCCATGACCCACGAAGATTTTAAATTCTTCGGCAGAAAATTGTGGTATTCTTAGGGGCTTTTTCGTTAATGCATAATTTGGCGCAGTCCTGTTTTGGATCGGGTCCCGGTGTTCAATAAGGATCAATTCGGCACGTAAGCCATAAAAGTTAGGGATTGGGAAAATGTTAACTGTGTGGTGGAGGGGGAAGGGGGGCCGTACTGGCGCATTGGTGCATTGGCGCATCGGCGCAGATCACGCCCAGACACAGTGGAGTGAAATGACTAGACACAATGGGGTGAAATGACTCTCCTATCCCGATAAAAGTCAGAAATTCCGCCCCAGACGCCAGCGCCCCCTCATTGGATCCCCTCTTTGTATCTCAAGTGTGGGGTGAAGGAAAACCTCAATCCTACCAAATTTATGTTATTGTCAATTGTGTTTAAGCAGTTACACCTTGTCTAGACCCAATTTTTCTACCAAATGTTTTTTTGGGTAAATTTCACGGACACCCCCTCTAAGTATTCAATATGTCACAAACATCCCAAACTTCAAAAAAACATCACAGACTACCATTATTTTATGATGATATTTCAACTTGGTCTACTCTGTTAGTTAAGGTGATGTTAATTCTTTTATAATGATGAAATTACCCTTACCACATGTGAACTTCCCGTAATACCCTTAAGGTTAGAACCACAAATACAAATCATTCTCTTCATCTTCTTCGCTCATTACAGCCCTTCTTCACAATGTTGTCTCTAACCATAGCAACCAGTACGGGTGGTGCAACCGCCATATGTGTGATCTTAAACTTCTCAACCGCCATATGTGTGATCTTAAACTTCTCAACCGCCCTCCTCATCTTCCCCAAATCGAATTTCTTCATCACCACCACTGTCTCTCCGACCGCCACTAATTTCGCAAAGTACAGAAGCATCACCGGCGGTGCTACTCTCTTGGCGGACCTTGATTCCGATCACTAAAATTCTGTTTCATTAAATAATTGTTGGAAATATAGGCTATTATGATGTAATGTAGAGGGTTCATGGTGGATCTGATTTGAAGCAAAATAACTTATTATCATATTATTGTCGTAATGCTTCAACTGCTACTTGGAACGAAAATGGCATCTGATACATTCTCTGCGGAGACATTACTTTTTCCTTGGTAATTAGGTTGGTAGTATGGAATATTCTAGATAATGTGTTTGGGATCCCTTATAAAATTGGGGGGAAAAGTATACCTTTTACTGCAAAATTGTGCCATTTTTTTGGTGCAATATAATCTTCTACAGTAAGCCCTTTCTCACCTTTGTGCTCGAATAAGTCCATTCGGATAGAGTGAAATCAGTGGTGGCGGCGAGCGTCGGTAGTGCTACTGCTCACCGTGCCATACTTTCATGTTTATGGTCTTTTGTACTTTCATGTTTATGGGCTTTTGTACTGTGTGAAATCAGTGGCGGTCGGAGAGATAGTGGTGGTGATGAGGAAGTTCAATTTGGGAAGATGATGGAATCTTAGTAATTTTTATTTAAATTACTAAGAGGGTAAAATCGACATCTTAACTTTGGGTGGTAACCTTGCTTAACGGGGGGAAGGTTGCCATTTGACAAAGTTTGGCAAGTCCATGACATATTGAATACTTAAAAGGGGTGTCCGTGAAATCTACCATTTTTTTTTGGTAAACTAATGTCTAACAACTTAAAAGTTCCAACTTTGCTAAAATAGGAAAGAAATAGGATTCCATTGGGAAATACGCCTCTAATATATTATTGGATAATATCGTTAATTCAAGATATTTATTAATATGTACATCAAACAAAAATAGCTCCTATTCCTACCAATGCAATAGTTAATTATGCTCAGGTTATCTACTCAAACAATATCACATAACAGTCATCAGAGCATGGTAAAAAAATTGTCACCACCCTAGACTATCATAATAACATTTACAGAGAATTTGTACTGTTGATTGGATTAATAAAAATACGAGAGAAGTAACTCTACCTAGACACGTATGGTACGCCGCCCCTGTGCCCAGACACAGGGGTGTGCCGAATGACCTTCGTGTCAATATTTCAAAAACATATAGAAAATGATTATTAATACTTAATAGTAAATTAAAAAAAAATTGTAAACTATTTACAAAACTTGCCACCGGAATTGGATTGTGTATAATCATATACAAATACAATCTCTTTGATATTCTCCATCTTAGGAAGTGGATTCCATGTTGAGCTTCTCTTTCGTATACAACTCAACACCATGAATCCAACATATCGATATATAGTAAAAAATACATCAAGCGTTAGTATATCAAAATTCATAATGCCTAAGGCTTAAAAGGGGGGGAGAAAAAAAGAAAGCTTGGTTCAATATGCATCCTAAATTTAAAATATTTATATAGAGATTGCTTCTTAATGATTTACCTACTAAATTGAGACTGTCAAAATGGTTGAATGGGATTTGCGATGTTGTTTTTTTAATAAACATGAATTTCAATCATATTGGTACTTTTTCTGTCATGTGATTTCTCTAAAAGAATTTGGTCTCTTTAAATATCTGTTTGGTCTCTTTAAATATCTTCTTGGTAATTTTCATCTTATGTTAAGAGTAAATGGTTCTTCACTGTTTTCATTAGTCTCTAATCCATTTGGGGTCATTGGAATCAAGTGGCTTTTTGAGACTTAAAACCTAAACGTTGTGTTGTGTTCAACAATGTGTCTAGATGGATTGTAGAGCTTCGTTAGTATGATTCGATTAATACTTATATTTATTTATGCAGTTACTGATTATGGCCTTAATTTTGTTCTTAACTCAGATTTGTTACGTCTTTCGTAAATCTTACCAATAACCTAGATGAGAATCAATGCAATATTAATGCTTGATGGGGATCTTTATCCCCTGCGGTTCCCTGTCAGATACAATTCCTCTCATGGGGGGTGGGGGTGGAAATGACCACCTTACCCCCTACCCGGGTGGGGTCCACCCCCCTCTTATTAGAGGCACTAGGGAACTGTACTAGGTGGAGAACCGTAGGAGAAATTTTTCTGCTTGGTGGGTATTTGATTAGATTACTTGTGAGGCTGGTTGGGCCTCTCTAAAGTGCTTTTACTCCCCCCGAATTTTATCACCTGCGGTTCTCCTGCCTGGTACGGTTCCCGAGTGCCTCTAATAAAAATGGGGTGGACCCCACCCGGGCAGTGTGTTCGGTCAAGGGGTGGAATGATCATTTCAGCTCCCCTATGAGAGGAACCACACAACCGTATTGGTCAGTGAACCTCAGGGGATAAAGGTCCCCCCCCCCCAACCCCAAAAAAAAGAAGAGGGGGGGGGGGGGAGAGGATCTTTATCCTATCCTCTTAAGTTCCCGCTTGGTATAGTTCATACAATTCCTCTCATAGTGAATGGAAATGACCACCTTATCCCCTGCCCGAACACGCAGCCCAGGTGGGGTCCATCCCCCTCTTATTAGAGGCACTAGGGATCTGTACCTGACAGGGAACCTGAGAGGATAATTTTCCAGGGGGAGAACATTGTTCGGTTGCATGGCCTTTGTACCAATGCAAGGACTAATGAGGGGACACACTAGGGCATCGATCAGAGGGATTTATGATTTTGTAGAAGGGCGGGGCGGTCATACAACGGGAACTATGTCTGGGCGTTAGGGCCACACGACGATTAGACACCATTCTGTTTACAAAACGGTGAAGGGAGGGATACGAAGTTGTAAAAAATATAAGGGTTTTTTTGGGGGGGGGGGGGAGGGGTTTAACAAATACCCCCCTAAAAATGCCCATTTGTTCAAATGCTCTCCTACAACTTTTCTAATTGCAAACTCCTCCCTATTTTTAAAACAGTGTAGCATTTTGGTCCAGTCCGTTAAATTGAGACGTTAGACGCTAGTTTTAGGGAATCTAATGACAAAAATGCCTTTCTAATAGAAACTCACCAAAATTAAAAATTAAAATGACCAAATTGCCCTCATCTTCTCCAAATGGTTTAGGGTTTGATTTTCTTCAAACCCTAAACCATTTGGGGAAGATGAACCCTAAAATCAAACCTCCAAAATTGAAGTTGCAGTGAAGAAAGTTTCCCATGAATCAAGACAAGGAACCCATTTTAGCAAGATACTCAAGAAGCCCAATCGAGTGATTTGATTCTAAAGCTGGAGGAGGGTACTACTGATGGCTTAAACTAAAATTGGGGTTTAACTCTCTTAGGAGTGATTTGAACTATCAATTGGAACAACACAAGTAATAATCACATAATATTATTTCAGCACGGAATCCATTCAAGTTTTTTCAGACCTGTAGAACAGTTTTAGGAATCATTATATAGAATGAATTATAGAAACAGGGCTAACTAATCCTAATTTGCCACAAAAAGAACTAAGCTCGAAATGCTCATTTCTGAACAAAATAGCCAATGTATTGATTGCTTTATATCAGCAAAGTCAGCAGAGAAAAAGAACTGAAGTCTACCTTTCTTCGCTGTTCAGGTTGCATGCTATCAATCAAAGCTAAAAATCCTCAGAATTTTCCAAAGTCGAAAATCGATAGAAACATGTCACAAGCTTTAGAAACGACAGTAGACAAAGAACCAGTAAGAACTCTAGTATAAACCAGCAATTAGCAACTATCTTCGCATCATAGTTTATTAAGAACCAAGGAGGATAGAGACTAATGGATTCCCAACCGAATTTAGCTTAAGCAAAAAATTAGGATCTTGAGAGTAATTAGAAGATAATAAAAAAACAAGAGGCGAAAAGAAAAACCAAGTTCACAGAAAATGAGATTACAAATCTCCGCTGCAACTAGCTCAAAGCACTGGTACTGAGATCTAAAGAGGCAAAAACCCTAACCCTAATATCACCAGCGACAGAAAAAGAAAAGAACACCTCTTAATATCAAAATTAGGAGCAAACTAGACGTTTCAGTGCTAAACTTCTCCACAAACCATCTTGCTTTCCAGATGGGTTCAAACGGTAACCAATTTGGGAATAACTTTTCAATTTCAACCCTAAATGATTTGGGAAAGACAGGGGCAATTTGGTCATTTTATTATTTAATTTTGATAGTTTTTTTTTTTTTTTTTATCAAAAGGGCATTTTGATTATTAGATTCCTAAAAAATAATGTCTAACGTCCCAAATTAACGGACTGGATGAAAGTGCTACACTGTTTTGAAAGTAAGGAAAGTTTACAATTAGAAAAGTTGTAGGAGGCATTTAGACAAATGGGTATTTTCAAGGGGGCATTTGTTAAAAACCCTTTTTTTTTTTTTTAGATAAAACTAAGGGTGTAAGTGTAATCTACTCAAAAAGGGTGGAACCGTAAAAACAAATCGCCAAGTTCCAACGCGAGTGAATAGCGGATTCAGGTCAGCAGACTCAGCACGGTAATACAGGGGAGAGCCTGGAGGCTGGAGCACAGACTCACTCACTCACCTCCCGCTCTCTGCAACTCGAACTAATAATACGGAGCAGCTGAAACACTCGTAGGCGCAGGATAAGACCCTGCGCCCCGTATGCCTTCCTCTCTCAACTGCACCTTCACTTGCAGCACCACCATCAACAATGGGTTCAAGTTCCACTTCAATTATTTTCCTCTCGTCTCATCCCAAGGTTGCTGCTTCTCTCATTTGTTACTCCTTCGCGTATCGCAAAATCCCTCATCCAGTTATCCTTTCCCTATCTTGTGGTTTTGCAGATAGTATTTCGCGTCCATTCTCCAAGGAACGATGTAGAAAACGGATTGATCGATGGCTACCGTGCGAAGCTTGTTACATTTCCCAATTCTCTCCCTTTTCTCTTGAAGAGAAGAAGTTATCTTAAATTCAAGAATTTCGTACCAAAGGCTGCGTCTCGGCCTGATGGAGGTTCGAGCCGAACGCCTGGAGGTCGGAGGGTGTATAAGCAATCACAAGGCGTCAGGCCTTCCCCTCGAGTTCCCGCTCAGGAGCTCGTCTCTTTGGTTGTACCGGCAGGCGTATTTGTAGTTGTCACATTCGGTATAGCTTTGATACTCCTCCCTTTCCTGCATAATTTCAATCCTATCCTCTGTCCTTCTGATCTAATATGTTCTTATTGTATTTCCAATTGCTTTTTGATTTAGTTGGAGAACCACCACGTTTATGCATTACATTTAGTTATTACGGAGGAAAAAATTTGCTTGAGATTTATTACCCCATAGAGAACTAACCCATAAGCAATTGTCCAAATCCACTTTCCATAGAAATTGAAGCCTGTCACGAATGTTATTGAAAAGTGTAGACCTAAGTAGGTGTTTCTATTGTGAGCATAAACTTGTGTGAAATAATGAAATATGGTCAGTCTTAGGATTTCATAAAATTTGAACTCAGTTATGCTTCAATGTACCAGGAAACACTTATACTGTGTTGTAGACGGTCATTTTGTTACCGTGGTGTCTTCCACTCTAAGTGCCATACCATGCTCTTTAGAGTTGATGTGCTGTTAGTGCTTATTTAAAGGATATTTTGAACGACAGTGCAAAAAAAAATAAAAAATTGTATTTTATCTGGACATGCGTTAGGGTGCATGATGGTCTACAACTTCTATTCAGACTGTAATTTGGGGTCTGGATTTGTTAGTATACTGTTCCGATGCAAAATAGGTAGAATTTAACACTTATGATTTCCCGTGCAAAACACATATGGTTTAACAGTGGGCACTAAGATACTAATTAGTTTTTGAGCTCAATATATGTATTCTGCTTGTCTAGCTCAAAGTTCTCATCTTTTTTCTATGATAACTCCTGTTTAGACTTCAATATGTGGGCAATAGTTGAGATTTATTGTCATTGGATTTTTGGGTTTTTCTGCCGCACACTTGCACTTAAAGCATACTCAATTTCCTTTTGCTTATGTGGGGTTTTTATGAGTGGCCAATGCAACATTTATTCCCATGACAAACTTCCTTGCTTGGCTATGTGCCCAGCTTTATCAGTTGACTATCCCAAGCCTTCTGTTCTTCATCACTTAGTGTTGGCGCTACATGATCTTTTTACGCTATTCATATTTTGGTCTCATGCCACTCAGTTGTCAGTTAATCATTTCTTGATTTGGTTAAGTTGATTGTTTCTTGTTTTGGTTAACTTTTAAAGTAACTTGATGCTTTTTGTTAAATTATCAGTGGATTGAGTATTTGAACATCGAAAATTTCAATGGTGACCTAATTTGTAATTTTAGCTGGCAGTTATATGGAAGCTGGTGGAAAAATTGCTTCTGCCAAAATCAGGGCGAGCTTCAACAGAGGAAAACAAATCTTCCGTACCAGGAATCAAATGGTCATTTGCTCCGGGCACAAATTTGTCACAAGGCAATAGTTTCAAGATTGAAAGGGAGTCCAGACAAAGGCTGAATGATTTTGCCAAAGAACTTAGGTCTTTCAGAAACGTTGACATGTCAGGTATGTTGATTGGATGGATAAGGGCCTTAAGGGGTGCAAAGCATGAAGAACCACATGGCATGCTATTTTTCAGGTGAAAATGGGTTTAGAACTTGAATTTATCCCTTTTTTAGGGTATCATGAGATGTTATTGTGTAATATAATTTATATACACAAGCTTACATTACCTTAAATTCATCTATCAAAAAATAAACTTGCGTGTCTTAGACATAGTTGTCACGGCGTCTAGGTGACCGAAGGCATTGGAGAGGGTCCAAAATCAAGGCGACACCAACTAGGTGACCAAGGCGCCCAAGTCGACCATGGCATCGCCTTGATAACTATGGTCTTAGATATCCTAAATATGGAAGTTAGGGCCTATTTATAGGATGTAGCAATGGGCCAAGTTGACAATGCTTATGAGGAGCTAGGGCTACCTGATGCCTGGCTTAGCTTCCTTCCTAGGGTGTCTGTCTCCTGGCCCAGGCTGATCCATCTTTCCGACTCTGAATAGGATCTTAAAATCTCCGCCTACTGGGTTCGTTGGGCCTCTAGATTGCTTTGCTTATTGCCACATGTATGACATGCTTATGTTTTCCTATTAATATAAAAAATCCTCGTGTAACTGCCACAAGAATGTGTTTCTTGATAGGTTGCAACTTCGGGGATGAGGGACTTTTCTTTCTTGCTGAGAGCTTAGGTTACAATCAGGTGAGTCTCTGTATGTCATACTTGTTACGGCATCTAGGCGACGAAGGCAACCAAGGGGCCTGGACGCCTGGGCGACGGCTTGACAACTATGAAGCTCATCATGGTTTTCTTTTCTTCTAGATGGAAAGATATGGATGTAGTCAGATGGTGCTCTCTTTCACAAACAATGTACTAAATGTGTCTTTTCCATTGTGTTTCAGAGTGCAGAGGAAGTGGATTTCTCTGCTAATGGAATAACTGAAGCAGGAGTGAAGGCATTTGATGGTATCCTTCAATCAAATTTTGTTTTGAAGAGCCTTAATCTTTCTGGAAACCCCATAGGAGATGGAGGAGCCAAGGTAAGGTCAAGTCCAATGTCAAGTACTGATATATTTTGGGAAGCAGTCAGAGTAAATTTCAGTATGTTACATATTTGTTAGTTATGGTTGTGAAAGTAATGAGCTGTACATTCTTAGCTGATTATAGCTTCCCAAAAACTACTTGGATTGTACAACTGTTATATTGCAGCTTTGCGTGTTGTGTCTAATGTATGTATCCACAACTTACTGAAATTGTATCGAGTTTGGAGAAGATCTTTACTTGCCCTTTCCCCCCTGATTAATAACAATTTTATTGATAGCAGATCATAACAATATAATGGTACGCAGAGATACATAGAGGTGCATACTGTTACTGATAGGATAGCCCTGTCAAATTATTTACCGAAACAAACCTCAAAACCAAACCTGTGTGGACTATCGAAAACATTTCACAGGGAATAGAATTCCCAAAAAAGATTCCTGGTATGATCACCCCCTGTTTAGCCAACTCATCCACAGCCTCTTTGCATTCTAGGCTGCCTACAGAACTGAATGCTTATTTGGCTGCTCAGTGACAAATTGGTCTTATGCTTATTACATGAGCAACACGCCAAGGTTCTCGTAGTTTTTTTTCCATCATCCGTACTTGTCTTAGCATATCTTTCTTTAAGGTTAACCTTTTTACTTTTTGTCCCTGATTTCATAGGTTCTCCAAGTTTCCCTACTTGATTATGGAGCTGATAAAGCCCTAAAATATTTTGTAAATGTAGACAAGAACTCTCACATGAACTTGGGTTTCTTTTTGTTACCCATTAACATTCTAAATTTTTGTTACCCTCCCAGACCCTGCAGTAGCGGGAGCCTTGTGCACTGGGTTTCTGTCTCTCTCTCTCTAACATTCAAATTTCTAATGAAACTATTTTGATAAATTTTACTTCTTTCTATGCTGAAGGATGAAGCCCAGTCAGTTTGGAAATTTTCACCCATGTAACATCTTAACACTAGCAAAGAAGATTATTAATAAGGAGGAAATCAAAGAGTAGAATAGATGGGAAAGGTCTGCACACTGGCTACTCTACTGCCATTTTATTGTTCATTTTTACTAGCGCCTCCTTTTGCTACAGGCTGTACCTCTGTGTTAACTGACCTCAAAAATAGGATGAACAAGATTTTCATGGCTGACATGTGATCCTGTTTCTCTTTGGTATTGTGAAATAATCTAGACAGGCATTTCCTCTTTTTAGATACCTGCTTGATTCCGTCGTCGTAACCATCATTTACAGTTTGCCCAAAAATGATCTATCTAAAGATTTAAGACCTCCTGGTGGAGAAAAGATTTTAAGACTTTGAAGGAAGTAAGGAGTCAAGTTTTATTTGAATATTAGTGCCCGCTTGATAACCTTACCAGAAACAGTTTCTGGGGTTTTTCCATTTTGAGAAACGGAAAAACACCCAAAAACCGCTTGATAACGAAGTGTTTTTTGTGACTGTTTTTTGAAACATAAATCAAAATTTATGCTCCCTGGAAGACTTTTGACAGAACATGTCCAACATGTTCTGTAGTTTCTCAGCACAAATTTACAAACTTGTTCCCGATAAAAGTCTCAAAATCCAAACCTAAAACGCAGCTCTCACAAGAAGGCAGTGGATTAGGGAGCTGGAACTTAGGGTTCGAGTTCACAGCTCCATTCCCATAACTCTGTTCATCTTTCTCATCGTCAGTCTCAACTATTTCTCGGCCCGTGGTATTCTCCTCCTGGCACCCGCAGAGACCAAATGGGAGCTTCATGGTGGCCGGTTTGGGCTTCTTTAGGGCAGATTTCAGGGCACTCTGAATCCTGATCTTGAATTGTTTCTCTTGGCCAGATTGAACCAGAACAAGAATGACCCCAAGAGTAAAACCCGTCTTCTCAAAGATCTGGATTTTCTTGCAGCAAATGACCACACTATCTAGTGCTTCAGACAGGGTGAGCCAGGAAATCGAAGAGTTACAGGCGAATGTGAGCTTTAAAACAGATCCTTGGGTATCCTCATCGGATAATTCTTGAATCAAAATCGCAGGGTAGTCGTCGATCGCTGCCTGCTCTATCAATTTAATGTGAAGAAAGACCTCTTTCATGTCAAATCCCGACTGAGCATACCTGTATACGACAACTCAAAGAACCATGAATGAACTAAAAATTAAAACGAAAAAACTAGAAATAGAATCGAACTGAAATGTTTTAATCAGTTTCAACCTGAAGGGTAAAGAATCAAAATGCTTCCGAATGTTGGATACAAGCTTCTCAGGAAGTTGACTACCAGGGTACATCTGGGTACAATGGTGTTCCAATAGTCTTCTGGAAACGTTTCCAGAACAGGTTTATCAAGCGGGTCAAAAATGGTTTCTCAGCACAGAAAATGAAAAAACTGTTCTGTTGTTTCCCAACACATAACCAGAACAGAAACACCCGTAAGGTTATCAAGCGGGCACTTAGTTCCCTAAAGGATTGGAGGTTTTTTATTATTATTTTTTTTTGGGGGGGGGGGTATCCAATGGAGAGGGATGATCCATATACCAATTTGTCATAAACAATTGGAATTTGATGGGGCACCCTTCAAGGAAAAAGGGGGAGGGATGGAATTAAAGAGATGAAAGGGAATTGTCAGCCGTCTCACGAGATAGATGGTAAATTTCAAAGAAGACTAGTGGGCAAAGATATCCAAAACATAGTTGTCACGTCGTCACGGCGATTCAAGTTGGTGGAGGGGTGTCACGTCGATATATCGACATGTTGCCCGCCACGGCAACGGCGATCATGTCGACCATGTTTTATTTTTTATTTCTCTATTTTTAATGTCATTTAGTATGCTATAATATATACCCTATAACATGAAAAATCAACATGAAAGTGTACTACTAATCTACTATGGTTTAATTCATGAAAGTGTAATATCCATTAGTGTATATGAAAGTATGAAAACATGGGTTAGCCTATCAAATAATTTTATTAATCCAACAAAAAAGATAAGCAAAGAGCAGCTACCCACGTAACACAGGCAAGCCTGCAACTCTGCAAGGCAAGAAGAAGAAGAAAAAAAAGAAAAAAAAAACCTCTCTGTCTGTCCCTGCGTGTGTGTCGAGTGTCGACTATGAGAGACTGAGAGTGGTGCCTGTGTTACGTATTTTAAAAAAAAAAAAGAAAAAAAAAAAAGAGGAGGAGTTGTCGGAGGTGAAGAAGACGACTCTCTCTCTTTCTTTGTCTCTCGCTGGAGGAATGGGAGGAGAAGAATAAGAAGAAGAAGAACAATCATATAACGATTTAGGATTTAGGGTATTACTGTATTAGAGATTTGAGTCAAATTTTTTTTTTTTTGGTGTTAATGTGTATTGCAGGTGTAACTTGAAATGTTACACCTCCAATACACATTAGGATAAAAGCATATTTTTTTAAAAGGTTAAAAAAAAAAAAAGGTACTTGAACAAGCATATCGGACGATATGCCCATATTTCGTAGTATGGTGTCCATGTCAGTGCTGGCGACGCCATGGAGGCCATATCGGCCGATATGCTTACATTCCTCATATCATTGATCGATATATACAATTCTCCAGCGCCATGACAACTATGATCCAAAATAACATCGTTTGTAGAACCAATCTCTTATAAGAGCATTTCAAAGTACTTTGTTTCTAATATATCAATTCATATGTTCCTATACTATGAATTAATGTAAGGGTACCTATAATATAGACTTTTTTGGGTAAATGACACTTGGGGTACCCAATGTTTGTGAAAATGCACCTAGGGTATCCAATGTTTGTGAAATTGTATTTGGGGTACCTATTCTATATTTCCAATTATACCCCCAATCATAAATTTACACCACCGCTGTAGCTACCACCACCGTTATGACCACCACTACCATCACCACCGCCGGTCAGTGACGCCAGTCCCACCCCACACCATTCTTCCTCGCTAGAGCACCCCCACCCACCCCAATATTCCTCCCCCCAACCCCCACCCTGCCCCTGCAACCCAACCCCACCCCCTGCTTCCCTGTCCTCCCCTGCAAGGCTGCAACCCAGCCCCACCCCACGCCATTCTTCCCTGCCCCACCTTACAACCCCAACCCCACCCAGCCCTGTAACCCAACCCCCACCCAGCCATGCAACACACCATCCATTACTTCCCCGCCCTTCCTATCAACCACGTCCCACCCAACACTATAACCACGTCCCAACCTCTTTTGGCCCTGCCTAGCCCCACCCCACACCCTCTTCCCCATGCGACCACCCCTACCCCTCCTCTTCCTTGCGCTGCTGCAACCCCATCTGATGCCCCTGCCTCCACTTGCAAACCCCACCCCACCTCCTTTGCAACCCCACCACTCGACATTAAACTGAGAGCTCCCCCCTCCCTTGTCGCCCTCATCTATTATTCCTCCCTACCCCACCCGACCCCACTCCCCCTTCCCAACCCTATCTCTCCTGATGCTCAATATCGTACAACCTCGCCCACCTTCCACTGGCATGCCCCCTACCCTGTCCTGCACCCCTTGCCCAGCCCTCTCTCCTAATTGCCGGACCCTACCCACCACCCGCTGATTTATTCCCTCCATTCGCAACCCTGCCCCAGCCCCTGGCCCTCTATCCTAACACACTATCACCTTTACCCTTCTTTGATTCGAACCAAGACACATTGTCGCCCCACCCCCTGCTTCCTTGTCCTATTCCATCTCCCCCACCCCCAGGGAACCTGCAACAACCCCTCCCTCTCTCTCTCTACCTCTCTCCTGTTTCCTTCCCTATACCCCCTTCCTCCCCTGCTCTATTTCCCCATTCACTTCCATCACTCGAGAAGACACCAAGGGTAAAATCAGAATTATAAAAAATAAGGAACATCCAAAGAACATTATTGAAACGTGAGGTACCCCAAAAGATACAATTCCAAACGTTGGGTACCCTGCATGCAATTTCTCCAAACATTGGGTACGCTAAGTGTCATTTACCCAACTTTTTTTTTTTTGTTTTTTAAAATCAAATGTACCCACGAGTGGGTGTGGTGCCTGTAAGTCTATATATTGCCTTGGCATGTCACTCGACACATTTCATGGTGTGCCAACGGATGTTATGTTATGGAGGTGTTAAGATGTAGTGGTGACGCCAGTTTAAGCATTCATCTGCTACAGTTCTTTCTGAAAGTGCTGCTATGTAACTTGATCAAGCCTTCGTTATTTTATTTTGGCTTCATCTTCATTTACCTCCTCCTGCTCCACAAACCTCTTATTACATCAACCCGTGTTCTTTGTGCCCTTTTTTGATATGTTTTAGAACCTCAATGTGCACCATAGTGGTCCATGTTGCTGGCACTGTCATTGGGCTTTGGTGCATATCACCCGGCAGTCTATGATTTGAGAGAACACATGAATTAACAGAAGATATGGTCCTAGATTAAGTAGATGGGGTTCCTGTGACATAACCGAACTAGTTGGGACAAGGGTCTAGTGAATGATCCTTTCTTGGAATTTCCCTTGGTTAATACTTAAGCTCTGTTAATGTTGGTTAAATCATTTTTTGTAATTTAGAGAGACATGCAAATTGATGTTTACCCTCTTTGCAGTGTCTGTCTGATATTTTGGTGGGAAATAGTGGTATTCAAAAGCTTCAGTTGAATAGTACTGGTCTGAGTGATGAGGTTAGTTTGATTTTTGAAACAATTGAATCAGTATTTGATAGTATACAGGTCTCTGGTTACACATGGAGTAATGCTTTGGGGTTGAGGTTACTTGTGTGCTCATCTCTTGTCTATAGGGAGCAAAGGCTATTTCAGAGATGCTGAAAAAAAATTCAAGCTTGCGTGTTCTTGAGTTGGACAACAATATGATAGACTATTCTGTATGCCATTCCTATTAAACTTCTTGGTTTTCAAGATTTATATGGAATTATAATTAAAATAACTATATGATATTCTTACATGTTAATTTTTATGCATTGGAAATGGAGTTAGGGATTTACAAGTCTTGCTGGGTCACTTCTTGAGAATAACACAATTCGGACGATACATCTCAAGTGAGTAACGACCCTCCCTCCTGATAATTAAAATGTCTTTCAGATTTTGAGTTAATATTTGGAAGGCACCGTATCTTTAATTTTCACATGGATTAGAGATACATTTGTTTTTGTTCTAGTTCGATTCTGCTTTTCTGAAATTTATGTGGCATTTCTTTTTATCATTAGTGGCAATTATGGTGGTGCTCTTGGTGCTGCTGCTCTAGCTAAAGGGATTGAGGGCAACAAGTCTTTGAGGGTACAAATTTGTCTCATTTGCTCAAAACTCTTGATTCTGTAACATATTGATGAAAACTGCTGCAACAATTAGTGCAGTGGCTTGTCAGGGTATTTAGGACTTATGAAGAGCCTGTATGATGTATGGCACCTTCATTTGGAAAAATAATATACTTGTAAGATCCAACAAAGTTATATGAAAGAATGAGCTGGAGCCAGAATTTAGTACACATGTAGCTCCATTGTTAATGACCTAACTCAGTCATCAACGTCTGTTTAGATGCAGATTCTGTTGGTTAGGCCTAACCATGTAGGCAACCATTAACGTTTGATATTTTGAGTTAGTAAGTTGGCTTTTGCCCTATATATTTATCGCCAAGCATTTCATTTCGGTAGTCCACAAAACCGAGATAATAGCAAGATCTTGCCAAGATCTTGTACCATGGGTCTAGGAAGTCAAGCCCAAGTTGTACCTACCTTCCCTCATTTTGTAGCTTGTTGGGCTGGAGTCCAGCCCGTAGCTGGGGTTAGATTGCTCCATCCCTGGGTTGGACCTCAAAAGTTGAGAGGATCATCATGAGAAATTGCATCCTTCATGATTTGAGAGATAAAGGAGTTATGCATTTGATTCCTTTAAAACGTTGCTGGCTTTTTGTTTTTCAGCCACCCAGTCCATTACGTTATTTTTATCCTTTTCAGTTTTGTGCTCTAAGGAGAATAGCATTGTACATGCATGATGTATCTCTATTTGTTGAGACTTGAGCTTTTTTGAGGGGCTCATGGACATAAGTTAAATTGTGTTTAGGAGCTTCGCCTGCATGGAAACTCAATTGGCAATGAAGGAGTACGGGCTCTGATGGCAGGTTTATCTGCACATAAAGGTTTGCACTTTGCTACAACAATTGCCTTTGGAAAACACACACACATTTTTCTATGCTGCATGTGCTATTGCTTCCATTTATTGATATTAGCATGATATATATTCATTTGAAAGGGAAAAGACAAAAAAGGAGCTAGTCTCATTCATATACATTGAAGGGGAGAAAAGAGTTAGCCTCACATTCTTTGTTTCCCAGGTAAAGTTACACTTTTAGACATTGGCAACAACGAGATTAGTCCGAAAGCTGCCTTCCATGTTGCTGAATATATCAAGAAAAGCAAGAGCCTGTTATGGTTGAATCTTTACATGAATGACATTGGTGACGAGGTATTAATAGATCTCATCGCTTACTTCATCTCCACCTCTATAATGTAACATTTGCATTTTTGTTTTGGTTGTACTTAAACATGCTGTGTTCCTTTTGCCCTTTTTGTTTAGGCTATGGTACAGTGTATATTAATGATCTAAGACTTGGTATCAGAGATGGGATTGAGCTGCAGTGATCCTGATTCGGATCAGCCAATCCTGGCTTTTGCCCATACTTTGACTTATCGTCCAGTATCAGATGGATTTGTCCGGATTGGCCAAGACGCCGAATGTCATCCTGATACTTGAATCCTCGGTGTTTGCGCGAGGCTAATTAGACTACATTCCTTTTTATTGGTATTTGCTTCCTTAAACGGGTTATTAGCAATATAGCTCAATGTGAAAACGGAAATAGAATGGAATCAAACTTCAAAGGAATGTTAATTGCTTCATTTTAAAAAAAAAAACCGAAAACTAAAATTACTGATAATCCTCCTTTGGAGGACTCATTCAGTTAGGTTATATATATTTAAAGATTCCACATACACCTTCAACTTCTTGCTTCCAAGCCCCCTGCTCAAGAATGTCACTTATTAAATATTTTAGGACTACCTCTTCTCATTTGATGTGCCCAATTCCTTTATTTGCCACCCTCTGTCCTTGTGCAGCACTGATAACAAGACAATGTCACTGGCAGCATGCTGCTAATCTCTCTCTTGTGTGCAACATTATAGAGAATTTATAGAACTTGAATATAATCTACAAGAAAGACGACAGAAAATTAAGAAGTTAAAAGATAAAAATGAAAGAAGGTGCAGTATATAAGTATGTTCTTTCATGATGAATGTTTTGGGCTGTCTAGTTGAAAGTCATGCAGCAGATAGCTTAGGATACAGGGAAGTTTGTCATTTTGTTCTGTGATCAAAGAGGATAAGTGCACTCAATTAATTTTAAAGGACATTAAGCATACATTGAAAAACGTAGTATTTTGATAAAAAATAATAATTTAATATGGCTTTTATTTGAATCAATTGTAAGTGAACAAGGGCCAATAGAAAAATAGTGAAGTAACACCCTGTGTGCAATTGCATATACTGGGTTGGGATAATAGGGATTTGGAATTTTCATTTGGATAAGTGAATGAGGGGTTTTCCTCTCGCCAAGTGTAACAGTCTTAAATGTTTTATTTCATTGAAGACTTGGAAGCCATAAGCTTGGGGTGGGAGATTTTGAGCCATAATTTTCTAGACATATAATTCCTTTCTCCCCTTCCTCAACACTAAAGAGTACTTAAGAGGATTTTCATCAGATTTTATGCTCATAATTCTGATAATAAAATACTTATATCCTGATTTCAATTTAACTGTTAAGTGTTACCACTATTCTAAGGGTATCTTGGGTAGTGTGCATTGAGTTATGGGTAGTATTGTAACTAATTAGTTTAAGTTATGTCCTTTATTGTAATTGCACCTTACAGTTAGTTTATATAATGATAGTGGGTATCAGCTAGACATTCTATTCTAGCCAAGACACCTTTTTTTTCTCTCTCTCTTCTCTCCCCTCGGTTCTTCTCTTTCCTTGCTGTTTTCTTAGGTTGATACTGTTACATTGACCATCCTTCTCTTATTACTTTATGAACATTTCCGTGACAGGGCACTGAAAAATCAGTTTTCTTTGCTTTAATAGTGATGATGGTAAATCAAATCGTGGTAACAAAATAAATGGCTGGCAGCTAAGGATTTCAGTCTATGTAACAGTGAAGCTTAGTTTTTCGAAATCTGCTTTGTTGGACATGGCTCTTTGTTCTCTTTGGAAGCCTATATATATTTGCCGTACAGACATTCATGTCATCTATAATAATGCCTTTGGGGCCTTTTTAGCAGTTCTATGCTTTGTATGCATGGAATCAGCATATTTGAGGATAATCTCCTATGTTAGCAAGTTCCATAGACATTCCTCCAGTCTTGTGGCTAGTTTAATAAAAAAAAATTTTAAACCTTTTTCTAGACATCTTCAACCGCAAGATCTGCTAAAGCAACTCTAAAATGCCATATGAATGTGAGTCAGTTGGCTGTTGTCCTTGCCTTTGTTACCAATAATGACTTTCTTGCTTTAATGAATTTGGGACCTTATTGGCTCTTCTAAGTTCTAGCTCTTGCATTTATAAAATTTCATGCTCAAAATTCGCACCTTTGAAGATATATGCAACCTAGCACATTTCATTGGACTGTCCTCCAATGTGTAGGTTCAAGCAATAAAAATTCTACTCAGGTCACCTGCACGACCCAAGTCCGATAAAATAATGGAAATGTAGATCACTGAGCAGTTTTTTGTTTGTTTCGATTTTATATTCTAACACTTTAAATGTATCAGGGGGCTGAAAGAATTGCTGATGCTTTGAAACATAATCGTACGATAACAACGGTAGATTTGGTGAGTATAATAAATTTTTTAGTTATCTTCTATCTGTCTATGAACGGTTTTAGTTCCTTTCCCCTTTCTCGCTCTCTTAAATATGGGATGCTGAGGATTCCATTTTTCTAGGGTGGAAATAATATCCATGCAAGTGGGGTCAATGCCATTGCCCAAGTTTTGAAAGATAATCCTGTCATTAAGACTGTGAGTCCTCCACCATTTCAATACTTTCTGGATAGGATTCAAACTAATCTTTTCTTTCATTTTACTTTTTCTTTGATAAGTCAAAATTGTTTCATTTACAGTTGGATCTTGGGTATAATCCCTTTGGACCAGATGGTGCAAAAGGTCTATCTGAAGTGCTTAAGTTTCATGGGAAGATAGAAACACTCAAGCTTGGGTGGTGTCAGGTAATCCCTGGATTAAGAATATGTTGGTCTAACTTACGTGCAACATTTCATGTTGAATGTGTGTGCTTTGCAGATTGGAGTGAAGGGAGCAGAGTTCATTGCAGATACTCTGAAATATAATACAACCATATCGACATTGGATTTGCGGGCCAACGGGATCGGAGATGAAGTTGGTTCTTGTGGATAATGATACTATTGTAATTTGGTGTTGGCTTCTTTGCTGATGCCTCTTATTCATGCGTCTTGTATATAATTTTATTTGCAGGGTGCAATTCGTCTTGCTCAGAGCTTGAAAGTCGTTAATGAAGTGTTAACTTCTCTTGATTTAGGATATAATGAAATAAGAGTACGTACTTCTTGCTTCTTGAAGTTCTAGTTTGCATACATAATAACCTCAAGCACCATTTAATTCTAATGTACATGTTTAACAGGATAAGGGGGCATTTGCTATTGCTCAAGCACTGAAGGCAAATGACGATGTTGCAATCACATCCTTGAACCTTGCCAACAACTTCTTTACGAAATATGGGCAGGTAATGACCTATTCTGCCCTTCCAATTTTCTTCTCATTTTATATTATGATTAAGACCCGATAACTGATATCGTGATACTATACAGAGTGCTCTGACAGATGCTAGAGACCTTGTATATGAGATGAGTGAAAAAGAGGTCAACATTTTTTTCTAGATGACTTCACAAATCCAAGGTTCTCCTTTTTCCCCCCTTTTAAATTGTTCTGTTTAGATTGTTGAAATGAGGTCATGCGTATCTGAGGCTTTTCAGTTCCACTTCTACCGGCAATTAAGTAGAAAGAGATCCATCCATGGGTTTAAACTCGAGTGGAATTATTTGAACAGAGTTTTTAATCTCATTCAATGGAGAAATTAGAAATTTTGACGGTTATTGGAAGTAGCATAAATTCCTTGGGAAAATTATGTTCTATTCCGGTGGTATTTCTGTGCCAATTCTTCTGTCACTATGTTTGCAAGCCAAGAAAAGGAAAAATTCAAAAAATTTTGAATTTGACGAGAGGCTTAGAGAGAGACACATAAATCAATCATTGTGTCATCATAATTTTTGTCTTTTATGTTTATTCTTTTCTTGGCTTCCAAGACGCAAAATTCACAATGGTTCCACTAGGATTATAGTTCAGATGATCTAACTGCCTTTTTTCTCATATGTGAGTCGTAATAAACTAAGGGGTGTTGTTTTATGGGTGGGATGCAAGGGCCACCCCACGCGCGCCAGCCAATGAGAGTGCACACGGTGGCACAAAAGGGAACAAAATTTCTACCATACATGGTGAGCATGACGGTCATTCCGGCCTCTGTTGTTCGTGGGCGTGACTCTTGCATCACACGCAGAAAACATTCTCCCATAAACTAATCTGCAGATGGAAGTGCATTGACTGATCCCTCAAGCGTCTGAAAATTCATCTCAAACAAGGCCTCACAAGTCTTGCTTTGATTTTAAATTATTGAAAAAAATATGATAAAAAAAAAAAGAGTAAAATTAAAGCAATTTATCTATTGTGATTCCTCGCGAAAGCAATAGTTACACAATTAGATGTAAGTATCATAATATGAAGACTTCAAAGGAGTTAAGGACTTGCACCCTCTCATTAACAACTAGATTTGAAGGATGAGGTCTACCCAAGTCCTAACAAGTGTCAGATTGGCCCTGTTCTACCCAAATAACATCCCATATTACTCACATCTAATAGGATGTTATTTTTGTATGAATTGGGATCCAGAATGACCCGTCTGAGGAAAATTTTGAAATCTTTTTCTAGTGTGATGAACACAATCTTTCCCCCAACCCTTTCAAAAAAAAAAAAAAAAAAGAAGCATAAGTTTTCCGCAGTTGCTGTGAAGGGATCTCCTTCACCATCCAACAAGTAATTCCATGTGGGAAGGTGTGACGGGTAGCTAAGTTCAAGCACAGCTTTAAGGGGGAGGGAGGGAGGGAGGGAGAGGGGGGGGGGGTGGTTGTTGTCTCCCAGTAGAGGCTTGGCCCAAAACCAGTCCAATTATCAAAAGGGCAGTGGGTTTTAGAATCGCCTCCTCTATTGTGGTCCCATCCATGTGAAAGATCAAATTGAGGTCTCGCCAACGGCGTTCTTACTTTTCACGTGCTGGGCTAATGCTGCTACCATCATAGCTCCGAGTCAGTACAATTTTGTATCCTGAGGCAATTTTCCAGGTTGGTCTGAAATCTGAATAATTGTTGGTGGGACTTTAATATTAATATGACGTGGGTCTAAAACTGGACCGGGCCATGATTTGTCTTTTGCAAGCTAAAAGCCCAATAAAGATTGTCAGCTCATAGTTGGCATTCAGCAGATAGCCAGCTGGCCGATCAGACGAACAGTCTAGGGGAATTGAGGAACAGAACTTTGATGGAGAACTCGTAAGTCGCTGAGGTAGTACGGAACTAAGCAATAAGCAGTACAGTTGCATGGTGAGTGGATCCCAACCTGGAAAGACCCTTCAAAGAATCTGGGATTTCCACCTCCTTTGCCGAAGTGTTCACCAGTAAGGATGGTGGATATTTTCATATTTATTGGGCCCAGAGAGACTTATGAGCTACGTTTATTACAGCAATTACAATGGGATAGGGACCTCGGAAAGGGTTGTTGCTCGGGGGCTGAGATACTATTGAGTTCAGTCTATAAATAAATAAAAAAACAAAGAGTTGTGTTATAATAAAAGGGGAGAAAGATTTTTTTGCACCATGTTGATTACAAGAAGATTTTCTGTATGATAATTGAGAGGATTTTGATGCTAATGTTGCTTTCGTTTCATGGGGAATTGTACGTTGGCAAACAGGTATAAGAAAGTCTTTAGAGAAGACAACCTATCCCCAGTGAATGAATGAATGGTGCAAACATATATTGTTGGTGCAAATGCCTTCAAGCCTTCCAATCTGTGAGACTGTGAGTGGAATATTAATCTAACATCGGGATACTTACAGGTAGTGCTCAATCAACCAAAGAAATGGAACAAGGTATTCTCAACCAAAAGAGAAAGAGAGAGAGATGCCCCTTGGAAACACCTGTCCAAAGAGGTCCCGTCCTAAGAATGTGTCTTTCTAAGAGAGAAGACACAAAAAACTACTTGTTACTGGAGTCCAAAGCATTATGGACATGCGACGAAAGATCACCGACTGGTGATGTGTTAGACTATGTTCATCTGATGTCAAAAATAGAACAATCAATGTTAAACAAAATGTAGTGCATGTCGGTAAGTTTCTTGATAAACCCTAACTTTGAACACATTTTGGTTGATGTATAACAACGTGTTGGAAATCCATATGGTAGACGTATAACAACGTGTCGGAAATCCATATTCGATGTCGTTAAAAGGAAAACCAAATACAAATTTGGTGCAGAGCAAAAGAAGCTTGACACACACCATGGCCTCGCATCGCCACGACATTATCCAGACGATCCGAATCAGTATCTACAAGATCGATACATATATCGATTACTAAAACTCAGATTGGGGCTTGGAACGCCATGCATCCCTAACCGCCTTCTTGGGATACCATCCTCCTAAGTCAGCTGTGTTAGATCTTGCAAGGGTTTTGTCAAACCCGAATCTGTCCCCATACAGATTTTTAGAACATGATTGAATCAAAATAATAGGGAAAGCAAAGTATACCTGGCACCCAAGTGTGTTGATGACGAATAGAAAATAATCTACCCACGAACAGCTGTAATCCGTCAGAGAATGAATGCAAGTCCTCGACCTCGAATAATCTCGGACATCCGTGATGGGGATCTTTTACAGTCTCCCAGACTCTCTCACAGCTCCCTTTCTTGTGGAGAAAAGATAAAAGAGAATAGTAACTGCAGGGACCCCTTATTATTAATATTTATAATACTTTTCAAACTCTAACCCACTTTCACAATGGGCCAGTCCAATCTGATTCATCTCAATAAAATAGTAATAGTCACGTCAACGGTCAGCCCTTGTATTTCTTGATCTCCATCAATGATCGATCTAATAATTAATTAAATCCACATTAATCGCATTTTGAGAAAATCCTAACAGGATGGCCCTATACAGGATTGACAAGAGAAGAAAGAAAAAAATGTAATACTTGACGACGGAAAAAGAAAACGAAAGGGTCATCCATCACCATCATGGCACCCAACCGATTTGGCAATCAATCCCCAATAGTATATTTCTGTTTGTGTTTTTTATTACTCTCAGTCTCAGGACTTAAATTGATGAAACTGGAAGTAAAAGTAAATAGGTAGCAAGCTTTGTGGACAGTGCTGACAGCTGGCTCATTTGTGGATGAGATGGGCAACGGTGGTGCTTCCCAACCCAAATGGCATGAATTCAGTACCAGGGACAGTGTCTCTGACTCTCTCAGCAGATTTTAATGCCTATCTGCCCATATCGCCCGCCTAACGGCTTTTCCTCGACATCCAGATGTCCATTCCACTGTTGCGGTGTGGTGTTCGATCGGTGAGTACTGTAGGACCATATACGTACAATAACCCATACCTAATTTTTTCCTTTGCTTCTTGATTGGTCAACGTGCTTTTTTGAAGAAGTCAAACCATTTGATGCTTAGGATTTATCCATCCATCCATGCTTTGGGTTAAGAGATCAATAAAGTTGAAGGAGTGCATGAGGCGGTGCTGCAGACACAGATGAGCTGTGATTGATAATGGGTAATTTCATTCTCTGATCAGTTGTTGGGAAGGCAAACTAAAACTGAATAAGGTATTTAAGAAGAAACCCACCTCAACATTTCTCTTCTAAACCTTCACTTCTCTGGTTGTTGCTGCTGGCTGCAATGGCGTTAGTTAGGGTATAGGGTTTAAGTAAAGGTTGGTATATTATACCCTCAATATCTAGTTTGAAATATTCAGATTGTTGTTTTTATCTAGTATTTATAGAAAAATTAGAATTTAAATTAAATAGGTTAATTATTAGATTGCTCTTCACAGTTTGAGTATTAATACAAGTAAAATTATATTAAAACATATAAAAAAATATTACATAAATACCCTTATAATTACGTGCTTCTTTGTGATGGTGATGGTGACGGTGACTTTGTTCGTCTGTGTTAACGTTGCACAGGTAATTAATTCTGGTTTTTTATTATGTATAGAGCAGCGAACGGTAGTGGTCTTCTCAGAGTTGTCTCCTTACTTCTCTTTTTTTTTTTTTTTTTTTTTCCAGTTCTGATAATTAAGCGCTGTTTGTTTCACTTAGGTTTCATCCCTCACCGTACTGGAAAGCGAACTCGTCCATTTTAACCAGGTGGTTTGTATGCACAAATCTCTCTCTCTCTCTCTCTCTCTCTGAGTTAATCTCATGATCTTATGAAATAATCTTGTAATTAATGTTGCTTTGCTTGCTTCACAGGTGGTGAGAGGTGGGCACAGGAGGCTCATGCAGTATATAGGTGTGTGTGTGGGATTATCTCTGTTAATTATGAGTTACAAATTACTTATTCCTAAATCCTAATTATTAAGATAACCCATTTTTGGTTTTGGTTTCATCAGATTGTGATGGATTGTGCAAGGTGAGGTGTAGCCTGCACTCGAGGCCAAACGTGTGCACAAGAGCATGTGGCACTTGCTGTCGGAGGTGCAAATGTGTTCCTCCGGGGACTTCTGGAAATAAGGGAAAGTGTGGGAGCTGCTACACTGATATGAAAACCCATGGGAACAAGCCTAAGTGCCCATAGCTAGGCAGGCCGGCCCCATCACCCAAATTCCAATTTAGTTTCTCTTTTTTTTGAAGCAGAAATCCCTCAAGAGAAGGGCGAAATATCTATTTCAACGGGCAATAAAAGTTTTACAATATCCAAAAGATCCTCAGGAAAAAAGATTTCCCAAAGACCAAGTCAAGGGAAAGAGATGGCCCACTTAGAGATAGCATGAGCCAGTCCAATATTTTCTCGATCAATATGCACAAAACTACAAAAAACAAAGGCCGATTTCAATACTATATATTATGTGACCGCTTTATGCTTGATGATTTGGGTTGGATTATTTTGAATTAAGATCTCTCTTTTTTTGTCTATTTATTTATTTATTTATTTTTATTTTTTTGGGATCCTACTTATGAGTTCTTATTTAATGGATTTTGTATTTTACGGTTAGGTTGGTGAGCATATCAAATACGAAGGGTTTTCTTTTTTATTTTTTAATAAAAATTACGAATTTTTAGTGATATGGACTTGGTGGATCTATTCTATTAAGGAATCCCAATATCACTTCTTGTATTAATTGTGAAGTAAATATGGTATGCCTAATAAATTCCACCACCAACCCGAGTAGGGAAGTAAATTTATGGGAAAGATATCGATGTCTAGCCTACAAGCATAGTCGTCCAGAGTGGGATTTTTACTTTTTTATGGGAGCAGTGTAATATTTTTGTGTATTTCTGTATCTAACTGTAGATGCCACGTATGTCACGCAACCATTTAGCATTGTTTTCCCTCAAATTAATATTGATTTTTTGAAAAAAAAAATTATCCCTCTTGATCCAAGGCCCATATGACGCTGCAAAGAAGAGAAAACAGACCGAGTTTTTCTTCCCCCACAATAAAGAAAAACCTCTTAAGCAAAGGACATCTGAACATCTAATAAAGAAACTAAACCCTCTAGGAGTCTGTCTAATAATGGGGTAATTAACATCATGGTGCATGAAGAGATTCTAAAAACTATGATCTCACCATGTTGAATGCAAAAAGATTTCAAACATTTAACTTTGATCGATATAGAGAATATAACAAATTTGATGACATATGCTCTTATGTTTTGCTTATTTTGTCAAGGAAATTTTTATTGAATGAACCCTCTATACCTAAAACAGTCAACCAGAAAAAGAAAATTACAAGAAAGTTCGGTGAGAACTCTTAGACTGACAATGATGGATCATCAATCTTTATAGTACGTTAGGTGAGAAAATGAAGAGAAAAAGTCGTATGCCAGTACTGTCCATGTAATTGTCTCAATCAGTGTGTCCATATATGAGGCTTTGACGCGGTGAAGGTTCATCATATTATCCTAAGGTTCACAAACCACTGTAGGTAAAATTTCAATACATTTTCTGTGCATCTGAAGCACGGTGAATGGATTTACATTTATAGTAATAGAGATCACATTATAAGGTGGATGATGGTGTAGGGATCTTTTTTTATTTTTTATATTTTAATGAAAAATATCTGGTTTTCTCGGGTGGATCTCTTCGATTGGATTGTAGCGGTAGGAGAGGTAGAGCTACATCACATTATGCGGGAGTGCGTTGTGCGGGGCATCCCAAGTAGGGTTGTGGGCCATGTCGATTTGGGTACGGTGGGCAGACAGAGACAATGACTACGAGGCGTTGCAGAATCAACATCAACACCGATCTTTTTAAGGATGGCTTGCATAATCCAAGCCAAGGTAGAGATTGTTGTTGGGTTTTATGTGTTGTATTCTATAATGTTTCATAAATTTATTATTGGGCTTGTATAAGTTTGGGTTGGGTTTTGGGTCCATTACATGTACATATGTAAAATTATAATTATGTGAGGATTAGGATTTTTAGAGTTTGTTGTAGATATTTGTTGTTGGTGAAGCCTGATTTTGCCAGAAGGTGCGGTTGAGATCTTCAGAGGGCTTTTTCGGTCTCGAAACGACCTCGGAATGGCGAAAAATGGCGAACGTCCTCACCAAAGGCTGGGTGTTGTGTTGGGCTCATCTAGATTTTTAAAATGAGTACTTTTGAGCTATATGTTATGTTTTGGTCCGACCCTTTTTTTTGGCAATTTTGGGTCAGGGGCACTTTTGTACTTTCTAGGGTTAGAACTTCCCTATATAATGTTCTTATCTCTTTGAGATGCGGTTATGAGAGGTTTTGTAACATTTCCAAAGAATAGTAAAATTCG